>NC_056737.1:1729715378-1729805378 GCF_019279795.1 Protopterus annectens | reverse complement strand
CCTGGTAGGTTACCCTGGGCCTGAACACTCTTCTCATTCTCAGTCTAGGCCTATGGTCAGCATCAGAAGCAGCTGCATTGACCTCACATTCTAGCACATACATATGTAGCAGACCTGCAGCAGCTCCTAACATTCTCTAGGTTAATATTCTCAAGTCTGTACTCCAATAGTAAAGAGTATGGGGAACAATCAGATTGTAGGGTGTATTCATACTTTATAGTGCTCTGCTGTAGGTGTACTCTGTGTGATTGGCTAGCTATTATGCATTCCACCTGCCAAGCAGTGGCGGCTCATGCCATTGGACTGCCATACTGCAGGCACCCCCTGGCTGTAGAAAGAAGAAGAAAAAAGAATATTTAAAAAAAATAAATATTTACTTTTGTAATACATACTGAGACTGTTATACTGGCTGGCTGCAGCTTAGCTGCGAGTCCTAGAACTCGAACTGCGCATGCTCAGCAAGTTCCAGGTTTAAAAAAAATAGTTTCTGTAAATCCGGACTGCTGTAAAAGCAGTCCGGATTAAGGAGAGAAGTGGAGGAGTGTGTCTTGCCCAGAAGTCTATGTGGTTTTGTTACTGCTAATTTGGAAGGGGATCGGACTACCACATCAGCAGTCACGTACGCGGATGGGCTGGATGCTACTGATTGGTTCTCGGCTCTCTTCCTGGACTTTGCGTGCTGGTAAAAAGAGAACAAGAAACAGTCAGTAGCATACAGTACTTTTAAATGGTCATGGAGTTTGGGGACCATCGGATTGGACAAAAATAACTTCTGTTCTGTTAAGAACTTGTTATCAGTTTTATCAGCCAGCCAGTGCAGCCACTATTACTAAAGGTACTATTAAGAAATTGTCAAAGGCACATGATGCAGATGCTTTATTAATAATTATAGCCTGAAAATAGTAAATTGATGAGTTGAAGATGAGTCAGGTGTTATTTCTAGAAAAAGAAATTGATTTGGATTGTTTCTGCCTGTTTTTGTCTTTTGTAATACATTGGTTGTTTTACTGCATAAGCAACGGCTTTGTTATAAAAACATATATTTTCCTTGTTTGCTGCGCTTTCTGATACTCTGCTTTCTCAGCTTTCATGAACATATAATAAGGGATGTCCCAAGCATTTGTGAAGATAATTACTCTTTTTTCAGTAATTCATGTCAGTTTAATATTTATGCTGGTTTGGCAAATCATTCAAGATCAGTTAACCATATTCTGTGTGTGATATATATTTGTGACAAATCCAGATGTGTTAAAATGGTTTGATTTGCCTTAATTTATCACTGAATTACTTAATGAAAGTGACTGTGTGTGTGCATGTGCATATTTATATGCATGCATGTGTGTTTGTGTGTGCATTGCTGATACTGTTCCACTTGTGAATATCTGACATTTCTCCAAATCATGCAGTATTCCTTATCATACACTTTTACTAAAATGTCTTTATATGGTTAATGGACATTTTGCTTGAACAACTAAAGCAGGAATGTAATGCTGAGAAGCAGTAAAACAACTAGCAGTCACCAATTTATGAAAAATAACAAGGGTAATATTTTGAGATTTTGACAGGCTGCTAATCGGTTATACACCCACATATTTTGGCATGCTATTAATAAAATGCCTAACTTACTTCTATAAACCATCTTGTGTACTTGAAAAAATATTTCACTGAAATACGTGCAAGAAAGGTTACAGCAAACTGCTGAAAACAGTTGCTCAAAATCCAATTTTCTATCCATTTTATCCAGTAAAAAAACGCTATTGTGTTTTCAATGAAATGTATTCCTCCTAAGCTTCCCTTTTCCTATTTTCTGTAAGAAAATGATCTCTTATTTTCATTTTTATACTGAAGTAAAAATTTTAAATATATTGATTTTAAATCAAAGTAAGTCAGCATAGCATAAATCAAAGGACTGAACATGGAGGTTATTTTATTTAATGTTCAGCTGCTCATGCATTCTTTGTTCACAGCTAAACACTCGTCTGTGTATGAGATTGTGAGAAATGTGGATACATAGACTCTCCTTGGGATTCAGAAAGGGTCACCACAGTAGTAGTAAGCTCTAGCATGAGCAGCCAACCACTGGCAGGTGCCATTTCTGATTCAGAGACAGGTCAAGCTCAGTGATTCTATACAGTCTATAGAATCATCATGGTTGTCCTTTAAATTGGCCATGCTAAATGTAAAATGGTCCTGGTTTGCCCCTGTAATGAGATATTTATGTCCAGGGAGATAAAAAAAAACAAAACATAGGTTGTGTTCTGGTAGTTCATGCAAGAGATTAAGGCTATGAGTTGTTAATGAGCTACCTCCTGGTTTGTGCTCCAGAATTTGATTCCATCAGCCTCCATTTGCCGGCTGAGCAATTCTGAGCAAATCTCAGAAACAGTTCTCTGGGGAAGTTTGGAAATTGAGATATGTTCCTCAGTGGTCTTCTAGACCAGACCCCTAAGAACTTAAAGGAGCAGCAGAACAAACCATATGACTCAATTTGTGCAGAAAGGTATATAAAGTTAAACTAATTGATGCAAAAGACAGAGTAATAACTAAATGTACTAGAATATCTAAGAAACCTGCTCTGTAAACTCACATGGAAATAGAGTCTGTAAACTAAAAAAGTTATCATGTTCAGAAGGAAATACATAACTATGCTTCTGTAGCATTTATATTCAGTTGTATGGTTTCATTCATAAACACTTCATATAATATATATATATATATATAAACACACACAAATATGTGTATATCTGTCATTAGAACACTTGTACTTTGTCACTACCTAGGAGGAAAATAATGTCTTTCTTAACTACCTCTTTACAAAAATGTATCTGTCCTTTATACATAATGCTATTACACTGATGTATTGTTTAAACACATCTACATCTACTGTGACTAAAGGACTGTGTCTCGTTTTTAAGAGTAGAGCTTTTGAGCTTATCACAAGTATTTTTATACGTTTATTATTTTTATTAAGAAATACAGAGTGCATCTTTTACTTGTTAAAGCAGCAGTACTAAGAAAACAATAGCTGATTCACCTGAGGTGAAAGTGCATATTTAAAAAAAGACACTGGAGTATCCAAAAATTCTTAACTGTTTCAACAGGCTTGATTTTATGCCTGGTGTTATTGCATGGGATAGAAGATGGAGCTGGAAGTTTAAAAAGTTGTGGAAATCTGGGTAGTTCCTTAGTAAGCTTAATTTTGCTTAAACGCTCTAAATGGTTAGAAAATTCAAAATTATTTATTTAATTATTTCTCTGTACATGTGGTTTTTAGCAGTACTGCAGAAAGGATTCATGTGATGCTTTGTGATTCCTTGTTCCTGTATTAGGCACTTACATTTAGCTAGTTGTATATCAAACATCACTTGTAAAGACTGTATGGTCAGAATTCCATTTCATCACATATTCTACTGGAGTATGTTGTGATGAAAAGTTGGGATATGTTTTAAATTCATGCCTAGCCCTGCAGTTGTGCAAGCATGCAGTTATTATGTATAAGATACATAGATACTGAGATATGAGGGGTGAATCTGCAACAGAGAGGTGTACATTTATTTTATATTACTTGATCTTTGACTTTGATCCTTTTTGCATATTTCAATTTGAGCCTGAAACTGGTCAATATTGAGCAGTACACTACTCTGGTAAACAAGTATAACTAAATACATAAATATTCTTTTTTGGATGTTGTGTCATTAATCTGTATTCAATTTTGGGCATGAAGTTTATTTTATAAAAAAGACTTGATCAGTTCTTTTATTTGTGCCCATGCTAACATATAAATTTTGAATAGCCTTTTAATTTTTGTATATAAATGTATACTTTATCTGTTCCATGGTGTTAAACTGTATAGTACATTCTGTAGCAACACAATAGTATTTGTGGAGTGAAGTGGATCCTCACCTGTTAGCCTAATTAATGTTTAAAAGTGTGCATGCTGATTAGTTCCATCATCTGTTCTAGAATTCATTTCTGGAAAAATGCTACCGCGTGTGTGTCTGTGTGTGTGTTTGTGTGTACAGATTTTTGCATCACATTTTTGGTCCGGTTTTCATAAAATTTTGGTTTTCTGGCAAATCAGTGGCAAATCATTAAAGATTTAAGTTAGAAAATAATGTCAGACATTTGAGTTTCAGATTTCATACCCTTCCGAAAATTCATACTAATGCAAGACCTACTATTTTATTAACTTTCTAAGTTTGTAAGAGCAATATTTAAAAATGTTCCTTATTTTTGGGCCTTTGTCCCACTTTTATTTATAGCTTTGTCCAGATTTCTTGCTCTGAGGTTGAGAGTATGACTAAGGTGTCAGGGCCATCAACGTCAGCCAGAGACATTTCAAATTGTGACATACTTGTTCATAGGTTCATAGGTTCATTTTTAGTACACACCTATGAACCTATACAGAAAATTCACCCCGGGGCTCTACTCGACAGCGGCACTGGAAACTAAGGTTGGGTGGCACGATGCCAGGGTAATCCTATGGGCTAGGCTTGTAAAGGCTCCAGGGCCACTAATCTAATTGCCCTGGAGCCTTTACAAGCCTAACCCATAGGATTACCCTGGCATTGTGCCACCCGACCTTAGTTCCCAGTGCCTCTGTCGAGTAGAGCCACTGGAGTGAATTTCCTATTTCCCATCCACTCATCAAGGTTTCTCTTGAAGAGGGCCAGTGAGGTGCTCTGTTTGACATGTATGGGAAGTCTATTCCATAGCATGGGCAGTCTCTGAGTTATGAACTTGTCCCTCCAGCATGTGTACATTGTACCCCACTCCCCTATGTAGTGACTTTGGATGTGTCCAAGCAACAAGAAGCAGTTATGCAGTGTAAGTTTTCAGAGTATCTACCCATCCAAGGTAGACACAAGTACAGTTGTGGCTTTTTATCTGTCCTTGATTTTGCAGAATGTTCTGGTTTTCTGTCATATTTTTATACTGCTGATTTATGATTATTATTCAGAAAATGCATGTTGTTGCAGTGCCTGTTGCTCTGTGTTTAAGTAGCAATGCTTTAATGACCATCAGGTAAGCTTGTCTGAGATGTAAGATGCAAGTAAGCTTTAATAAGCATACTGTTAAAGAATTATCAATATTGAAAGCCTTTTTGTTTTTGCCATGCTGAGAATATTTACATAACTCGATAATGTATAAGCCTTAGGTACTGAAATGCATATGACAGTATTTGTAATAAAGGACAGGATTACAGTATTTTCAGAAGCCCATTACATTTGTTGAAGACTTGCAGCCATCTTTGCAGGCTTTACCCATAAACTAAACAGAATGCCAATCTATCATGTGTGGTCCGTAGCCTGTGCAGTAATCCTTTAAGCAATTTACCTTGAGCTTGTTTTTGTTTGCTGTTCATTTTTTACTTTGATCATATTTTCCCCATGAAACAAATAGATAGTTGTTGTCAAGCAGCAGGTCTTTTTTGGATAAGAAACATGTTTACAAGTGGGGATATCACAGAGATTGCTACTTTCAGCATGTTACTTGATACTTTTATAAATCTGAATATAAATTATAATTAGAACTGCAATGCAAGGAGACGTGGTTTGAGTTGAGTGCTGCTTGTTTTTTTACACTTGATTTTGACTGGCATTCCAGTAATTTATTTATAAAGTAATTTATTTTTTCATACCTCACAACCTTTTTGTTTCCATCTAGATATTAAGTAAGCTGTCATGTAGCCAATGCATTGAACTATTTTTTCTTCTCCACTTCATTTTGTCTTGATTGAATCTCATAATGATGGTTTAGCACCCAGGGCAGCCTATTTAATTAAAGTCCCAGGTTTTGTGGTTTTGAACATAGCTCTGCCCCTTTCTTGTTGACCACACCCCTTCCCATTGGCCCCACTCATTCAACTGTCTCCTGCAGCCCCCTTTTGATTTGAAGTTACCAGCCACCACTGCTGCCAAATACATTATTAAGAAGTTTAATGGGCCTAGTTTAAGTGTAACAAGGCTCATCAGTAATTAATACATCAGTGCGGCGCAGTGGTGCAGCAGTTAACATTGTCACCTCACAGCAAGAGGTTCACCGGTTCAATTCTCGGCTGGGGTGCCTTCTGTGTGGAGTTTGCATGTTCTCCCTGTGTTCGCGTGGGTTTCCTCCAGGTACTCCGTTTTCCTCCCACATTCCAAAGACATGCATCTGGAGCATTTCTCCCCGGGTCTCCGCTGAAAACAGGCTCTGTGGAACCTAGTCGGACTTTCCCGGTCAACAAATGATAAATAAAAAGATAAATAAATTGGCTTTCTCGGACAATTTTCTTTTAACAGCCTTCTCAAAGAACAATGCGGAGCACTGCACAAACCCGCATTGCAGAGGTAAACAAGTCTTAGCAGTGAGCAAACCCACCCCCATGGAAGGCATGCGCAGCATGGCTGCATGCTGTGCAAACATGCTCAAACCCACTGAAACACACACCCCTAAGGTAAACAAACCTTAGCATTCACCAGACACACACCCCTGCTGAGGAGAGTGGCGCACCATTCAAACAGGTGCAGCTAAACTCCAATCAGCTTAAACGTTTGCAGACACAGCCCCTTTTGATATCAGCTACCTCTTCTGTGGACACTGACATGGTTCTATGCCTACACGGATGGGATCTGTGGACACAAATACCCATTTCTGGCATTCAGTAAACCCAGTTTATTTGCATACAGATCCATGCAGAGTACCTGGTAACTACACAGATTCAGGCCCTGCCTCATTAGCAACCACAGCAGTCCTACATTGTAAATACCCCACACAGGATCCTGTAATGTGCATTGTTGTTACATACTCACAAATTCTGCTTTTTACAATATTATTTTTTTTTTATTTTTGCTGTGTGCAGTGCAAGCATACTCATGGTATTAAAAAATATGATTTTACATTATTTTCCATATGGTTTTGGGCACACAGTGCTTACTTTTGCAATATCTGTGCCCTCTATACTGTTTCTGCCACTGTAATTCCACTTTTACAGCCTCTAGTTTCATTTTGCTTTCCTATACACTGAATTTTTCCATATACATTACATTTTGAAAGTTCAAAATTTATAAGTAGACCCAAGTAAAGATAGATCATATCTATAAAAAATCTATAAGATGCTAAGAATGGATTGTTTTTTTGTAAAAGTAAAATTTTTGGGTTACTCTACAAGAATTAATAATGAAGAGTTTTCTGATGTGAATAAAACATCATTACTTATTGATAAATAAAACATCTTCTTCATAGTACTAGAAGTGAGTTACTTGGAAATATTTGCATTGATCTTTTATAACTCCTCATAAGGCTGCAATAATAAGTAAAATATCAAAGGTTAACTGTTGGAGATATGGTGATAATAAAGAAGCATACTGGTTACATATGATGCTAGAATGTAAAATATCTCTGTTTTGAAGGAGCTTAAAATTTTTTTGCAAGAGTTGTGGTTAGATAAATGTATAATAATGAATTCATTAATATTGTTTAATGATCCAGTTCCAGAAGTTTTTCCAAGAACACAAGTGTCTCTTTTATGGTCAATTTTAGTGATTGCAAGGAAAGTTATTACTTTAAATTAGAAATGTAAAAATATCATATTATTCTCTGAATTTATAAATTTAGCAAACATTGTATGCAAAAAAGAATGGTTAACCATTAAGATGACAACTCCTAATAGCATGCATCAGTATAATGCATGGAAAAAGTTAAGTGATTTACTTTTTAAAACTACTAATGATATTTGTATTAATCTTAACAAAAACCTTGATATGGATGATTGTAAATAGTTTCTATTTGTTATGCTTTAATAATATGTTTGCTTTGATATATTGTGATTGTTGAAAAAAACTGAATAAAACATTTAAAAAAAGAAAAGAAATAAGGCGTGGACTGGTAGCTCCCAGACTCCTGGATATATAAGGGGATATTGACTTCTCAGCCTCTGCCCTGGGCATGATGTAGTCCAAAATTGGCCCTACTCAATGGTCTACACAGAAGATTATTGTAGCTTATGTGGGAGCCGTGGACAGTGTTGCCATGATTTCTTTAACAGTCCCCATAATAAAACATCAGAGGTATGCACAGAGGGTTCTATAGCTTGTGTAGGGATAGTGTACTATCTAGGAGCAACAAGTTGGAATATATTATTGTGTTTATTATTTTTTCACTTTCCTTACTATGAAAGATTAGGTGTGTATATGGATGACTATCTGTTCTGGGAGGGACAAGAAGCATTTTGTGTATATACAGCTGACATCAACATGATGAAATATAGTACTGTTGCTATTTGCTGTTTTGCCTTCATCCTAGTTTGACATCTGACTGTCTTTTGAGGGTAAGTGTGAGGATGCATGCTGTCTATATGTATGCTAGAAACAGCTTGAACTATATGAGTGAGCCCATTTATTATTTTACTTTCATCCCAATCTAGCAACAGAGGTGTATATAGAAGATGACTACCTTTTTTATGAGGTAGACAAGCAGGCATTATTCCCTGCTATGATGCATGTATCACAAGCATTTATTTTCTCAGTTTATTAGGAACTATTATTTTGAAAGCTTTGAACATTAAGCCTTTGATACAACTTGTTTCTTCTTTGAAAAAAAAAAAGAAATGAATGACTTTCCTTAGTTCTTATTTTTTTCAAGCCAAATATGCATCAAAATGTTTGAGAAAAGCTCTAAATTGTACCTCAGAACTTATAGAATCCCAAGCCTTCTGGAGAACACTAGGACCCCACACCACCCACTTAATTCTATTATTTTCTCCACAGTTATTACAGAGCAGTCCTGGCTACTTAAAGAGCACTGACAGGGTGTGGGGGGGGGGGGTAGAGCAAATATCTTAACAGGATGGAGGAAGACAAAGTTTGAAACAGCAAGAAAGATGTAATTTGAAAGATGCATATAGACCATGATGGGGTAATACCATGGGTGTACTTGGGATGCTGCATGGGAACAAGAGGGAGATGATGGTACCTGATGGAGCCTAATTTCTCCTAAGGCCATCCTGTTTGTAAGCTCTAGGTACCCTATTGGTATTCTGAGGCTTGTAACTGAAAGTTAGCAAACTGTGAGGAAAAGATATGATGATATAGGAAACAAGTACATGTTGAACATTGCTGATCTTCTAAAAAGCATTTTTTCAAGAAGGCAAGCCCCCTTCCACCCCAACACACGTGACTCCACACACAAATCTTGCACTACTTACGTATACTAATTCCAAGACTGGATAATATCAGAAAAAAGGAATACTCCAAGTCACAGTGATCTCAACTCAATGTAAGATGTCAATTTTGTTCTTTCAGTCTTTTTATTCCAGGACTCAGACTAATGACTCCTAGAATTTAAAAAAAAATTTATATAATTTGTGTTTTCACTTTTCTTTTTCAAAAAAATTATCTCAGCAGTTTTACATTCATACAGCAAAGTTTCTTAATTACATTTTCCTTGAAAATATATATTTATACTGAGTATTTCTTAATTACATTTTCCTTGAAAATATATATTTATACTGAGTAAAGTGCACCATATTCAATTTTCAATTTTGTGAAGATATTTCTACAGTTTTTGATTAACATGGCATCTATGTAATCTGCAACAACTCTAAAGCTGCAGGAAAGTTTGCCACAGAAATTGAAGCCCTGGATACAAATATATGAGGTGTATCAAACAGAGCGTGGTTTAATGCCTAGTCCAGAGAATGTCCAGTGTGCCATATTTCTTTATATCTCGAGAAAGGAAGCATCAATGTAATTAATATTTTGCTATGAAATAAAAAGAAGAGAGAAAAAGTCTGGTAGTACTGCAAAGCAAATTTCAGGCATATTGCAATTTACGGAAGAATCTACCTTACGTGTGCATTTGTTTTTTTCACCAGAAAATAAAGTGTTTAAGATGATGTTGATGCATATGTTTCTGAATGGAAATGCAAGGTAAATGATTGTGAATTTGGGAAGATGTGTGCTTCCTTAATCAGAGACAAGATAGTCTGTGGTATAATAAATTACCATGTAATAGTCATACTGTTAAAGAAAATTTTATTTTACAATGGAAAAAGCTGTGGATGTGTGTTGTGTGAGCAAATTGCCAAATGTGGAGTTAAACATGATAAGTGAGAAGTCTGAAAAATGTAAGACTGGCACTGTGTATGAAACATACAGAGAAACTGACACATCAAAGTTCAAAAAAATTAAATCAAAATGGATGCCATACCATCTCCCATCGTGGCAAACCAAATGTTTCCTGTTTACAAACAAGGAGCAAGGAGCCACACCCAGTGTAAATGTTGCAGTTACAGGTATCATAATAGGCAAGGTAAAGCTAACAAAAAAGGAAGATTTGAAGAATATCTGGAATGTTTCCAATTTTATGAGAGCAAGTCAAAAAGAGCAGTTAAAGGCAAAGATGCTTGTAATCAGAGTAGATATGCCATTTGCAAACATTATGCTTGATGAATAGAGAAACAGGGGGTCTGAAAGAGAGCTATATAATAAAAAGCTTTAAAACTAAATCTTGGAATAAGTTTCAGAAGAGTTTCAAGGGATATGGACTAATAAATTAGAGATAAATGACACAGCTGTTTTTAAACTAGACACACATTATCATTTTTCAATGTGCAGAACCATCAATTCACATTATATCGATTTCCACACATCAACAGGAAAAAATATTTGAAAAAACATAACCAAAAATAATCTGATCACAAAAATAAAGCAAACGCTTTCCTTTTATAATTGGTGAATTAAGAAAAACAAAGATCCTAACAGTATACATTGACACAATTTCTGTTAATAGTGGCAGTGCTAGGAAAGGGCTTTTGCTAAGGTCATGTGTATGGCTGGAGTTATAAGTTCATAGGTTCATAGGTAAGTACTAGGCTATCTGCCCAAAGGCATTTATAAGCCTAGTCAAAGTGTGTTGGCTTTTGCCACCCCCTTAGATTAGTTCCCTGTGCCTCTGACCAGCAGAGCCATTAGTTCCCTGCGCCTCTGTCCAGCAGAGCCACTGCAGTGATCCTCAGGGTAAATTTTCTGTTTCCTATCCACCCGTCAAGGTTTGTCTTGAAGATTGCTATTGAGGGGCTCTGCCTGATGTATATTGGAATCTTGTTACAAAGCATGGGGAGTCTCTGGATCAGGAATCTATCCCTCCAGCACATCCTATTTATCGTTGCGGTAAGGTTTATATCCCTAGAGCGTGTGGCTCTCAGGGATTTGTTTTTTTTTTAGGTGGAGCCTATCCATCAATTCTGGGTTGGACATGGCCTTGTATATTAAGCAGAGATGACCTCTGAGTAAGCGGTATGCAACTGAGTACAGCTGGAGTTACTTTAGTCGGGCTGCATAGGTCATCTGTTTGAGGCCAGTAATCCTCTTGGTGAGGTACTTTTGTGGTCTTTCCAGCTGTTGCAGGTGTCTTGTAAGGTACATCCCAAATGGGGCATTGTATTCTATAATGGGTCTAATAAGTGATGAGAAGAGAGGCACAATAACCTCCTTTGTTCTGGATGAGAGCCCTTTTGAGATTAGGTGGGCCACATAGAAGGATTTTCTAACCACTTTGGCAATATGATTATCAAAGGAGAGATTGTTATCTACTTCGGTCCCCAGATCCCTTATTACTTTTTCTGTATTTAGGGGACTACCACCTATGTGGTAGCTCGCGGGTACTTTGTTTTTTCCAAAGGGGATGACTATGCACTTTTTGGCATTCGGCTTGAGGCCATGATTTTGACACCAGGTATCCGTCTCAGTGAGACCCTTCAGGAGGATGTCTGCATCAGCCGGAGAATCAATTATGGCCCCTAGTTTGCAGTCGTCTGCAAACTTGGCCAGCCAAAGTCCTCCTGCGCGTGCCTGTACCTCTGAGACGTATATACTGAACAGGAGGGGTCCTAGGACTGAGCCCTGGGGGATGCCACTTGTAACCGGTTTAGAGTCGGACCTAGAGTCTGCAACTCTCACTGTGTGGGTCCTGTCCATGAGCCAATTTGCAACCCATTTTGTGACGTAGGGATTAATGTTCAGGTTGGTGAGTTTGTCTATAATACCAGAATAGGGAATGGTGTCAAAAGCCTTTATGAGGTCTAGATAGGCTGTGTGGACCTCCTTACCCTCATCTAATGCCTTGGTAACTGTCTCAAAGAAGTCCACCAGGTTTAGGAGGCATGATCTGCCCTTAACAAAGCCAAACTGGGTGGGGTCCAAAGTTTGGAGGTTCCCAACGTCTCTGTTAATGAGTTTCATGATGATGCAGGCTAGTCAGGCTTATAGAGCGATAGTTCTCAGGGTCCATTGTGGCACCACCTTTGTAGAGTGGGATAACTGTTGCTGTGCACCACTCTGTGGGTACGTAGCCTGTAGAGAGGCTGAGTTTGAACAGTGTGTTTAGGTGAGGGGTTAGTTCATTTTGGAGCTCTTGTAAGACACAGCCTGGGACACCATCCGGTCCCATTGAAGCTGTATTTTTGGCTTTGGATAGGGCTGTTTTAACCTGTGTGTTGGTGATAGCCATGGCCTTGGCCCTTTAGGGGGTGAGAGGGGTGTGAAGTTTGTACTGAACCTATCTGCAAAAATGTTGGAAATATCAGTCGGTTCAGTGTATTTTGTGCCATTCTGCACCATCTCAGAGCAGATCTGAGAGTTTTCACATTGGTTCTTGACATAGCTACAAACGCTTTGTAGTTATCTTTGGAGTGCTTAGCCATTTTTCTTTCAAAGCTAGCCTTGGATGATTTAATGAGGGATTGTAGTTTCTTGCTGATACTGATCAGGGATGTCTTTCCTTCTAGGGATTTTGCTCTTATCTGTACTGGTTTCCTCCTTCTATTGTAGTGCCTGTTTATGGCAGGGGTCCACCAGACTGGTTTCCTTTTCTTGGAGGAGTGAGTCTTGGTTTTACTTGGGATAGCATGATCCATTAGCAGATGATCATAGATTGCCTTTGTAAAGGTTTCAGCAGCTTGGACAGCATTGTCCATTGGCGTGGGGGGCTGTGAACCTTTCCGCCTCGGTCTTAAGCAACGTGAAGTTTGCTTTTGAAAAGTTTTTCATGGTGGTTTCCTTGATTGGGGTTGGGGGTGGAATGTGAATATCCAGAGTGATTAGTCTATGGCCTGATTTAACCAGCAATGGTTTGACATCAGGTGTGGAACACCACTCTCCCGTGCTGGTGATGACCAGGTCCAATATGTTGTTCCCTCTGGTGGGGGTGTTGACCAGTTGATCCAGGGCGTTCGACTTTATAAATTCTAGGAAGCATTGGGCAAGGGAGTTAGTACTTGAGTAGTTCTCCCAGTTAATGTTTGGGTAGTTGAAATCACCCAGTATTAGGGTGTTTGGTAGGACCTTCATATTTCCCAGTGTCTCCAGAAATGCGGAATGGGGGTCCTGGGTCATGGTGGGTGATCTGTAGCAAGCTATAATTTGGATTGCAGTTTTGCCCATTGTTAGTTGCACTTGGATGATCTCTGATGCATCGTGCTGCACCACTAACCTGGAGGTGTGAGTATCCTTGATGAATATGGATACACCCCTGCCTTTTGTGTTTCGGTACGGGTTCTGTGGCAAAAAGGTATGGTATGAGTTATAGCCTTGTAGTGCTGGGGTGCTCTCTGGAGTCGTAAACCAGGTTTCTGTTACTGCACAGATATCAATGTTCTCCATACTGAGGAGTGCCTCGAGTGCTTGCATTTTGAGGTTTGGACTTCTGGCATTGAGTAGCATTACCTTCAGTTTTTGGTTACTTTTGCTATTTACAGTGGTGGGTTTGTCTTTTGAGCCTTGCCTAAAAAAGGCACTATGGGGGCAGCAAGAGCCTTTGCCAGTATTCAAAAGCCTAAGGGTGACAGGTGCAAGCCATCTCTTGCGAAGCAACGTGGCTTGTTGAGCATGTCATCCCAGGCAGACAGATACTGGATCCCCTTTGAATGACACCAGAAACTTAGCCAATTGTTGAAATTGATAATTTTTTCTTTATACTGTGGCATCATTCTTGGTGAGGGTAGTATGCTACTCAGGGTTAGGGTCATACCTGCCTGGGCTACATGATCAGAGAGCTCTTCCATGTCTCTTTTCATGTAGTCCAGGGAGATACATCTCATGTCATTCACACCAACATGTACAATGGCAGAGTCATATTTGTACTTGCTCTGAAGTGACCTGAGTGCTTGTGTTATGTGGCAGATCCTGGCACCTGACAGACAGCTAACTGTAACCTTCTCCTTGTCCAGCCTAGTTAGTGGGACATCAGTGTGCCTGACTATAGAGTCACCTATCACTAGTGTGTTGGGTATGTTATTTTGCCTTAAGGGCTGTGATTGCATGGCGCACTGATTATGTGAAGTATGTGTTTCATGGTTGGTGATGGGTTGTGGAGGTTGCTTGGATGTCTGCTTTGGAGGTCTCTGTTGCTTTTGCAGATTTTTATTTAGAGCCTCCGAGTATGTTTTTGTGTATTTATGTGTGTTATTTGCCTGTGTTGGTTTGTTAGGTCTATGTGAGACTGGTGGTGTGTTGCAACTATTACTCTTCTCCTCTTGACAGTCAGTTACAGTCTGGGGTTGAGAGAGCTTTGCCTCCAGTCTGGCTGTATAATTGCATCTCTCGCATATATTAGTGTTTGGTGGTTATAGGTAGCAGAAATTTTGAGATAACACACATAAGTAAGGATATACATTTGAGCTGTATGTTAGGGTAGAAGATCAGACTTTATCTATGCCATAGATGTCATTTTTAATTTACTTATGTAGTTAATTGCTAGTTTGTTTGTTTATTTAGGTGTGTATTACTATATTTTTCCTATATTAAATGCAATCTTTTTAAAATATTTTTGGGGTTCTTTTGTTAGTACCAAAGTGCGGCAGTTATGTCATTTTTTACTGTGATTTCATGTGTCGGTATTATCATATAATTTGTGATATGTTATGAATAGGTATTTAGTTTTGCTTGCTTGTTTTGTTGTTTGCTGGGTGGAGACTATGGCATTTTGGTGATGCGTTTGGGATGTGCTTAGTTATATGTGTGAGTTTGTGCTTTGTGATGTCTTTTAGTAATGATAATTTTATTAATAATAATAATATTTTCTAAATAAATATATAAAATGCATTATTTTCATAATACATGTTTTTATAGAAAATAAACCATCCTGGATCATTTACATATTACATTTCCATGTAAAATCTATATACTGCATTTCTTCTTTCCATACAGCACTGTCACTCTCTGCATGATAAATGACCTGATTGAGGAGGGTATAAGAATAATGCAGGAGGAATCGTTGCACAGATATCTCTTAGTCCCTATAATTAGTCTGATGTTTTTATGTTGTATGTATGCATGTTTCATATAGTTTGTACATTTTACTGTGCTATACCAAATGAGTATAGATGATAGTACATACTGGTACCACTTACGTACCTGTATTTAAACTGATGCTTTTTATTTGTAAAGATATATTTCTAATGCTATATATGTATTCATCTACGTTAACATTTTATATACTTCTGTGCTACTGTTTGCAACATTTTTGCCAAACAGCCCATGCAGTAACTGAAAAGTGTCCTTTATCAGACCACTCATCCAGTTAACAAACAAGCAAACAGACAAAAAATAAATAAATAACAAACAAACAAATAAATATCTCAATGAGTAAGCAAGCTAAAGAACAGGCACCGTAAGTCAGTACTACACACTGTTGAATTCTAAGAAGTACCACCATACCTCTCAACTGTACAGATTTTTGCAGAATGTCCAGATTTTGCCTTATATTTTGGTCCGTTTTTCATAAAATTGTGGCTTTCTGACAAATCATTAAAAACTGAAGTTAGAAAATAATGACAGACATTTGAATTTTAGACTTCATACCCTTCAAAAAATTCATGCTAATGCAAAACCTGTTATTCTATCAACTTTCTAAGTTTGTACAAGCAATATTTCAAAATTGTCCCTATTTGTACCACTTTTTTATGGCTTTGTCCAGATTTCTTACTCTAAGAGGTTGAGAGGTATAAGTTTGTATGAGCAATATTTCAAAATTGTCCCTATTTGTACCACTTTTCATAGCTTTGTCCAGATTTCTTACTCTAACAGGTTGAAAGGTATAAGTTTGTATGAGCAATATTTTAAAATTATCCCTATTTGTACCACTTTTTTATGGCTTTGTCCAGATTTCTTACTCTAAGAGGTTGAAAGGTATGAGTACCACCTGTTTGTGGCATGAGTAGTGATATGATATATGATATCAAGGAGTACAGTAAGCCATTGTGTGACTGGCACAGGCCTAAGAGCTTTGAATTTGGTGAGAAATTTAGCTCAGTTTAGAGTATTAAGGATCTGATCATGATGGACTACATTCTGCCTGAAACTGGGAAGTAGAATCCTAGATGACAAATGTAGGCATTTCATTAACATGCATTTAATCTAACTCTGGGGACATAGTAAAGCAAAAAAGAAATTCTAGATCTTGCCCACTCTAAATATAATAATAGTAAATGAAGCAGACACTAGCTGTGGTAATAAATGCAAAGGAATCCATGATATCTATGTGGGTGTAGCAAAAGGTTTTTATTATATTTTTTATGTTATGCATTGTTAACCAGGTAAGCCCACTGGACACAAGTTTGCTTTTTCCAAGAGTGAGTCAGGAACACTGTCCAGTTAAGTGACTTTCTAAGTCTCACATAGTATATTAATGGAAGTAGAAGGAATCAAACCCTACATCCTGGGCTACAGTAGGAAGCAATTCAGAGTCTTACTCCTCTGCTGTAACTGCCAGCAAAAGGTTAATAGAAAAAAATGCATAGTAATAACTACCACTGTCTCCAGTGTGTCCAAAAATAGTCACACAATCTACTGGTACTGATGGGTGAGTACAGTCTCAGTATTGTTGCAGTGATAGCAAAATGGTAAACAAAGAAAAATGGCAGGCATAAAAGCATAGAGAACTGTGTAGCTTATATGTGAGGCAAAGAAGCAAAATATGATGAGGAGAAGATGCAAACCCATTTATCAAAGCAACAGAACATGCAAGTAATAATACAGGAGATGCGGCCTGGTAGATCACACTGAAAGCTAGAGAAGCTCAGATAAACAAACATTAAATGTATAGCCCTTCTCAGGGGGAGGGAAAAAAGAAACAATATGATAGACTTTATATTCGATAGAGAAAGGAAAAGTGCTACAGATGAGAGACTTTAATGTGTCATATATAATGCAGAATAATGTTATTGCAGCCATAACAAAAAGCAGGATAGCCTTAATTCCTTAAAAGTGGACAGCCTGATATTGGAAACTTTCAAAGATAAGATAGCTTGAGGTATAATTTTAATTAAACAGAGAGAGGGAGCAGATCTCAGAAGTGATATTAGAAAGCCATTTGGGAATGAGTACTCACTAAGTCAAGATCATCAAAACTGTGGATTTAAAACCTATATACAAAGTGGGGGTAAAAAAATAACGGACATGCTTTGAAAAAAATGCCATCATAAAAGCAACAATCTTTTGTGTAAAATTAATATACAAATCTAATAGACAAATATATGGTTATCAAATTAGTGTCATTGAATGTCAGGAAAATAAATCTCATTTAGGAAGTAGAAGGAATCACAGTCATGGGAAGCTGGAAGCATTATCACTTAAAACAGAAGAAAGCAAGTATGGCATTGTGAAAATCAAGGACCTAAGCAGAAGAAAGGAGCCACTTTGCACAAAACAGTGCTAACACAGTTTCACATACATTTAATGTAACAAAGCAAAAGTAAAACAAGGAAAATGAATTTACATGTACAGAAAAATAGTGAAAAGGGAAAGTTATAGGTTCATAAGTTCATAGGTAGGTACTAGGCTATCGGCCCAAGGGCCTACTTAAGCCTAGCCAGCAAGGTTCCAAAGGTTATACCACCCAAGAAAGTTATTTTCCTGTGCCACTGTCCAGCAGAGACACAGAAGTGATCCCCAGGGTGTATTTCCTATTTCCCATCCACTCATCAAGTTTTTTCTTGAAGAGTGCTAATGAAGAACTTTGCTTGACATAGATGGGTAGCCTGTTCCAGAGTATAGGAAGTCTCTGGGACAGGAATCTATCCCTCCAGCGTGTCCTGTTTATTGTGGTGAGAAGGTTTAGATCCCTAGAGCATGTAGCTCGGTTGGATTGGGATTTCTTTAGGTGTAGCATGTCCAACAGCTCTGGGTTTGACATAGCTTTATATGTTAGGCAGAGATCACCTCGAAGTAGGCGATATGCTACAGAGTGTGGCATCGCCATTTGAAATGCATTTTAGGCATAGGGCGACTGACTTATCTATACTAATGACAGCAGTGTCTAGAGAGCAGAATCGTGTAGATGGATTGAGAGAGAGACTTGCTGCAGGATGCCCGCCATCTCTGAAATGTAGAAAACTAATTAGCAAACATAACTATTTCCAGGCTGCATTGAAGAATCAGAAAGAATATACGTGCATCCAACTAGTCCAGACGATAGCTCACTTGTTAAAAATGTAAGCATCAATCTCGTATTGAACCATTGTACTATGATTTTGATCACAAAAAGTGTGCAGTGTTCACAGTTTGGATTGACTTTGTTGGGAATCGGTTTTGAAGTATGTTAGTTAGTGTGCAATGGACTTTTTGTGACTTTCATTTGATTTCTACATATCCACTACTTTTTGGTGATGTTAACTTTTGCATTCTCTTGTATGTTGGTGTGTCTAAAGAATTTGAATTCTATTTTCACTGTGTGTACACAAGCTATCAGCATTGGAGGTAATCAGATGATGTATTTTCGGTATTCTGGTCTGTCGGTAAAGTGTGGTTCGTGTTTTTGACATTTCGGTATTGTGGTTTTTCATGATATTAGTATCAGGATTTTAGTCTTCGATATTGTGTGTATTCAGGATTCAGTAGTGATCCCATATACACACACACACACACACTCACACAAAAATGGTTTAACATAAAAGTATGCCACCATAGAAAAGACCCATCAAATATGAATATTTAATTCACAAAAAATATCCAGTAATGTTTGAACTTTAATAAAACTAATGCATTTTAATCATTATTTCAACCGAAAAAACTTATTCAGGGAAAAAGAGAGCATCAACAATGGTCAAACTAAATGCCTGGATAATATTTGCTTTCTAGACAAGAACAAATTTGTAACATTTAATCTGCAAACTGTTCTGGCCACAGATTGTGGAGATACAAATAGATTGTTGATTAATATGAAATTTAACCTAACCTGTTGAAAATAAAATCTTTAAATAGCTACCAACATATTGCAACAGTCATTGGGAGTAATAAAACCCAAATAATAAGTTTGGCTAGAATCACTGATCTTATATGTAAATATAGGCTGAACTTGCCACTCCAGACTCTTGCAAATTGATTAGTAGATTTATACAATTAATAGAAGTTACTAGCCCCATAAGAGAAGAAGAGTGAAATAAAAAATGGGTAGATATTCTATTAATACTGCTAAAATCAAGACAAGTCATTTTCCTGTTCTACCAACTCCATAACAATTAATAAAACGTTATGATTCAGCTTGCTATAGTTTATTAAATAGTAATGAAAAAGTGAGTGTTCATAAAGAATTTCTATTATGTCAGCCACTGCTTACTATTCCAGATGTAACACTAAATTCAGTAAAGAGTGCAATTTGGCAATTCACAGTTTGGAAAAAGTATAGGACAAAGTCTCAAGGAAGCTGGTTTTGGCAATCCTGTGATGGTTTAAAGTTCCAGAAATATTTGAGAATTAGTGAAGGTTATATGCAACAGCCCAATAACAGAAGTATAAACAGTGGGAGTGGGTGTGCATTAGAGTCCACACCCATTCATATTTATAATGGACTACATTAGCAAGCAGGTTACAGGGGACAGACCAACAAAGTTGCTATAGACAGATGATGTGGCACTACAAGCTGACTTTAATCAGGAACCTCAGCAAATGATTACAGACAAGAATGTAAAACTGAAAACACATGGAATGAAACTGAGTACAGACAAGACAGTGTTCACAGCAGCAAACAGGGAAAATTAGAAGGAGATGAAAATTAAGATAGAAGGGGAAAGATTGGAACAGTTTCAACATTCTGGGAGGTGAGATTGAGGAGAAGGTAAAGACTGAAACAGTTTCAAGTTTCTGAGAGGTGAGACTGAGGAGAAGGTAAGTCTGAATGAGGAGGTCAAGGCTAAAATCAGAGGTTCTGCAGCTGACACTATATTAGGGTTAGTGTGTAACAGAAGAATGCCAATGAAGCTGAAAAGCATGCTATACAAAATAGTGGTATGATTACTACTTCTGTATAACACAGAAACCTGGACAGTGAAGGTAGAACAGCTGAGGAAGCTTAAGGTGAGGGTAAAGTACCAGAGATAAACAGTTGGAGGCACAGGACATATGAAGAAAGGAGAATGTTAGAGCAGGTCCCAAAGTAGCATTAAGTAAAGAGAAGATCAAGAAGAACAGATTATGATGGTTTGATCAACTGTAGAGGAAAACAAAAAGTGATTTGGTAAAAATAATTTGGGTGAGAAGACAAGAATGTCCAGCCAAGAGATAAATGAATAGCTTAAGAAAAGACCTGTGACAGTCAGACATGACTGTTAAAGAATGTAGGGCATTGGTTTTGGCTCTTACTCAAGGCATGTGACAACAGTTGCCGCTATACCCCAACCTTGTATTAAATGAAAAAAATGGGGGTTGATGATGAACACGAAATTCAGATAAGATTCTTTGTCAAAGTTTAGAAAAGTCCAAAAACAAACTGAAAGCAGCCAGTACTACACAAAAAAAACGGGCAATCCGGGCAATGGATATAGACTATAAGGACTCCCAGTAAAGTAGTAGAATTTCCTCCTTATTGTTCAAAAAACACACATACCAATAAGTGCTTTCATCAAGGTTAACTGGACTTCATCAGATTCATTAAAACAATGATACATTGCCTTTTTATAGATGATGATGACGTCACCAGGAGGAGGGCTGAACACAGCAGAGTGATGTGAGAGTAATGAAAGGGATACCAGCATGCGGATTTCCAATGAAAGCGTTCAAAACCATGGAATGGACTTTAATACTTTGAATATTGGTCATGACATGGCTTTACATGATGAACACCTTCAATGTGGCACTAAACCCAAGTGTACAGCACCTCAGCGGACTTATGCGACAGTCTCAGGCAATAATAACCACCCCCATGGCCTGGCAGGCATGGACACTAACGTTGAACATAATAGTGGTAAACATTTTACTCACCATAAAACTGTTAACCCTGAAACTTTCTTTGAAGACTTTTTAAAGACTGGGTTTACATTTGGCGATCATTGCAACTTGAATACTGCTTTTACTAGCCATGTACAGGATACTGATGTTGCTTCTTTTGGTTCCTTAAAAGATAAAATTTTAGGAATGGAAAAAAAGTTATGATCTATGAAATGATTGCAAGTCGATAATGCTTACTATGAGAGGTGCATTAGTGTAAAAATTGTGCCTCAGGGTATTAGAGTGTTTAAGGAGCCTATGGGAATTGATTTGAATAAGGAGATTATTAATGATTTTAATTTACTATTTGATGAATTTGGATTTACTTTTATGCACTTCTTGATTAAGCACAATTATACTAAATTGAGCAAATTATTAGCTGAAGCAGAACATTTAAATATTGGCATTACACAGGATCTGGTATTTGAAAATTGGAAAGAGTTTTATAACAAACAATTTAATACTGTTAATAAAAATACCACAACTTTATTTAAAAGGAAAGAGAAAAAAATATTTAGAGACATTAAACAATACAGAGACAAGAATGCATACATTTGGAAAAAGCCTAAGCATGTACACATTAGGGATGCACATCACACTCACAAGGATTATGAACAAGATAACAACCAAGCCTATGAAAGGTTAGATAATGCACAACAGAGGCAAAACAAATTTAAGTCTGGGAAAAATTTTTGGAAAGGTCAAAAACAGAACTTATGGAGGCACTGAGAAACCCACAGGCCCCATCCACCCAATCACCATTGGAGATAGAGAAAGTGAATGAAGTTATCCATGTCTGTAAAAATTTTAAAATCTTTAATTATACTGACCATGTGGTGACTACGGAACATATTTCTTTGCTCCTAAAGGGGATGAAGTTTGTGCCTACAGTTAATTTTGACCTAACTTACACACTTTTGGAGGTTAAGTTATTCATCAGAAAGCTCAACCTAGCATTATATTTTAAGGACAATGACCAGGATTATAGCCCACCTACCTTAAAGAAAAAAAGCACTTATAACCCCCTTTACAGTCTATTCTCATTACTCTTGAAAGGTTAATATTGGAAGACGTATATATGACTCACTTCAACATGTTAGGCAAAAAGAGAAGTGAGTTCAACCTTAGTAAAATTGAACAGGAATTATTGTAGTGACAAAACAACAAGAGTTATGAAACCAGACAAGGGTGGGGGTATCGTGCTATTTGATCAGATGAACTATATCCAAATGATGTATGAAATTTTAAATAATTCTGAAGTTTATGAGTCCATTAGCCTTAATGAGATTAATATAGCTTACAGATGTATTGACTCATGGCTTGAAGAATATTTGACGGACCAAAGAATACCAATAGAGATATATAATTTTGTCAAAGTTGAGTTTCCAGTACTAGCTACTATTTTTGGAGTACCCAAAGTTCATAAAGATTTTTTACACCCACAATTTTGACCCATAGTGTCTGGAAGCAAATCTAAACTTACCACATTGGAGTCGTGATAGATAATTGGTTGAAGCATGTGTACAAGAATATTCCACATGTACTCAGTGACTCTTCAGATATTTTCGGCAGACTTAAACATGAACTTTGGGACAGTGAATTGAAATTTGTTAGTATAGATGTGGTAGACTTATTTAATTCTATACCCAAAGAGGAAGTGTTAGAATTATTTCATGCATCTATGATACGATATTCTGACCTAGATAATGATAAGATCCTCTTAGTGCTGGAACTGATGACTATAGTTTTAGAGAACAATTTTATTTATTTCGAGGGCGAAGATTTTAAGCAAATTAAGGGTGTAGCTATGACGGCTTCTTGTCCCCCCATATTTGCAAACCTTGTCCTTACAGAATGGGAAAATAGACATGTGTTTAACAGAGCTTAAAAGGATTATTTCAAACTATATATACATTTCCTAGACAACGTTTTTATTTTGTGGAAGGGTGACAAGAACGATATAGAAAAATTTGTTTCCTACTTGAATAACATTTGCCCTTATTTCAAATTCACACATACATATGACAAGCTCTGGCTGCCTTTTTTAGATACTTATATTTCATATACACCTTATGGTTTTAAATCTAATATATATCGTAGCTGTCATCCTTTTTTTGCAGAAAAAAAGCATTTTAAAAGAATGGTGTATAAGAGTAACCAGAATGACTTCCAACTATGCTGACGTTGAGGACGAACTTAGATTAGTAGGTAATATGTTCTTGGAAAGAGGTTACCCCCCCTTATTTAGTTAATGAAACTATTGAGTATGTATTATCACAATGGGAGGTAATTTATAGGCCATTATTAGGAGAACAGCTTACCCATGAAGAGCAGAACAAAAACAAAGCTAATTTTACTAGAGCTATGGTTTTAAAGTATAGCCCTTTTGGTTCATAGGTTCATAGGTAGGTACTAGGCTATCGGCCCAAGGGCCTAAGTAAGCCTAGCCAACAAGGTTCCCTGGCTTACGCCACCCAAGAAAGTTAATTTCCTGTGCCCCTGTAGAGCAGAGCCACAGAAGTGATCCCTGGGGTGTATTTCCTACTTCCCATTCGCTCATTAAGATTTTTCTTGAAGAGTGAAAATGAGGAACTTTGCTTGACATAGATGGGTAGCTTGTTCCAGAGTATAGGAAGACTCTGGGACAGGGATCTATCCCTCCAGCATGTCCTGTTTATTGTGGTGACAAGGTTTAGGTCCCTAGAATGTGTAGCTCGGAAGGATTTGGATTTGTTAAGGTGTAGCATGTCCAACAGCTCTGGGTTTAACATAGCTTTATATGTTAGGCAGAGATCTCCTTGGAGTAGGCAATATGCTACAGAGTAAAGCTGGAGTTTTTTTTGAGATGGTCAGTGTAGGGCATCTGTTTGAGGTCAGTAATCCTCTTTGTGAAATACTTCTGTGGCTTTTCCAGTTGCTGCAGATGTCTTGTGAGGTACATTCCAAAAGGGACGTTGCACTCTATAATGGATCTAATGAATGCCAAGTAGAGGGGAACAATGACCTCTTTTTTTTTCCTGGATGAGAACCCTTTTGTGATGAGGTGTGCCACATAGAAGGATTTCCTGACTACTGTGGCGATGGGATTATCAAAGGAGAGACTACTGTCCACCTGGGTCCCAAGGTCTCTTATCACACATTCAGCATTAAGTAGACTGCCGTTTATGTGGTAGTTCATGGGTACAGAGTTTTTACCAAATGGGATGACAATGCAATTTTTGGCATTGAGCTTGAGGCCATACCTCTGACACCAGGCATCTGTCTCAATGAGGCCCTTCTAAAGGATGTCCACATCATTTGGGGACTCGACTATGGCTCCTAGTTTGCAGTCATCTGCAAACTTCATTAGCCAGAGGCCTTCTGTGTTAACCTGTACTTCAGAGAAGTAGATACCAAACAAGAGAGGTCCCAGGACTGAACCCTGTGGTACTCCACTTGTCACTGGTTTGAAGTCAGATTTGGAGTCTGCAACTTTTACAGTGTGGGTTCTGTCAGTGAGCCAGTTGGCAACCCATCTTGTGATGTAGGGATTTATACCTAGTTTAGTGAGTTTAGCTATAATTCCAGAATGGGGGATGGTGTTGAAAACCTTGGCGAGGTCAAGATAGGCTGTGTGAACCACCTTACCCTCGTCTATAGCTTTGGTGACTGCCTCAAAGAAGTCGATCAGGTTCAGAAGGCATGATTTGCCTTTCACAAACCCGAACTGGGTGGGGTCCAGAGTTTGGAGGTTACCAATGTCTTTGTTTATGAGTTCCATGATGACACGTTCCATGGCCTTGCAGACCAGGCTTGTCAGGCTAATAGGGCGATAGTTCCCGGGATCAGTGATGGCTCCCCCTTTGTATGAAGTGGGATAACTGTTGATGTGCACCATTCAGTGGGCACAAAGCCTGATGTGAGACTAGGATTGAACATGGTGCTTAGGTGGGGAGTCAGAGTTCATTCTGAAGTTCGTGTAAAATGCAGCCTGGGATGTTGTCTGGTCCCATGGATGCTGTGTTTTTGGTTTTAGAGAGTGCAGCTTTTACCTGCATAGATGTGATTACAGGGACTCTGCATTCTTCCTGTATAGATATGGGCCCTTTAGGGGGTGAGAGGGAGAGAGACTCTGCATTCTTCCTGTATAGATATGGACCCTGTATGGGGTGAGCGGGGGGTAAAGTTAGCACTGAACCTATCTGCCAGGATGTTGGCAATATCAGCTGGTTCTGTAATTTTCATGCCATTGTGCTGTAACTCAGAGAAGATCTGGGTGTTGCCATTGAGATTCTTGACATAGCTATATAATGCTTTGTGGTTGCCCTTAGAATCAGTGGTGATTTTGTTTTTGTAGCTAGCTTTGGAGGATTTTATAAGAGATCTCAGCTTCTTACTGAGGCTGACCAGGCAGCTCCACCACTCATGGGATTTTAGTCTCTTTTGCAACAGTTTCTTCCTTCTGTTGTAGAGTTTGTTTGTGACAGGGGACCACCAGATTGGGTTCCATTTTTGGAGGATGGCATCTTGGTTCTGTTTGGGATAGCACGATCCATGCACTCGTTTAAGTGCTTATAGAGTGCATTTGTGTAGGATTCAGCAGTCGTAACTGTATTGTCCATCTGCATGGGTGTCATGAAGTTCACCACTTCTGTCTTAAGAAGAATGAAGTTGGCTATGGAGAAAATTTTTACCATGGTTTCCTTAATGGTGGGTGGGGGTGGGATGCAGATATCTAGGGTGATTAGCTTATGGTTGGATATGACCAATGAAGAGTTGATTTCAGGTGTGGAACACCAGTCACTCATGTTGGTAATGACTGGGTCCAGGATATTGTTGCCCCTGGTGGGGGTGTGGATAAGTTGATCCAGGGCATTGGAATTTATGAATTCCAGAAAGCATTGAACAAAGGAGTTGGTACATGAGTAGGTTTCCCAGTTAATGGTGGGGTAGTTGAAATCGCCCATTATTAGGGTATTTGGTTGAACCTTAATATTTTCCAGTATATCAAGAAAAGAGGAGTGGGAATCCTGGAGCATGGCGGGGGATCTGTAGCAAGCTACAATTTGGATTGCAGTTTTGCCCAGAGTTAGTTGCACTTGGATAACCTCAGATGCATTATGCTGCACAACTAGCCTGGAGGTGTGGATATCCTTAATGAATATGGACACACCTCCGCCTTTGGTGTTCTGGTCCAGGTTAGATGGCCGAAAAGTGTGGTATGAGTTATAGCCTAGTAATGCAGGGGTGCTCACTAGAGCCTTGAACCAGGTCTCAGTCACTACACAGATATCGATGTTCTCAATTTTATGGAGTGCCTTGAGTGAGTGCATTTTGAGATTTAGACTTCTAGCATTGAGTAGCATTACCCTCAGTTTTTGCTTGCCTGTTCCTGTTATGGTGGTGAATTTGTCATTTGAACCTTGCCTAAAAAAAAAAGGCAGTATAGGGGCGGCAAGAGCCTTAGCCAGTATTCAGAATCCCAGGGATGACAGGTGCAGGCCATCTCTGGCAAAGCATCTTGGTCTGTCGACCATGTCATCCCAGGCAGAGAGATACTGGATCCCCTTAGAATGACACCAGAAGGTTAGCCAATTGTTGAAGTCGATCATTTTGTCCTTGTACTGCGGTATCATTCTGGGTGATGGCAGGATGCTACTCAGGGCTAGGGTCATACCTGCCTGGGCTACAAGATCGGAGAGCTCTTCCATGTCTCTTTTCATGTAGTCCAGGGAAGTACATCTCAGGTTGTTCACACCAACATGGACAATGACAGAGTCATATTTGTACTTGTTCTGGAGTGACCTGAGTGCATGTGTTATGTGGAGGATCCTGGCACCTGACAGGCAGCTGACAGTAACCGTCTCCTTGTTTAGTCTGGTGAGTGGGACATCAGTGTGGCTGACTATAGAGTCACCTATGACTAGTGTGTTGGGTACATTGGTTTGCCTTAAGAGCTGTAGTTTATTGGCACACGTTTTCACCTATTATTAAGGATGTGATATGTAAGAATTGGAATATACATACAATTACCTAGAACATATTCCCACTTTTGTGTACAAGACCAGTGATAATATTAAATTTCAGCTGGAAAATAATAGTTTTGATAGTAAAACCAAGGACTTCAAAGGAACCCGCAAATGCGGGGCTTGTAGCCAGTGTGTACATTTATGAAGAAAATGTTAAGTATTTGGAAAACCTTAGTAGAAGTAAGATTACTTTCCTGTCAGGGAATTGAAACACCAAAAGTGTGGTGTATTTGGCCATGTGCTCCACCTGTCTGGCATTTTATGTCATTAAAACCACCAGGTCTTTGAAGAACAGAATTTACGAACATATTTATGATATATAAAAAAGAGACTACTAACAATGTTTTATACAGGCACATCCAACAGAACAACACAAGTCACACTTTTAGGTTTGCTATTATGGACAAGGTGCATTTTAACCCCAGAGTTGGCAATGTCAAGCTCTTACTTGAAAAAGAAGCAATATGGCAACTCAAGTTAAATGCTAGTAACTCCCTCCCCGGGTATTAATGATCATATATCTTTGATACCCATTTTAAAGTCCAGGGTTTGATAAATTTCACCCCCAAATTGATTTCACAGATAAATATATAATATTATTGATCATTAAATTTAGTATGCCAATTTTATTACATTTTTATAGACAGTTTTGTATGTGGACGTACAATACATTTGTCTTAATTTTATATTATTTTTTACATTGTAAAAGTCTCTTTTTTAGCAATTAAATATTTACAAAATCTAAGATTATTTATATTTATTACATTATTATAGAATATTGTCTTATATATATTTTCTTAGTTATATATTACATTTATATATATATAAAAATATAAGATTTTTAGCTGTTTGATGTAGCACTTTTATAATTGTTGCACCACTTCCTGAGTTATGTGTTCAGTTCCTGCGGTTATAAAAAGGCAATGTATCATTGTTTTAATAAATCTGAAGTCCAGTTAACCTGGATGAAAGCACTTATTCGTATGTGTGTTTTTTGAACAATAAAGAGGAAATTCTACTACTTTATTGGGAGTCTTTATGATCTATATCCATTTTCCAGATTACAAAGTTTAGAAAAGTACCATTATTATGCACAGCTGACATTACTAATACCAAAAAAGATATAAAAGGTTAATGGGATTCAAAACAAACTAAGCCATTTTAAATAATTTATTCTGAATTGAAGTTGGCAATATATTTCCATTTGGTCCATTGGAACTTATTGAAATAAAAAAGATGCATTTGTGTGTTAATAATTGTCTAAAATATCACAAATTCTCACTGTTATATAATAAAATAAGGTCCTTGATTTTTTTCTATTATCCTTATCTCCAAATTATGGTCAAATGTACTAGAAATGTGAACAATAGAATGTGATTAAGATCAACAATAGTAGCACTAATACAAATATACTCACAAGTTAATTTACATGAAATTTATAATCAACCACAATACAGATCTAACCTTTACTAAGCTTGTGAAATATGGAACTGTAGTGTCTCTAGTATGTTAGGTATATAATATGAACAAGCTAACATGAAACATATTATGTGGGACTTTAAGAATTCCACTGAGGTTTAAAATACATGATCAAACCAACTAGAAAAAAAAATGAAAACCTATTAATAGACCTTTACTATGGGAATACTATTTACTAATTATTCCCCTAAAGGAATTTTTCTGTTTATGAGCACTGGACTTTCAAGGATAGTACTTTATTTAAAGACTGTTTTTCCTTTATTAATACACTATTGAAAACCACTGAGAATCCAAATCAGTTTTCTTAGTAACTCCAAAATCATGGGAATTTATGTGAAAAAGTCTTTTCAATAATCCAATGTGATCTAATTTAACTTTTTAGTATTATATTATCTTTGTTTGTGTTACAAATAAATTTTATCTTGATTTAAATACCAGCAGTTTTCAGCGACATTTTTCTTGGATTTCTTATTATTTTTATGGTCACTGGGATTTGGCATAGCACGAGCTTCTTTCTTGGGTTATATTATCTTGCAGTCTAAGAAATGCTGATAAATATATTACTGTCTGTTTTATTAAATTTATTTGAACTGCAATGCACAAAAGAGTGAAATTTGAAGCATAAATTAAACATTAAAGTTCAAAACATAATAATTAATATAGTAATGAAAGAAAATAATTATGACAAAAAAGATTCTAATGCATAAAAAGTATATACACTATATATACTACATGCTTCACAAATCCATATGTAATTAATATCAAATATTTGTTAAACTTGTTTCTCTTATATATTAAAAAAGATTATGAGGTACAACTGATTCATTCTTCTTATTTTCAAATCAAATCTAAAACAGAAGGCCAATGCCTAAGATTAAGAGTGTTTAACTTTAAATTTGACCTAATCAAACCTATGTCTCTCTCACATACTTCTTTTAGTAATATAATTAATTCAGAGAAGGTAGTAAATGCTGACTGTAACCATTTCTCATTAAGAGGTTTCATGGCAACAGACAAACAACATCATAGAAGAGATTATTGAGCTTTATCAATACATGAGAAAATAGTAATGTTATATAAAACTAAATCTTTAGGAACATAAACATTATAAGACCATAAAGCTTGTCCAATCATTTGTATATTAAGAATTCAGGTTAGATCTTCAACAAGTTTTGTTATTAAGCTTGTTTAATATTGTTAGTCAATTCAAAGTAAAGAACATTCTATGTAATGTTCTCCAAGTATGAATTTTTTCAAAAAGGAGAATGCATTATTTTTAGCAAATGGTAACAACATCATCTTTTTATCTGAATCTTAAAAATTATTTTCATTTTTTTTTTGAAAAGACAAAATTCCAATAGTTTATGTTCAATTCTGTCTTGTAATTCAATAAAATAGGATATTACTCCAATAAGACTGTTTAAGATCATAAACTACTTTACAAATATAATCACTAAAGGATGGTGTATCCATTTACTCAGATTTCTTTAATGAGTTAATTTTTCCAGATATAATCGAATTAGTCTTCAATAAATCCAAATAGTCATTACTAATTCTGAGTTGAAAATCACAAATAGTCATTACTAATTCTGAGTTGAAAATCATTAATTAATGATGCAATCACCTGCGTATTTGCTTAACCAAAAGAGTGAATCAATGATATTGTAGAAAACACCAAATTGAAAAGTGTAGGACTCAGCACAGAACCTTGAGGAACACCTTTCTGAATTTTTATTACAGTGGAAGTATGCCCTTTCAAAACAATACATTGACATCTATCTGAAAGCCAGTTAGATATCCATTTGATAATGAAATTATTATAATACAAATCACATAGTATTTTACTTATAGATATATGTAATAAAGAGTCAAGTGCATTTGCTAAACCTAAATGTATCACACCACAGGCAAAACCAACATGAATAGTGAGGGTAACTTTATCATAAAAATAAATCACGTTAGTCAGTACAGATCTTCCCTCTAAGAAACCATGCAATGATAAGCAAGGTGTACAAAATAGTGGTGTGACCCATACTACTATAATAAACATCACATATGGAAAATCTGCTTTAACATGTTTCAAAATGTTGACATAAAAATGTTTTTATTTTCGACATTTTATTTCAACAGTTTGATTAAATGAAGACATGCATGTCCAGATTTTGATAGTAAACAGTATAAAACTATAATCAGTAAATATGTCTAATACTAATTATACATTTCTAGATGAACTTAAGATATAATTCAATAATGAACCATAGTTATTATCAGACAGATTTTACTTAACTGGCAAATACAGAATGTGTTGTTTTAGGTGGAATTCTTAGAAAACAATTAAAACATCAGAATTATTAGTTATAATATTTACATAACATTTAAAAATTAAAATAATTATATTGTGCTAAATAGAAAATTATTACAAATGAGTGCATTCAATAGAATGAGTAAAGTAAATGACCAGAGCTATAAATATGATGTCACTTCATACGCTAGAAGAAATATATTAAGTATATATTACTATAATGCATACATTAGTAATTAGCCTGTTGTTACTTCTGACCAGCAAGAATTTATACACATTGATAAGGTCAGCAAAACAGTGTGAATCATTGTTGAGACATTTAGACAAAAAGTTCAGCTGTCAGAATGTATTCAACTTCCAGCAAAGAAATAGTGAAGAAATACCACAAATGCTTATACAGTAAATAAATATAATTACAGAAGTACTGTTTGGAAATTTTCTCTGAGAGGTAGAAAATATAATATTCAAATTTCAAATTGTGTTCTCTATTTTCCAATAATACTTTGTAGATTCATTATGATTTTATAACTGCCAAACTATCTGTGAAAAGAATATCATATTAAGATTTCTTCTGAGATAATATCAGTTATACATATACTTTGAAGAATATTACTTCCAGTAAAATCAAGACTAAAATAACTAAAGTACATTGTATGATTACAGGGATTAATATTAAGACAGAATAACCAAACAACCAAAGAAAATTAGCCATATAAGCTATTAATTTTAACTAATGTCTGACATACAGTTTATAGTACAGATTTTCTAAATCCAGTATAAATAAATAAATAAATAAATAAATGCAAATTATTTCCTTAATTTATAGAAATCACATTAATCTAAACTACTAAATTAAAAAAATAGAAAAGAAAGTTATATAAATAGCATGTTAAAGTAGATTTCACAAACAGTGTAAGGAATCATTTATCAAATTGAATCATGGGATAGAATTAATGATTCAAACCATTAAAAGCCAAAATAAGAAAATCACAGTTTAAATTCCCCTTCTAAGAACTTCAAAATATGAAATATAGTAGAATATATTCAAATTTCATCAACATGTATTTATTCATTTCCAAATAATACTCATCAATTAAATAAGTACTAAGTAAAAAAAACTCAATAATAACAAACAATCATGGCAGATGACTAAGTACATCTGGCTGTAAAATATAATAATTCTGAACACTGGAGCTAAAAAAAACTGCTCAATTAAGTATATAAACTATGAAATCAATATTACAATGCCAAACTAACATTGTTTTATAAGTCTTTTCATTGTGCACATAAAATTAATACTAGTCTGCACCATTGCAAACAATAGAACAGTGAATCATCCACCATTCCCAGTTCCTTTAAACTGATGAACTAGAAGGGAAAAACAACCCAGATATAATATTCAGAATATAAAGGAGATCATTAACATATAGCCGTCAAAGCCATCACAACTATCACCCTGCCAAACCACTGTCCAACCCACAGTCAACAGGACTATTCAAAGGGCAACACAGATCACAAAATGATCAACCCACCATCCAGCTAACAAAAAAAGAAAAAGACTACAGAATCCCCACATGCAAACACAACACTGGTAACCTTACTAAAATCCTACACCAAGCCATACACAAACAGGAAATCAATACCACACCAAGAGACATACCTCACAACCATCAACACCAGCAACACATTACAGAAGAAATGCTGAAAAGAAAATATTCCATAGAAAACACGTGCACCAAATCCATTTATGCCAATTCTTAATACAGTATATATCTTAAAAGTAAAAAAAAAAATAGAACAGATGTCCCTGCCATTCTCAATCCAGCACCTGTCTTCCATGATTTTATGAATGTCAACAAAACATCTAATAGATACAAGTTTACTTTATGGTGTAGCTGAAACATATTTTTTGTTATTAGATTACTTTAGCAATTATTAACTGCTGACTAATACAGTTTTAAATAAGCAAATATAAAAAGGGATTGCAATCCTTCATTCACTTATTAACAGAAAAGACCATGAAAGCTAATAGAAAGCCAAGAATAAAAACTGGAAGTAATATAGTACAAATCAAAGCAACAGAACCCCCTCACCACAAAGGCACTAATATTTCCCTTCAAGCATAAAATCTTCACTATGAACATTCAACTAATATAAAAAAAACTCAAAGATTATATGACAAAGACATAAATATGATAAAAAATAAAGGGAGAGCATGTAACTGGTTTGTTATTGTTTATTTTGGAGGTGTTAATTTTAAAAGAGATAGTGGAGTTGAAAGAACACACTTCATCATTATTATATTTAGCAAATGACACCACAGATAACTCACTCTACTGGAGAGTTTAAATTTAGATAGGAAATATCCATAAGGGTTAGATATTAAAAAGACAGCAACATAAAGAAAATAGCATTGCTAAGTGAAGTTAAAATGTCAGTGTTCTAATCAATATTAAAGAAAAAAATAGCATATTTACATTAATAATTTCCAAATCAAAAACATATTCATGAATATTAAAATGCTAATTAGAATAATATAATGGTTAGAATCAGATTATTGAAAGTTTTAACAAAATATTATCAAAATATTGTTCATCTGATTATTTTGTTAACTTAAAGTATTGCAAGTCACTTAAACTGTATATATATATATATATATATATATATATATATATATATATGTGTGTGTGTGTGTATATGTAACTATAAAATAAGTTAAAGAAAAAGTAACAGTACTAAAAGACCTTGCTGTATTCAATAGGTAAAGGAATTTTGTTTATAAAATATTAAAGTTTTACATAATAAATAAATAAAAGAATCCCATTACTATTTTGTTGTCAAAACAATAAATGAAATTAATATTAATTACGCAATTGTATTCATGTAACAGTTTATGTTTCTTCTTTTCTTTGTTATTCTTGTCAACTACAGGAGTTTTTAGTTTCTTGTATGTAACTTCAGTCCAATCACTTTTTCTAGAAGATCTCAATCTCTTCAGAGATTGATAGTACCTTAGCCAAGAGGTTGTTTTTAATGTAAGTTGTGACTTCCACTATAGTGTTATATTCTACAATCTGAAGGCAAGAAATGCTTGAATCTAGCTGACTATACCATATTAGCTTTGACGTTATTTTGTTTCAAAAAATAAAATTGCATAAGATCCTAGACTTTGGGACAGATTCTAACCTATTAAGAATAAATTGATAGACTGATAGAGAGATCGATCAATAGATAGACAAACAGATAGACAGACAGACTGAAAGCTAACTTCCTTGGGATCATATATTTTCTGAAACTATGCTCAGATAACTGGTATATTATAATAGACATTTATAAATGTAATCTCTAAAGCTTAAAGACTACAAGGGGCAGGATACATTTTTACCACTATAACTCCTTCTCCTGTCTGGAAAAACATGCAACAGAAGGGGGGTGTAAATTTTCTCCAACACCACTCTGCAAATCCCTTTCCTATCTGGAAACACAAGTGCACTCACATATAATAAAATAAATTATCAGATTAATATTTTGAGGACTGTAGGAGGCCAGTGAACAGTACAGCTCTCAAATATGTGTTATAAGGATTCAGAGAAATGCAGGCTTTACTGTTATCATTTGGCAACAAAATTGGTGCTTCTTTCCTACCAACTCCATCCCAGCAGTGAATGCCTCCTCCAAAATACTCAATGTATGACTGGGATAAAAAGGGAAATTAGACGTCTACTAAATACTATCATCCAAGGAAAGAATACTATAATCAGTACTTCAATACAATTTGAAGTGTCAGCCTAATCAACATCTCTCTCAAGTTGTAAGAAAACCAGACAGTTTGAAGGAGACCCATTCAAACAGGGATGAATATAAAAATTTCAGGTAAACAGTAACAGAGATCAGAGCAGAAACTTAGACCTGTAGACCAGCAACACTAACCACTACACAAGCATGCTGATATGTATTTCCTCAATTTCCTCATCTGAGTATTTTTTATTTAACTTACTTCACCAAATATATGCTGTTACCCTTATTTTATCCCCATCCTTGTCTAGCATTTTTATATCCATCTTTTGAGCAACATTATCATTTATTATTTCACACCATGTACAAACATATTATAGTAACATACTTAATGCACCAAGCATAAAAAGCACTGCCTAGACCACATCTGCAATCATTGTATACAGATTGGATTTAAATGACCAATTTAATGTAGCATCCCCAGATAATTTCTAAATGAAAAAAAATCTGTGACCACTGAACAAACCCAAGCCACCTTATATCACCACTGAAAATAAAATACATTCCTACATAAATATGTATCAACATATAAAAATGTAAAATGTCAGTAATTCTAATGTTGTTGTGTCTTTCGGCTTTTCCCGGTTAGGGGTCGCCACAGCGGAACTTCGGTCCGCTAATGATTGGCAGTAGATTTTTACATGCCGAGTTGCCAGCTCTGACACACAACCTCCAATGAAGGTATGCCCATTCACACATGTCTCCACACAGAAGACGGTCTAGCTGAGAATCGAACAGGACAACGTCATACTGTGAGGCGACAATGCTATCGCAGCACCACCACCGCAGTAAAATGTCAGTAATTCTAATAAAGGTAGAATAATGTGTTTTTATATATATATATATATATATATATATATATATATATATATATAGTGACTCAACCCCACAAAATATCAGAATGCCAAAGCAATAAGGGGAAAATTTAATGATTAAAAATAAAATGTAAAAAAGTTAAATAAATCTACTACACAAAAAAACTCAAAAATAAATTGTCAATGACACTTGCTCAAAATACTAAGAACTAGTTCACTCATAGCCTCAAAAGTGTGCAAAGAGAAATAATGGAATAAAATACTACAAAATAACTACATATATTATAATGGTAGACTCCAAATAAAGGCTAGGATTACAAATTTTCCAGGTACATTATGTAGGTATTTGTGTTTCTCTATAATCTTGGTATATTTTCAAATGATTGTCTTCATCATTGATATGTCACACATGTTTAGATACATCTTTTATGCATCATCAAAGCTACTAAAGTGCCCCTTAACTTGACATAGTTAACATACACACTAAAACTGAAGTCAAAGTTCACACATTTACACCGATAAAAGAATAAACACAAACACACACACACACACACACACACACACACACACACACACACAAACACAAACACCACACAAAACCCCTAATACTATAGTCCACCTAAAATAAACCCCAAAGTCAAGTCTAAAAAGTAAAGCACAGGCCAAATCCAGTATTCATGTAAGTATAAAGACGTAACTTCAGATATGCACAGGTGCACAGCACACACAAAATATATATATACAAACACCCAAACACAGTAAGCCTACCTGCACCAGGCCCCTAGAAAAGTACAGAACAAATCTCTTATTCATGTCAGTGTAAAGAAATAACTTTACATACCCACCGAACATGCAAAATGTACATACAGAGCCCCTAGTGACAATACTGCCCACCTACATCAACCCCTTAGAAATTAAATTTATTTGTATCAGATGAAAAAAGTTAAGAGAATAAAAAATAAAACATTCATCACAGCTAGCCAGTCATGAAATGGCATTACCAGCAAAATGGTCCTGATTCTAACTTTGTAAACCAATAAAACAAATAATTTATAAAACTGAAAAACTGTACTTTACTACACTTTTAAAAAGTATCAAATCATTTAACTGACACTACAAACATGAATAAGAAGTACCTCAGAACTAGAATAGAAAATCATCAACAGACACTCCATTCATCAAAACCTGCACAAACATTTGTACGGCCACATAGCATCTTCTTTCAAAATCAAAGCTACTACCTTGTTAAAATTTATGTTCCATACTGATCCCAGCAAAGTGCAACTATCATGTCTAGTATTTCAGACATCAATCATTATAATCCCTAAAGCTAAAACATAGACCACTGCTCCAGGCAGCTACCCTCCTGCCCACTGTACTACTAAGACAAATATCACTACTGCTACCCAGACATAAGTGACCTCCTGCCTTTTAAATAAATTAATCTTGCCTTCCCATGTGTAATGATATATCCTCCTTGACAATAAATGAATACATAAATAAATACATAAAATACTTCTGTCATATACCCTCTCAGTCCCAAACCATTTGACCAGCAAAAGACAAACTTTAACTGTCACTTCAGAAGCTAGACATTCATTACCACAAAAGTTCAGAACTAATGAAAAATATCCAGCAATTTTATTTAATACAAACCTGCCCTAAATGTCTCATAAATTGTACTACTTCATAAAAAAATTAAGTGCTTTACCAGCAGGCATTTCAAAACTGTGCTCTTTCACATTCCTGCTATAAAAAGTAGTAAAAAAATGAGAATAAATAAAAAAAAATCTTAAAATAACTAGTATGTGATTTGATTTAGTTCTTTGTGTTAGTACTACTAAAAAATCCAAAACTCTGAGGTACAAAAAAAGTAGGAAAAAAGATAAAGAAAAACAAAAAAATGCATAATTAGAATATGCAGGGTCCAGGGAATGGGTATGTATTATTAGCAAATTGATATGTACGGTGGTATATATGCATACTTCTCCTACGATAGCTTTGCGATTCATGGAATAACCTGTACATCCTCCTTGTTATACAGGATATTGCTGAAAGGCACTGATAAGTAAATCCTTCTTTGCTGTGGCCAAAATGAATGTTATGTATATTATTAGGACAGACAGCTATTCATTAAACTCCAGCCTCAAAAATAGCAAGCTGGTGGCAGGACTGAACATTTTACAGTTTAGAAATCATGTTTATCATGATACATGAGTAAACATAACATTTACGTGTTACAGCTAAGAAAAACTAAACTGACAACAGGCATGTCTCCCAGTCCAGTATCATATCACTTCATCTTTTGGGCTCAAGTATTACACCACCTTGGGTATGCAATAATATCTCTACTGTACTCACCCCTGCATTCCGTACTGCTTCATATGTGCAAGGCAGACCATGTTATTGGCTTCCCTAGCATGTTAGATAAAGGTTGCATGCTAATTTCCACACCTTGGTGAGACTTTGGTCAAGTAGGTGTACTTTATGCCTAGGACTTTGGACCTCCAGTCCACATATTATTTTCCATTTTTAGGTATGATTTCCTTTCCCTATATATAATGTTCCTTGCATCAGGTAATTGTGGAAAAAGCAATGCTTTCCATCACAGTTATGTATAATTTTACCTCCTTCTATTTAAGGTGACTACAACAGAAGATAATTACCTGAAATGGGTAGAACCAAGTTCTGCCATCCTTGTCATGTGCATTGTTAAAGGACTTAATCATACCTTCACCTCTTTTTCTCTTTCTCTTTCTATATTCAGTCAGGAAAGGGAAATCAGCAGAATGAAATCTGAAATAATAGTCGTGTCCTGTGTCTTGTTTTGTTTTACACTTCCCTAAATAACAGGTTGCACTTTTAGTTTTACAGGTGGGACTTTTCAAACACAGCATGCTATTCAAGATGAGATTTCACCAATGCTTTTCAAATGGTGGAAATACCTTATTGTAGATGTGATCCCTCTTGTAATACAGCTTAAAGCCTTATTACTCAATCTGACTGTTATGCTCCAATAGCTGAAACAGCTCTGTTTAACTATGAATAGAGGCTATGGGGCCTTAACTTTAATCATTGTTTTACATGCTTCATTGGGTAAGAAACAGTGAATGCTGGGGTTCCTATGCCCAGAGTACATGACATCTGCATGGCTTCATTTTCTTATTAGCCTAGATCTATATTTACATATGGAGCACAAAAGCATAAATACATAAAATTTACAAAATAAAGTTTATACAGTGAGTGTAACTATAATGGTCATACAAAATAAGCCTTAACAATCTATACACAGCATTTCTGCTTTAGTTGGTGAAGGCAAACTTTGACAAGATTTATCAATGTTACTGAAGTTTGAGAAGTACATTTTACTATATTTGCCAAACAGCTAATGAACATATAATTCAAGAAACTCTGCTTAAAAATGTCAACACTATATATTAACTACAAAGGCATTTATGGCACCAATTAGCAGAGGCCATAACATGATAAAATTCCAGTCAGGTTTCTAGACTATGCTTTTGTACTGAAAACAATTGCTCTTTTGTATTGGTGTCTGGAAGCAGAAATGTGATTACAAAGGATTATTCTGTGTGACCTGGCGAGTAGCTACTGTTTAGTCAGTCACATGTTTAAATGAAACAATGATAGAGATGAGATGATATTTACAGATCCATACAGAACACTAAATGAACTTTCTCGAACTTTTCTGTAAAGCAAGTAAAGTGGCCAGGGAAGGCAGAATAATAAAATGTGCTAAAAACCTGCAGTGAAAAGTGAGCTAACAAGTTTTTAACTGGCATTTTAATGCTGGCACACATGTTCTTATGCTAATTGCTGAATATGATGAGAGTAATATTTTTTTTATTCAGGTTCATATCACCAGTATAAAAAAAATGTTAAGTCTGACAACAGAATATAATTGTAAGTTATGTATTAAGCCAGCTGAAAGCAAAAACTACTGTAATGCAAGTGGAATTAATGTATAGTAGAAGAAGGTAAAGGACTATAAACCTGAAAAAAGAGGGCTTATACCACAGCAGCTGCCCTATGCATTCTTTACGGCCCTAAACAAGTCCGTTTGCCTAGCCACACTGAACAAATTTGGAAATAAGTGTTAGTCTGCAATACCTTTTTGAGTTACAATACTGCCCATGTGTTAAGTTTCTTAAAAATCTTGTTTGATGTTGGTTCAGTGCCATATTCCAAAAAATGTCTTTCTTGGCCCTCAAGAAGGCTACCTCTTATGCATACCAAGTTAGTCCAGTCACATCAGATAAACTGTTTTCCCATAAAAATGAAACCCTGTTACAGCCACTGAACCAACATCAAACCAATCAGATATGTTGAAAATACAACATAGCCAGGACATTAAGCAGAATTAGAAAATGGGCTTGGAGAACAACAAAATCCACTTGAGAGTCGACTTTCCAAAGGGGTATGTTCATGCATAGTAACAGCCTGATTAAAAAAAAAGTTCACCAACTTGCAGCAAGGAATCCATCTACTGTGAATAAAATATTTTTCTTGAAGTTGCCATTTGTTTTCTACTCATTAATCATAGTACAACAAGCATTTTGCATTCCATCGGAATTACAGTAAATGTTATGTGCTGTTTAACAAATGCATTTAGCAGCTCTTAAAAGAACCTATTTTGGACAGTGGATAACACAAATCTAGCTGCAGAATAGAAGCACTGGAGGATCAGGCAGTGTAGTATAGAAAGTAATATTTGTGAACCTTTTGCCTGTAATGTTTGAAGCACCATTCAGTGCTCCTGTACTTTCATACTTTCTGCTGCACATCAGATGTATAAAGCACCAACCGTTGGGTCCACACAGGACCAGCCTTTGGTTAACTGGTGCCCTAGGCAAAAGGTGTCCACAGTGCCCCCATCCTGGTCTACTACACCATCCAGATTACTGGAAAAATGCCCCTGCTAGAGTGGCACCCTAGGCGGCTGTCTAGTTGGCCTATGCCTAAGGCCAGCTATGGGTCCACGTTGTGTATTTGGGAAGAGGAAGAGAGAGAGATACAGAGGGATGTATGGCCACCTCAGCAGTTTTATGTTTTCCACTGTAGCTCACACTTCTCCACTTGTGTGCGTGTTTGTGTCTTTGTATGTGTATGTGTGTGTGCATGTGTCGCTGAGTCTATACATGTGTGTATCTGTGCATGTTTCAATTACACTACATAAATGATCTATTCAGTTATGCACTTCCTTTTATTTTGGATGCAAAATTCTTCAGTAACAGTTATATATCTAACAACAACTTTTAAACATTAGACCGAAGAATTGTTTTATAGCAAATATATATACACACATACACACACACAGAGGAGTGTATATAAATTTTGTGAATATAATCTTGTGTAACATACAACTCTAAATTTTTTAATCTAAATCATGATTAGCTGCACATTTGTTTGAAAATATTTTATCTAAACAAGTTTAATCAAGAGATAGGAAGTACTGACAAATACAATCAGAAAATATGCTGAAAAAGAAACAATGGAATACAGGATCTGACAAAAGAATGCTTTAAGCAGTATAGTCTTGTCCAGTGCATAATGCAGATCACCATTTCCCACTGGAAATCACTTGTTGATGCAATTTCTAAGTGTGTGCCTGCAGTGATTCCTTACTTTTGAGAGATCTCTCCTTTCTTAGAGTTGGTGCCAGAGCTGGATCCAGCACTATGTGATCTAGACAGTTACCTAGGGCCCAGTGGCAGGCCCCTCTGACCCAGAGGGTGGACTTCCACATTTACATTATATTCATTTTAAAAAATGAAATATCTCTTTTTAATGCAGCAGCAGCATGTCTTCTCCTTTAAGAAAATGCACTCTGCATCCACGTATGCATACATTTTAATACAACCCATGTGCTAATGCAGATGTAATGTAAATGCACACTCTGTATTTCCGCTGTATGAGAGAAAGCATGCAGAAATTTGCCTGTATGTGTGTGTGTGTGTGTGTGTGTGTGTGTGTGTGTGTGTGTGTGTGTGTGTGTGTGTGTGTGTGTAAAATGCCCAGGTTAGATAATTAACTTTCTCTGGCTCAAACCCTGTACCTTAATAACAGGAAACAAAAGCCTGAATCCTCTGCACCAGTTACCACACTGCTCAAGGAGTCATGAGTTTCTATGCATTTTCAAGGAATTGTAAATTGCAAGGAAAAAAGTTTACTGTTGCTTATCCTAAGTCTGTTTTCAATGTGCAACTGTTTTGTTTAGTAAATGGCAGTTAGTGTTTGTGCTATAGAATTTGAAAGCAGTGGTAGAAGCACACCTGAAGGCTATGGGTTCTACTCCCACACTAAGTAGATGGATTGCTGATACTACAGTGCACTTTAAGGAAGGGGGGGTGCACTCCTGAGGGTGCTCTCCTTTGAATGAGATGCCTAGTAACTATGAACTTGTTGTTGGTCTGCCTGCCATTCCCTATTGCAATATTACCAGCTTACCAACTTTTTTTAATGTAACACAGGCTATTAATTATTCAAGGTTAACGGGCACTGGGTTTGTAGATGAAACACCGAAAGTTAAAGCTGTTTTCCAGTAGCAATCTCTTCATTAGTTACAGATCTCTCTAATCTGGAATTATTCAGATTACTTTTACTTCTGCAAAGTTTGTACATATTGACTGATATTGGTGGATTGTAATGACAGATGTTTAAGTGGCCTTTTATGGTTGAAATATTCTGAAATGTGTAGTTTTGTCATTATTGGTTCATAGATTTTGTTTCACTGCTTACTGCAAAAGTGTTAAAACTACAAAGTTAAAACATATTCTAACAAGTGGTGCTGTATTATACAAGGAATATAATTTAATACAACCAGGAAGGTGAATCAAAGAGCACATGTGTGTACACATGGTCCTAAAATGTGTGCAAGAAGTCTATGATTTGAAAACGGCCCAAAGGTAAACTTCTGCCACAGGCCCAATGCATTTTCTTTGGATGTGGGTTTCAATGCTGTTTCAGTGAATGTGAATTTCAAGGGCAGAGAAGTTTACTGTTCATGCTAAGTTTGTTTTCACTGTGAGACCGTATAGTTACTTTAGCAAATGGTTATCAGTGTTTGTGCTATAAAATTTGTAATAGAAGTTTTAAATTAAATCCAAATATCTGTAATCATTGTAGAAGTAGAGAAGAAAATATTATGTACAGTGACAGGTTTGAACAGTGTTTATGGTAACTGGATTGAAATAGCCAGGTAGTGGGATGCTGAAATGGCAGGGGGGGATTGCTGCAACAGGAAGGCAGTTGCAGGAGGGGGGGGGTCTGTTGTGGGGGGGACACATTACCCTGCCTAGGGCCCCATGTAACCATGATCTGGCTCTGGTTCGTGCACCCACAGAAAGAATACTAATAATACAATTCAACTAGATAGACTTCTGTGTATAAAATTGTAAGATAAAAGTCTACTGAAAGTATGCGAACTACACAATACTAGAGATGGAATTTTACAGCCAAAACTGTAAACATGGAATTCTAACCAGAGAATTCAACAGCTCTCCTTGTCAATTACTGCACTGTTGGTGTTCGTTTTTTATACAAATTGTGTTTAGACCAAATATTTTCACACAAATGGTCTGTTGGTCAGTTGTGATTAGACCAAAAAATTTAGATGAATTCTATTTTATACAAGTGTGAATTCGCCCAATTTACATATACTGATATATGTGCGTGTGGTATATATATATATATATATATATATATATATATATATATATATATATATATATATATATATATATATATATATGGGTCTATAAATCAAAGGGTGCAACTGAAGAACCAATAAACAAACCAACCCGGCAAGTCAGGACCCGAAAGCCAGCAGCAATAATAATCCAATAAGTTGTATTAAATAGCGGTAGCCAAGTAATTCTGAAGAAGCAACAATCTTTATTAAAACCAAAACAATAAACCAAGCACTTTCACCCTAATACTCTCGGGCTTTTTCAAGGATAAATATATAAGCATTGTTGCAAACGATCTTAAATAGTCCAGTTCATGTCACATGATGGAATTAATTAACTTATAATTATATCCTGCAGAAACCTTAAAGAAACAATACACTAAAATTTGAAAGGCCAAAATATATGTATGAATAACGTATAAAAACTTTCATTCAGTAATCATACATATCATAAAAGGTGAATAATTAAAAACCTTCTAACAATAAAGTTTGTGCTTGAAAATGTATTTCATAAAAAACTTTAGACTTAATAAATAAGTTCAAAGTTCCAAATCTCTATAGTATAATTTATAGCATGTGCTGACTGGAGGGTACATCCCTTCCAAAGTTCTAATAAAACATATATATATATGTTACTGATTTTCAGAGGACAAACTGTTTAAAATGAGACACTTTGGAAGGGATGTATATATATATAAACACAACAAAATCTTACCTTCATGCCGGACCCCACACCCCCTTTCCATTCCGCACTGTTTGCAGATGCCGGTTTCGCGTGCTCAACATTTCGAATGTCGAATCTATAGTCTCGCCATATGGTCTTCGACATTCTGAAATGTCGACCATGTGAAGGGGAACCTTATATATATATATATATATATATATATATATATATATATATATATATATATATATATATATATATATATATATATATATATATATATATATATAATATACGTGTGCCTGTATATTATTAAAAAATAGTAAAATTTAAATTATTGTATTTAAAAACATGTAGTAATCCATTTTAAAGTGCAATAATGTCCTCCAAGGTAGAAGTTATAGATAAATAACAAACCTTCCGGGGTAGGGGAAAACTGCTACCTGCATCACTGTAGCACACAACACCCGTTTGTGGTCCATTATTTCCCTATAATGCCCATCCTGTTGGGTATTACTGCCTGCATAAACCCTGGCTCAGTCCTTTACTCAAAGTTCATAATTCCCAGCCCACATAAGTGAAAGGACTTAGACTTATCTTTGAAAGTTTTAATTGTTTGAACTTTTATACATTAGTACCTTTATTCAGCATTCTAATTAATTACTTACTAATTAGCTGTTCTTGACTTATATTAAAACTCCACTTTGACACTTCTTCATTTTCTGTGTTGTGCAAACATTAAGTTGCACTTGATTTGCCATGATTAGTGCCCATAGGACCCAGAGTAAAAACCACCATCATCTTTTTTTTCCATTTTTTTTTACTTTGTAATAGCTATAATATCTGGTAAGGGTAGGAGGTATGCTTTGAGGTTTACTATCCATTTTTCTGATCATTTGATGCCCTGGACTTTAACTATGGGATTAAACCTGGCCAGTGAATAAGACCCACCAAGTCCCACCCCTAGAAGTATTACAGCTTTTATCATATCTGCTGTTAATTGCAAAAAAGTAAGACAAAAAAAAAACATGCAAATTGTTTCATGCTAATTATTTCATTAAGGATTTATTAATCATGTGACCAATGTAGCACTGTACTTTGTGGTGCACAGTATCAATGTAAAACAAGTTTGGGGTGGGATAAAAAGGCTTCCACTGCTACCATAACTGAGTATGCATCTAGATTAGTCCAGGTTCTCCATTTGTACCCAAACTATGAATTAAAAAAAAACACTCACTTTTTAAAAGGAACTGAAGGAATGGTTATGACTTAAAAGCGCCAGCCTGACCAGCATACCTAACCAGTGAACAAATTATGAAATAATTACATGCATACATACATAGGTTCATATGTTCATAGGTGTTTACCAAGCTAATGACCACAAGGGCCTTTTTAAGTCTAGCCATGCATCCCAAATCTCTGTCAAGTTCTGGTACCCTTGATAAGAGTAAGCAAGGGTTTGGGAGGTGATACATTTACAAGCAGGGGCCTGGGAGATGAACCATTTACAGGCTGCCTGTATCCATTAGAGACATAGGTGCCAAACCAGGGATGATTTTTCTTTTCCTTATCCAATTGTCCAAGTTACACTTGAATTGGGTTAGGGAGGAACTCTGCTTCACATGGATGTGGAGCTTATTCCAGAGAAGGGGTAGTGTCTGGGATAAATACCTGTCTCTCCAGCAGGTCCTATTTAATATCAGAGGCAAGATTCAAGTCTTTTAGAATAGGTAATTCTGGTGCTGTTTGTTTTGTAGGTATACAGGAGGTCCATCAGAGTGGGGTCTGACAATGTCTTGAATGCCAGGCATAGATCTCCCCTCAAATGCCTGTAGGAGACAGAATGCAGGGATAGGGCCTTGAGGCTATCTACAAAGGACATGCTATTTACATCCTGTATTCTTTTAGTGAGGAACATCAATGGATGTTCTGATTGCTGGATATGCTTGGTTAAGTACATACCAAGTGGGGCATTGTACTCAATGACAGGTCTGATGAATGCTGAATAAAGTTGAACAATGACTTCCTTGGACCTAGATGCCATACCCTTGTTTATAAGTTGCACAACATAGAATGATTTCCTCACTATTGTAGACAAGTGATGGTTAAATGCTAGATTGCTGCTTGTGTGTGTTCTTATGTCCCTGACTAGTGGGTCAACTTTTAGGCGTGTGTTGTCAATATGATAGCTACCAGGGAGTGGATGACTTCCTGAAGGATACTATTATGCATTTCTTGACATTTAGTTTTAGTCCATGGCTGTGGCACCATTTGTTTGTCTGTGTCAGCCCTTCCTGGAAAACATTTGTGCCAGTGGGTGATTGACAGCTCCTAATTTGCAGTAAATAAATATACTGCCTGGTAATCCCTCACTTAGACATGATGATGGACTTGTCTCACTTCAGCATCTTTTCACATACAGTTAGAATGTTCACTGGGACTTTTTGTGCTCTTGCGAGTTTTTCACCACAGCAAATATCCATGACTGCAGTTCACTACCTGGTAATCATGTTGCCATTTTTACTGTTCATTTTCCTCATTTAAATACATGTCACTAATTGATCTGTCAGTGACACATCAGTTTAACACATTACTTACATGCTATATTTGTTTAAGCTCTTGTATCTGCCACTGTATGTTGAAGATTTACTAATTATGTTGAATGACAGTATTGCAAGTTCAGATCACTACACTAAATGACCTAAAATTAAACTATTCTTATCCAATGGAAACATGTAAGAAGCAACAATGACATTGCTACCCTGATGTGACAGAAACCTTTGAAGGAGGCTAGTGAAGGTTTCAGTTTACAGAGCTTATAGAAAAGGTGTTGTTCATAGTCATTGTGCTTAGGTGTAGAGGGTATTTGGCTGTCTGCGTCTAATTGTGGCTGACACATGATTCCTAGACAGCAGCTGTACTGAGGCACATCAGTTTTATTGTGGTTTGGAAGAACTTGAGCAGATAAGGTACTAATGACATGTAAACGAGGACTGACTGAACATTTTATTACTATCTTATGTAAATAAGGCAGCTTTCCTGCATTTGTGTCATTCATAGTCAATTTTTATGTAGAATGGCACTGTGCATGCAAGCCTTATAAGAAACAAAGTTGAGCCTCTTCTTTGCAGTCTGTTAAAATGCTTGCAGTAGCTACTAGCTTGGACATTTCCCATTGTGAGCTGGTTGTCTCAACTGCAGCAGAAACCCCAGTGACCATCAGTGTCTGCTGGCCAAGAAGTCAAAGATATAGACAAAGATTTACTCATTTTAACTTTGCTGATCAAAACATAATTCTTGATCGATTCAGAGTGAACAAAGATATAGTGCAGGCTTTAGTGGGTTTGTATGGTCCACAGATGATGACTGGGGATATGCATGGTCTTCTGATACCTATGGATGCTAGGATATGCATAGCCCTCATTATACTTGCCATGGAGACCTTTCACAGACAAACTGGGGACACATATATTTCATTGGCTTCTGCCTCAAGGATACTTAAGCATCAACATACAGCTGGCACAAGTGGATCGGTAGATCTATTTCTAGTGTCTCCTTAGGACTGATCCAGTAACATGCATACCTTCTACGTGAGGACACACTTCCCTAATGTGGTTGGTGTAACAGATTGCACCCATGTTGCCATTAGGGTCCCATTTGGCAGTATTGTAACAGGAAGGATAGCATTTTCATCAACTCAAAGATGATGTGCGATGCATAGCAGTGCATCACTAAAATGTCAACCCAGCATCCTAACAGCATACATGACTCTCACATCTGGCACACAAACTCTCTCTGCTGCTTCTTCATGAATGTTAGGATTTCACATGGTCATATTTTGGCAACTGCAAACTTTTTCCAGTCATAGTAATTTCTGGAGTTTAATATTGTAAATTATATTACTGAGTAAAATTTCCCCAACCCCACACCCCCCATTTTTTTCTTCTCCTTCCTTTTCTTTTGCAGATGATACAGGCTACCCACTGGAACTCTGGCTAATGGCACCAGTCTGTAAGCCATGGGGAGCCGCTACTGAGGAGTACTTCAGCTCCACCCTGTCCCAAACATGGATAGTTATTGTTTTACCTGCCAAGAGCCCATTTCTTTTGCCTGGATGAGTCTGGGTTTGCCCTTCAGTAAGATTATGTTGCTGTATGCGAGAAGTTTACCATGAGTTCCATTCTGCACAGCATGATTATGCATGTCTGGTGTGCAACTGCCCCATGATGGCAGTGCAATTCCTGCTATTTTTACTTCCAGTCATGATGATAGTGGTGGTGGCCCACCAACAGCAGTAGTACAGCAACTCCTGTGGCAGGTTCATGCAAAATATATGGCAGCACAAGCAAAGAAGGGCCATCTAGTCCACAACTATGGGCCATGACATTCACTTAGTGAAAGTGAAACAACACAAATAACATAGATAATACTTGATGCATCCAGTGTTAATTGTGGACTATGCTATGGGGTACATGGTCAACTGATGCATGTACATAAGACCCTTTTTCTCTTTTCAGTAAAAACAAAAAAAAAACATTTTTCAGAGAATTATTTGAATATTCATTATGCATTGTACTGGATGAATCTGCTGCAGTGGCATCTACTGTCAGGGATACCTCCCTCTATGAACTGCATAGTCAGTTGTAAAGGCATAAAAATAATGGTGAAGATGTCGAATTATGCACTGATTTTATATGATTTCCCTACTATTTCACAGGTAATTTCCAAGTTTAGGATGGGTGGGGCAGGACTGGCATTCCTCTGAGAGGTATTCTGGCAGGACGTCAAGCAAAATTAGATAATAAGGTACAATGCAGTATGCAGCGGAGTTGTATGAGCAGTCTTCAGTACAATGGGTACAGAAAAGTTACTGACAGAGGGGCCTTCATCTTTGAGTTATATCAGCTCATCAAATTGCAAGTCTTCTTCTTTGACAATGACCTTTGACGTTGTCAATCCTAATTTTGTTTCTAATTATCTTACTCTTCTAATGATATATTTCAAGTATTAAAGTCAAACTCTTGTCATCTGAGCTTCCAGAAAATATCTTCTCCAGTAGCAACAAATTTCTTTTTCATGCAGTCCATTGTATTCCTCACCAATAGCATAGGTTCATAGGTCCATAGGTAAGTACTAGGTTACCTGCCATTGTGGTTCATTTCAAACCTAGGCAATTTCCTTCTTTGTATTCAAAATAACCTATCCCATTTGGCTATAGATACCTATGCCATGGTCAGTAATTATATCTTACACCTAATGAGAATAACTGGGATGATATCATAGATAATTTGAGGGAACCCATGCATGGCATAAAGCATTTAGGAGCTGCATCTGTCCATTAGTTGCACAAGGTGCAGTCCTGGGAAAATTTTTTTGCTTCCCATCCATAGATCTAAGATGCACTTGAAAATGGACAGGGATGACCTCCATTTTATGTGAATGGGGACTCTGTTCCATAGCAGTGGTATTCTCTGCAAAATATATTTGTCCATCTAAACCATTTTGTTGATGTTGCAGAAGAGGTTTAAAATTATTCTGAGTGTTTCTGATGCCATTTGACTTGATGATGTGCAGTAAATCCATCAGTAAAGGGTAACAGGATGCCTTGTATGCCAGACACAGGTCACATCTTAGCAGTATGTAGGATACCTGGTATAGTGACAGGGCTTTGAGTCAGTCCATGTAGGACATGTTGTATAGACCTTGTATCCTTTTAGTAAGGTATCTTTGTGGGAGTTCCAGTTGTTGCATGTATCCAGACAGATACATGCCAAAAGAGTCATTATATTCAATGACCGGCCTAATGAGGGCTGAGTAAAGGGGGGCAATAGCATCCATAGATCTAGACTTAATCCCTTTATTTATAAGCTGTGCAATATAGAAGGACGTTCTTACAACAATAGACATGGCTACATTTTTTTCTCTTACATTCCATTGAGACAAGCAGGTTATAGGGCAATAAAATAAAGCTAAAGCACTAGTTTCTTCAAGGCTAAAAGTTAATGTTTTCTGAAAGCATGCAAGCTGTGTTTCACATCTGGGAAGGGAATAATGATAAAGAAAAAACATATGCCAATTAGTGGAAGTAAAAGCACAGGCAGTAACATGAGAGTTATTGAGGAAGACAGAAAGTATTCCAGAAGTTATAGCTAGTGAGTGGGATAATAGAAAAAAATATTTAGAGGGGGTGAGAAAGGTTGAAGTATTACAGAACAATGGGAATTTCATAGAATAAAAAGAGGTGCAATTGCAGAGTGATAAAGAAAAAAGAGGAGTACCTGGATAACATGCATGAGTTTAGAAAGATTGCTGTTAAGCAATTGTTTTTTGATAATAACTACAGAGCACAAAAACCTTTGGTACAATAACTTAGACAACAGAAAGTAGAAAGGGTTTTTGCCAAACTTAGGGAGCCTGTAACAAGAAGAGTAACAAGAGATCCTGTAGGATTATTAGAGATATTTTAGAAAATTTATGAAAATTTGAATAAAGCAGAAAAATGGGGAACCAAGAAAAAATACAAATGAAAACATTTATGGAAAACCTAAACATGCCAAGGTTAAAGGTAGATGAGGCTCAGCAATTAATAGTTACAATAGGAGGAGATGAGATAAAAATGGTGATGAATAACCAATCTGCAGGAAAGTCTCCAGGAATAGATGGTATTCTGGAGGAAGTTTGGAAGCTAGGAGAGAAGAAAGTGATAAACATCTGGAAGGTTTTGTTTAACAATATTTTAAATGGAGGGGAAGCACCAACATCCTGGAAGAAAGCTGTGGTGGCTGTAATACCGAAATATGGTAAAGACCCATCAGACCCAGCTTCATATAGGCCCATTTCAATTTTAAATAAGGATTATAAATTGTTTATGTCTATAATAACTTAAAGAATGGTGAAAGTGTTGCTAAAATTGAGAGGTATGAATCAATGTGGCATAGTGGATGGAAGGCAAACATTTGATAACACTAATAGAGCAGTGATAATCCAGAGGGAAGCAGAATGTAAGAAATGTTTTAATAATTTGGAGGAAAAAATAAATCAAATGAACTCAGAGCTTATTAAAATAGATGAAACACTGAAGCTTTATATCATCTCAAACAACAAAAAGCTGGAAAAATGGAAGAAGCTTTAAGCTAAAGGATTTTTAAATATATTGATATTTATCATATTAAGAGTGTTACAAAATTTTATGATATCGGCACTTGAATTTTTAAAAAGAATTCAGAGCTTTTGTTAGATCTATAAAATATGTACATATGTTTAGCATGATAAATATATATGTGCATTGTGTTTCCTTTTGTAAAATAGTATGATAAGACTTCTTGTCTATGTAGTACACTATTTGTTTGATTTAATATTTGTGACTAATAAAAGAGGATTATTAAACGTTTATGTAGTAATGCTGGGAATATTTTTAAATGACAAGATATGTAACAAAATTAATAGTTTCTTATTATTTTAACTTACATAAAATAGTGTATTGATTATTTGTAAATCACAGCAGCTTTCAGCTAGCTTTTTGATAAATTATTAGGTATTGGTAGAGAGAGAGATAGTAAAGTAGTTTGTTTGACAGGCAAACTAGGAATTTAGGTATCCATGGTAGGCTGTGTTTTATTACTAATATATACAGTCAGAGTTGTAGATTTGCATCTGTTTTTTGTTATTTATGAGTTTTATTAGTTTAGTTTGTAGAAAGGAAGAATTCAAAAATGTAGAATGCTAAGATAGTGCTGGAGGAATGCATTAGAGTCTTATATATGATTAAATTAATATGGTGGATAAATGTATCATATTATCTTTTAAAATAAATATTTTCAAATATAGAGTATGGATAGTTTTTATCTATCTATTAATGTAAATGTACTAAATAATGACAACAAAAGGAAATCATTAATGAGATATCTAAAATTATATAGAGGCGACATTATATTTTTGCAAGGCAAGAGACTCACTTGATAAATAAAGATATACAATATTTAAATAACTTTGGTTACAAAATGTTATCATCTGCTTCTTTTAACAAAAAGACTAGAGGAGCAGCAATAATTTGGAGAAAATCTACTACAAAATGCATAAGGTCACAGAATCCACTAATAATCCCAAAGGAATGTATATATACATTCATTATAGTTAAATATAATGGCAAACACTACCTATTTTTACTGGATCACTGGTATAAGTGCAAGAGTGGCTAAAGATCACTTAAACTTACTACAAAGTCATTAGAAGGGTAGTTTAATTTTATCACAGAATTTTAATTGTGTATCTAATATAGAAGATACAAGTGAATAGAAGAAAGCTAACATTTTATCAACAACTAAAGCACTAAACACATGGATAAGTAATAATAATTTAGTTGATTTAATAATAAAAGCAGAAGATAAGTCATTGTTCTTCAATCACTATTCCAATACACATGGGGCACAAACTAGAATTGATAGGAGTTATGCCTCTACAGATTTACTTAATAAAGTGATTTATTTTAAAACTATTCCTTGTCCTTTACCTTATCATAATGCACTAAGTATTGATATAAAAATGAATATAAGGAAATTATAGATTATTTATAGAATCTCAGTATATATGATAAAATTAAAATAATTTTAGAGTTACCTTAAGGAACAAATTGAGATTTTTTTTTTATTTTGGAATGATAACCATCAGGTTAATAAAGTCATATTATGGGACTCATTAAACTGCATGTTAGAGATAGAATGGGAAGATGGGTTAGTAATAAAATGAGAGAGTGGCATAAAGAGTTGTTAGAAATACAAGATGAAATACACAGAGCAAGATTTGAACAAATAAAGAAATTAGATCACACTGAAGTCATTAAAAAGTTAGTGACAAAATAAACAATTTTAATGCACAAAGTGGAAATAGCGTTAGAAAAAAATAAAACTGTACAGTTATGCAATGACTTCAAATAACTACATAGATTAGCTAATAAAAGTAAGATGTTAAACAAAAAGGCACAAATCAAGAATATACAAAATCCTCACACTGATAAGCTTACTTCAGACACAGAGGAAATGCTTCTTCTTCTTCTTTCAGCTGCTCCCATTAGGGGTCGCCACAGCAGATCAACTGTTTCTATTTCTTCCTGTCCTCTGCATCTTGCTTTGTCACACCAACCACCTGCATGTCCTCTCTCACCACATCCATAAACCTTATCTTAGGCCTTCCTCTTTTCCTGTTACCTGGCAGCTTCATCTTTAGCATCTTTTTCCCAATATACTCTGCATCCCTCCTCAGCACATGTCCAAACCAACGTAATCTTGCCTCTCTGGCTTTGTTTCCAAACCTTCCAACCTGGGCTGACCCTCTCATCATCTTCTTTCAGCTGTTCCCATTAGTGGCCGCCACAGCAGATCATCTGTTTCCATTTCTTCCTGTCCTCTGCATCATGCTCTTTCACACCAACCGCCTGCATGTCCTCTCTCACCACATCCATAAATCGTATCTTAGGCCTTCCTCTTTTCCTCTTACCTGGCAATTCCATCCTTAGCATCCTTTTCCCAATATACCCAGCATTCCTCCTCAGCACATGTCCAAACCAATGCAATCTCGCCTCTCTTGCATTGTCTCCAAACTGTCCAACCTGAGCTGAGCCTCTAATATACTGATTCCTAATCTTGTCCATCCTAGTCACACCCAGTGCAAATCTTAACATCTTTAACTCTGCCACATCCAGCTCTGACTCCTGCCTTTTTGTCAATGCCACCATCTCCAACCCACATAACATAGCTGGTCTCACTACCCTCTTGTAGACCTTCCCTTTCACTCTTTATGGTACCTGTCTATCACAAATCACTCCTGACACTCTTCTCTACCCATTCCACCCTGCCTGTACTCTCTTCTTCACCTCTCTTCCACACTCACCATTACTCTGAACTGTTGATCCCAAGTACTTAAACTCATCCACCTTTACCAGCGTACTCCCTGCATCCTCACCATTCCTCTACCCTCCCTCACATTTACACACATATATTCTGTTTTAGCTCTGCTGACCTTCATTCCTCTCCTCTCTAAAGCATATCTCCACCTCTCCAGGGTCTCCTCAACCTGGTCCCTACTCTCACTGCATATCACAATGTCATCTGCAAACATCATAGTCCAAGGGGCCTCCTGTCTGATCTCATCTGTCAACCTGTCCATCACCACTGTAAATAAGAAAGGGCTCAGAGCTGATCCTTGATGTAATCCCACCTCCACCTTAAATGTATCTGTCACTCCCACCGCAGTACTCACCAATGTCACACTACCCTCGTACATATCCTGTACCACTCTTACATACTTCTCTGCCACTCCCGACTTCCTCATACAATAACACAACTCCTCTCTAGGCACCCTGTCATATGCTTTCTCTAAGTCCACAAAGACACAATGCAACTCCTTCTTACCTTCTCTGTATTTCTCCAATAACACTCTCAGAGCAAACATTGCATCTGTAATGCTCTTTCCTGGCATGAAACCATACTGTTTATCACTAATCATCACCTCCCTTCTTAACCTAGCTTCCACTACTCTTTCCAATAACTTCAAGCTGTGACTGATCAGTTTTATCCCTCTGTAGTTACTGCAGCTCTGCACATCACCCTTATTCTTAAAGATAGGTACCAAAACACTTTTTCTCCACTCCTCAGGCATCCTCTGACTTTCCAAAATTTCATTAAACAATCTGGTTAAAAATTCCACTGCCATTTCTCCTAAGCACTTCCATGCTGCCACTGGTATGCCATCTGGGCCAACAGCCTTTCCATTCTTCATCCTCTTCATAGCTATCCTTACTTCCTCCTTGCTAATCCGTTTCACTTCCTGATTCACTATCCCCACATCATCCAACCTTCTCTCTCTCTCATTCTCTTCATTCAGATCACTAATAATCACCAAGGAAATGCTTAATGTTTTAAAAAAAATCCATGAGGACCTTCTTCTTCTTCTTTCAGCTGCTCCCATTAGGGGTCGCCACAGCAGATCAACTGTTTCTATTTCTTCCTGTCCTCTGCATCTTGCTTTGTCACACCAACCACCTGCATGTCCTCTCTCACCACATCCATAAACCTTATCTTAGGCCTTCCTCTTTTCCTGTTACCTGGCAGCTTCATCTTTAGCATCTTTTTCCCAATATACTCTGCATCCCCCCTCAGCACATGTCCAAACCAACGTAATCTTGCCTCTCTGGCTTTGTCTCCAAACCTTCCAACCTGGGCTGACCCTCTCATCATCTTCTTTCAGCTGTTCCCATTAGTGGCCGCCACAGCAGATCATCTGTTTCCATTTCTTCCTGTCCTCTGCATCATGCTCTTTCACAAAAACCGCCTGCATGTCCTCTCTCACCACATCCATAAATCGTATCTTAGGCCTTCCTCTTTTCCTCTTACCTGGCAATTCCATCCTTAGCATCCTTTTCCCAATATACCCAGCATTCCTCCTCAGCACATGTCCAAACCAATGCAATCTCGCCTCTCTTGCATTGTCTCCAAACTGTCCAACCTGAGCTGAGCCTCTAATATACTGATTCCTAATCTTGTCCATCCTAGTCACACCCAGTGCAAATCTTAACATCTTTAACTCTGCCACATCCAGCTCTGACTCCTGCCTTTTTGTCAATGCCACCATCTCCAACCCACATAACATAGCTGGTCTCACTACCCTCTTGTAGACCTTCCCTTTCACTCTTTATGGTACCTGTCTATCACAAATCACTCCTGACACTCTTCTCTACCCATTCCACCCTGCCTGTACTCTCTTCTTCACCTCTCTTCCACACTCACCATTACTCTGAACTGTTGATCCCAAGTACTTAAACTCATCCACCTTTACCAGCTCTACTCCCTGCATCCTCACCATTCCTCTACCCTCCCTCACATTTACACACATATATTCTGTTTTAGCTCTGCTGACCTTCATTCCTCTCCTCTCTAAAGCATATCTCCACCTCTCCAGGGTCTCCTCAACCTGGTCCCTACTCTCACTGCATATCACAATGTCATCTGCAAACATCATAGTCCAAGGGGCCTCCTGTCTGATCTCATCTGTCAACCTGTCCATCACCACTGTAAATAAGAAAGGGCTCAGAGCTGATCCTTGATGTAATCCCACCTCCACCTTAAATGTATCTGTCACTCCCACCGCAGTACTCACCAATGTCACACTACCCTCGTACATATCCTGTACCACACTTGCATACTTCTCTGCCACTCCCGACTTCCTCATACAGTACCACATTCTAGGCACCCTGTCATATGCTTTCTCTAAGTCCACAAAGACACAATGCAACTCCTTCTTACCTTCTCTGTATTTCTCCAATAACACTCTCAGAGCAAACATTGCATCTGTAATGCTCTTTCCTGGCATGAAACCATACTGTTTATCACTAATCATCACCTCCTTCTTAACCTAGCTTCCACTACTCTTTCCAATAACTTCAAGCTGTGACTGATCAGTTTTATCCCTCTGTAGTTACTGCAGCTCTGCACATCACCCTTATTCTTAAAGATAGGTACCAAAACACTTTTTCTCCACTCCTCAGGCATCCTCTGACTTTCCAAAATTTCATTAAACAATCTGGTTAAAAATTCCACTGCCATTTCTCCTAAGCACTTCTATGCTGCCACTGGTATGCCATCTGGGCCAACAGCCTTTCCATTCTTCATCCTCTTCATAGCTGTCCTTACTTCCTCCTTGCTAATCTGTTTCACTTCCTGATTCACTATCCCCACATCATCCAACCTTCTCTCTCTCTCATTCTCTTCATTCAGATCACTAATAATCACCAAGGAAATGCTTAATGTTTTAAAAAAAAATCCATGAGGACCTGAACAAAGATAAAATAATAATCCTGATTATTACAAAAATAAGTATTTAAAGAAAATGTTACTAATACACTTAATGACCAACAAATATGGCAGATCTTCTTTCACACAATCTATCCACCTCTTTGCTGGATGTCCTCATTTCCTCTTACCTTCTTCCTGTCTGTCCCAAAACTTCCTCACCAGATTGTCTTCTGCTTTTCTGCCCAGGTTTCTGTACCATACAGTAGTACTAGTCACACCACTTTCTTGTACACCTTACTTTTTAGCTTCTTTGGCATTCTTCTGTCATAAACTATACCTAACACTCTATGCCAGTTGGCTGTAGCCTCTCTGATTCCAGCTTTGACCTCTTCATTCAGACTTTCCTTCTCCTCACCCACCCCTTCCAGACACTTGAAGCTGTTTGCTTGTTCCATTATCTTCCCTTCCATCTCTATTCTCAGCTTCTTCTGATTTCCCCAGTTTGCTGCCATTACCACCATCTTATCTGTGCTAAGTTTCATCCCATGTCCCTTCAGTTTTGCATTCCATTCTCCTATCCTTTGCTGAAGTTCTATCTCAGAGTCTCCCTGTAATGCCACAGTGTCTGCATACAGTAACTTTGTGTTTGCTAATGTAGTTCATCACCAGTATGAACAGCAGTGGGCTCAGAGCTGAACCCTGGTGTACACTCACTCTCACTGGGAACCTCTCTGTGAGGCCAAACATTGTTCGTACTTGAGTCACTGGGTCCTTGTACATAGCCTGCACTAATTCTACAAATGTTTCTGGCACTTCAAACCACAGCAGTACTGCCCAGATCAGTTTTCTTGGGACCTTGTCATATGCTTTCTCCAAGTCTAGGAATGCCCAGTTGGACTCTCTCCTCATCTCTAGCTTCTTCTCAAGTATCTGTCTCACTGAAAACATCAGGTCAATTGTGCTGCATTCAGATCTGAATCTGAACTGCTCATCTCCCATCTTACATTTTACTACTCTGCATATCCATTTATCAATCATCCTGTCCAGAACTTTCATGCAATGTGATAGGAGTTTAATGCCTCTGTAAGGCCCACAGATTTGGATCTCTCCTTTGTTTTTGTACACTGGCATGACTATTTATTTATTTATTTGACATTTGTTAACTGGGTTAGTCCGTCTGAGCTGAAGCCCATTTTCAGTGGAGACCTGAGGAGAAAAGCAACAAAAATTACACCAAATAAAGTAGAATTTAAACATGGCAGTATCAAATACAATATATATATAAGATCAATATATCAGTTGTTCCAGTATAAAAAAATTCACACATGTTGTTTTAGTATGCTTATTCCCCAGTCATCTGGGATAAGCCTTTCTTTCCACACTGTACCCTCAAAAGCCATTTCTCCCCTATCTCACCCAGCATCTTTATCATATCTGCTGTGACCTCATCTGAGCCTGCTGCTTTCCCCTGACTTCATTTTCCTTAGTGCTGTTCTTACTTCTTCTAGGGTGGGCTCCTCTTTTTCTCACATCGGGCTATTTCCTGGTCAGTACAGCATCTGTGGGGTTTTCTTCATTCAAAAGCTGTTGGAAATACTCCTTCCATTTGCCTTTGATGTCCTGTGGACTGGTGAGCAGGTTGTTGCTGGCATCCCTTATGAAGGGTGTCTGACTATCTTCTTTATCTTTCTGTCTTTGCCTTGCAACCTGATATAGTTTCTTTGTTCCCCTTACTGTGTCACTTTCCAGAAGTTGGCAGAGTCCCTCCAATGCCCTATTCTTTGCTATTGCAACTTATTTCTTAGCTTCCTTATTAGCCAACCAGTAGTCCTGCCTAGCCAGATCAGTCTTTTCTATCTCCCCACTTCTTCCTGCACTCCTTCTTTCTTTTGATGACCAATTGGACTTCTGCATTCCACCACCAGCTTTCCTTATGTACCTTAATTCAATACCTGGTTTGGCCACATATCTTTTCTGCAGTCCTAACACATGCTGTTTTAGGCGCTGCCATTCTTGTTCAACTCTGCCTATTTTCTCCTCTTCTTGGGGTGCTAGTGCCCTGAGTAACCCTGGTCTCTGTTGACCTTAGAGCCTTCCCTGACCACTGCTTGCAGCTGATTGTGACAACTAGTGGTTTATGCTGTGGGCTGACTGTTTCATTGGGGATGACTTTTCAATCATGGATTCTACCCCAGTGCCTTTTCCTTACTAGAGGAAGTCTTCCTGAGTTGCATGTTGGCTACTCTTCTATGTGGTCTTGTGACTGTCTCTCTTTCTGAACCATGTGTTGGCTACTATCAAGCCATTTGCCAGGCAGAAGTCTAGAATGGCTTCTCCTTTATTCCTGTTGTCCATCCATGTGCACCTAGGCAGTCCTTATATCCTGTTCTCTGTCCCGAAATGTGCATTCAAGTCACCCATTATCAACACCAATTCATGTTGTCCTGCTTTATTTAGTAGATCCTGCAACTGTTGTCCAAATACAATCTTTTCCTCACTAGCACACCTTTGCTGTGGGGCATAGGCTGAGATTATGAATACTGCCCTATCATTACACTGGAGTCTGATTGCCTTGAGTCTGTCATTAATTCTGATGATATCACTCACTGCCTTCTGAAGCTTCTCTTCACCACATTTCCTACACCCTTTCTAACCTATACCCCTCCTGAGTAGTAGAGTCTGGATCCCAAGCCAAGAGGCTTTACTGCACAGCCCTTCCATCTCATCTCTTGGATACATAGGATGCCCAGCCTCCTCTGTATCATCATGTCATTCACTTCCAAGCTGTGTCCTGTCACTGAACCTTACATTAAAGGTAGCAATTCTCAGTTCATGTTTGTCAGGTTGGTTGGTTTTACGTCCAGCTTTCACTCAACAGAGCTATCCCAGGTAACCCAGGCTGGACAACTAGACACCGTTTGGCCAGTAGCTTATTGACCCAGAGCTGCTGGGCTTTATGGATGGCACACACTGGCCAATAGGGGCACATATACCCCTCCCACCATTAGCAAGGGTCCCTGGTGAAGGTTGGAGTAGGCCGGGTCCTCGGTCCACTTATCACCGGTAACTACCCATGCTCATTTTGGCAACATTAGTCAACATTTGACCAAATCACCTAGAGCTATATTTTACATATTTTTCTTTTAGAAATAATATAAGGTGAAGGACCAGATGAGAAGGCAAGAAATGTGGAAAAAACATAAATATAGTTGCAAGTATAGAAAACTTCTGGAAAAGCCTCATGTTGATCAAGAATGAATGCAGGAATGGTTAAGGAGAGGTTAATTCATATCAGGAAATGAAAGGTTAATATTGGCAGCCCAAAATAGTGGGCTACATACACACTGGTTTACAAAGTCCATTGAAAATGTGGGAGAAACAGACATATGCAGGTTTTGTAAAACTGAACTGGAAACAGTCACACACCTTGTTGCTGGTTGCGATGCACTAATGGCAGAGCGACTGTATACTGAAAGGCATAATAATGTGGTGAGACTGTTACACTGGAGATTGTGCAAACATTATGGTATCAAAATGGCTGAAAAACACCGGAAACATGAGCCACAAAGAATCATAGAAAATGATGAAGTTTATATCACATGGGATCATCCAATAACAACAGTTCAAAAGACAGATACTAGAAAAATGGATATAGTGGTCCAAGAAAAGAAGACAAAAGTAGCATCAATCATTGAAATCACCCCAACTAGTGACTACAGTGTCTTGCATACAGAGAGACACAAAGTCATAAAATACCTTGAGATGCAGGCAGAATCAAGAGCCATGTGGAAGAAAGATACCCAGACGGTTCCAATAGTAGTAGGAGCAACTGGTTTTATAAAAAATAATTTACAATCGTATTTAGATATGTTACCAGTTCATGTAACATTGTACGAACTGCAGAAGGAGTCATTACTGGGCACATTGCGGGTGTTGCAAAGAGCACTTTTGGCTAACATCCAAAGAGTGAAACAATACTAATTTCATGATCATTAATTGTACTTTGACTTCGGAATGGGGTCCATTCCCATCATGGTATTAGAAACCCAAAAGACTTGGAGAAATTGAAAATGTGAGAGACCATATTTTACTCCGTTAAGTGGCTAGTCCTGCCATAGCACACAGTCTGTGATCCATGTTCTCCTATCTTGAGGATACTGCACACCACAGTAGATCCACAAAAGCGGTTGGTCTGTACAACTCTTCCCCCTACAAGGCACCATGTAGAGTCTGTGCTGTTGCCCACAGCTCCATTCATTTGTGAGTTTGAGATGGAAACACTCAGCATGTTTTGTGGATGTGGGAGAAACCCCACAGAGAGAACATGCAAACTCCAAACAGGCATTGGTCGAAGGTCAGGATCAAACCTTGCACTTTGTGCATGGGAGGTGAATACCTTAACCATTATGCCAACTGGTCTTCTTGTGTAAGCATATCTGCTATAAAAATAAAAGAACACTTTGAAAGTAATGACAAGTTTTTCTTTAGTAATAAATGTCCATTGTGAGTTGAATAGTCTGCATCTGTGGGCAGCTGGACATTCTGTTCTTATGTTTCCATGTAGACAATCTGATTATAGGTCCAGGCAATAAATCTAGAAAGTTTTGGACATTGTTTGCCAAGAGAAGTGCAAAATTAAAAGATACAAGGGCAAGCAGCTTAATGAAAAATAAAGTTGGAAATTATAGGAAGTGAATAAGAGATAGCAGGTTTCCTGGTACATAAATACTTCAATGCATTTACTAAAACAGTTTATAATTTAATTTTGTTTAACGACAGCCAGTGCAATTTTTCTTAAGGCTAAAAGTTAATGTTTTCTGAAAGCACACAAGTAGTTTTCCACATCTGGGAGGGGAACAAAGATAAGCCAATAACAGACAGCAGTAAGTGTAAGTAAGAGCACAGGCTATAACATGATATTTAGCAGGGATAACCTTCATTTTAGGTTATATAATGCCAGCTGGTACAGCTGTTGATATGGTACAATTGTTCCTATTAGGAGTGTTAAACTTCATTATTTTCAGATGTACATAGTTTTGTGTGTTTGTTTTAAGTTAAATGGTTCTGGGGTGCTCTGGAGGTGTGTGTGTGTGTGTGTGTGTGTGTGTGTGTGTGTGTGTGTGTGTGTGTGTGTGTGTGTGTGTGTGTGTGTGTGTGTGTGTTTGAATGCTTTCATTAAAACAAAAAGCCCTGCAAAATGTGACATATATTCAACTGGAGATGACAAGAAACAAATGTATACAGGGTCAACCTGCCAAACATTAGTAGGTGCATGTGACAGAAAAGCTTGAAACAGACATTTAAAAACTGACATACATACTAGGTGGGTATTATAACTTTTTATCATAATGGCTACACTATCCATATTACTATGGAATGTGAATGACTTCACAGGTATAGACAAAAATGTAAGAATATTGAATTATATTATGAAATGCAGATAGAAAATAACAATGCTACAGGGGACACATTTAGAATTAAGTGAACATATGAATTTGATAAAGTATTTCAGGATGGATATTGAGCAGAATATTTTTGATAGAATTTTGGTGGGTGGCCGCGGTGGTGCACTGGTTAGCGTTACCACTTCACACCAAGAGATTCTCCAGTTTGATCCTCGGCTGGGGTGCCTTTTGTGCAGAGTCTGCATGTCCTCTCTGTGGCCACATGGGTTTCATCCCAAAGACATGCTGTAGGTGGAGTGGGCACTCTAAATTGGCTCTAGGTGTGAGTGCATGTGTGTGCCTTCTGTGAAAGGTTGGGCACTGGGCTGGCAACTTGACACTGTAAAACTCCTCTGCCAATCATGAGCAAACAAGTGATCTGCTGTGGTGACCCCTAACTGGGAAAAAGCTGAAAGAAGAAGAATTTTGATATATTTTTGGTAGTAAGGGAGCTACTGCCAAGAGAGGAAGATTATATAGGCATATATTTATATTCCATCTAAAACTGCTATTATGTTGTTTAAGAAAATTTGTGGAAGAATAATCATCTTTTAGCAGGGAGTATTACTTAAAGGTGGTGACTGGAACTTGATTTACAGCAACCAGGATGTATCTGGAGGATCTAGAAGGGAATATCTAACAAAAGGGGGTAGAATTCTGAAGAAATTTATGAAAATATTTGGAATGGAAGATGTGCATTCAGTAGTAGGAACTAAGAATTTTCATATTATTCCCCAAGGTACAATAACTGGTCTAGACTAGACAGAAATTATATTTCACAGGAACATATGCATTTAATAGAAAGCTTCGACACACATGCAACAACTAATTCAGACCATACACCACTGACAACTAAGATAAAAAAGAAAGGGTAATGAAGTAAAAATGAGAAGCTGTCACTTCCCCATCTATTTGTTAAAAAAGAAGAATTTAAGGAATTGATAATGGAAATTATTTGAGAGGCGTTAGAGAAGATAGAAATATCTTCAAATGTTATAGCTGGTGGGTGGGATAATATGAAAGTACAGTTTAAAAATAGGATAGAAATAAAAGAAAAAGAGATATGGTTATGAAGTAACAAGATTTATTTAGAGGAACTGACAAACGTTAAAATATTGCAGAATAAAGGGAATATCACAGAAAAAGAAGAGGCACAACTGCACAGTGCTAAACAGAAAATAAGGGAGTATCTTAAAAAATGTATGAGTTTAGAAAGACTACAGTTAAGCAACTGTTTACTGATACTAACTCCAGAACACAAAACATTTTAGCACAACAACTAAGAAACAGAAAGTAGAAGTTCTTGTTGCCAGACTTAAGGACCCTACAACAACAAAACAAAAATTAGCAGAGATTCTATAGAGATATTAGAGGTATTTCAGAAAGTTTATGAACATTTGTATAAAACAGAGAAATGTGGAAATCAAGAAAGAGCACAAATGGAAATATTTATGGAATACTTAAGTATGCCAACTTTAGAGGTAGATGAGGCTCAAAAAATAACAGTTAAAATAGGAGAAGATGAGGTAAAAATACTGACATATAATCAATCTGCAGGAAAGTCTCCAGGAATAGATGGCATTCCTGTGAAAGCTTAGAAGCTAGGAGGGAAGAAAGTGATACAGAACTGGAAGGTTTTGTTTAACAATATTTTAAAAGGTGGGAATACACTAACACTAACATTCTGGCTGTGGGGGCTGTAACATCTAAAGACAGTAAAGACCCATGAGACCTATCTTCACACAGGCCCATTTCAATTTTAAATCCTGATTATAAAGTGTTTGTGTCCATGATAACTAAAATAATGGCAAAGGTGTTGCCAAAATTGAAATATATGGAACAATGTGGTTTTGTAGAGGCGAGGCAAATATTTGATAACATTAATAGAACAATGATGATTTACAGTGAAGCAGAATGTAAGAAAACACAGGTGTTATTGGTGGGTCTTGCTGCAGAGAAAGCATTCAATAGAGTAAGATGAGATTTTGAGTAAGACAATGGAAGCATTTGCATTCACTGATACAATAATAAGGTTAATTCGGAGGATATATGAGGGATCAAAGGCAAAAATTAAAGTGGGAGTGTTCCTCTCTGATATGTTGTGTCTAGTGAGAGGAACCAGGCAGGAGTGTCCTCTTCCCCTTTCATTATTTGTATTATATTTATAGCCACTGGCAAAGAAAATAAAGGACTCAGAAATTCAAGGATATAATAGGTATGGTAAAAAAGAAAAGTTGGCTCTGTTTGCAGACAATATTATTTTGTACCTGATAAAATTAAAAAAGGACATCTTAATGTTGTGGAACATAGACAGTTTCAAGTCTTTTCAGTATATAAAATTAATAAGGATAAAACAAAAGTTATAGCTATAAATTATGTATCGACATAAGGTATTGGTTCAGCAATTCCCATATTTATGGGGGCATGATAAAATGAAACATGTAGGGGTATGGATTAAAAATAATTCTGTTATGGCAGCTAAAGATATGTGGGAAGAGACTAAACAAAACATAATCTATGGGATTCAGCAAGCAGCCATACAGGAATAAGTTATTCCTGCACAGCAGGGACCGTTCCTGTTCAGCACGGCAGCACACCATGCATATTTATAAAGGCACGCTGCCATACTCTAAAACAGACACGATTCCATGTACGAGCACAGGGGGTGTGTATGAGAACAGAGTTCTCACAATACACATGCCCCCTGCACTCCAGAATTGCCTTTCGGCAAATAAAAATGAGCAAGAATGCACGTAACACCACTACCCATCAGGAAAACAAAAAATATATGTGATCAAAGGCCAAAGGGATAATCGTTCCTACCAAGCATACCTCTCAACTGTACATTTTTTCGCAGAATGCCCAGATGTTTGTCTCATATTTATGGTGTGTTTCCTCTAAAATGTCTACCTGTCTGGCAAATAGCTGAGGATTGAAGTCATTAAATAATGACAAAACATTTGAGTTTAAGACTCCACACATCCTTCAGAAAATTCATGCTAATGTAAAACTTATTATTTTATCAACTTTTTAAGTTTGTAAGAGCAATATTTAAAATCTGCCCCGATTTGTCCCCCATCATTGCAGGCTTTGTTCAAATATTTTGCTCTAAAAGGTTGAGAGGTATGCTACCAAGCCAAAAGTAATTAGGATAACACAGGCAACATAAGCACATAGGGCACACTTCCCAACCCATCAGAGTAAGGAATGTGGACAAAGCCAAAAGGGACAATTGTCCCACAAAGCAGAAAGTTGGTAAAAAAACAGGTTTAGCATTAGCAGAGATATTCGAAGGGTATAGAACACAACAAAACTTTTTTCTTTTTAATAAATGCAATAAAGTTTAAGCGTAGCTGAGGGAGTGTGCCCAACGCTTAGCTTCGCTTAGTCCAGCTTAAACAGCACAAGAAGTTAAATAACAAGAGACATCCAACATAAGCAGCATTGTAATAGTGTAGTGGTTAGAGTGTATGCTTTGCGAGTAGCCATTCCTGGTTTGATCCCCACTGTAACCAGTTCACATTTTAGATGTGAAAGCAGTACATAAACAATTTTTTTTAATATTAACTACTAAATAACATATTTTTGTTAACCGTAGTACTGCATTAGGTCCAGATGTGAGGTGTCAGTTTAATAAAGTTGTGAAATCCCCATATAAACACAAGTGCCCCATACAGTATAGTCACACATGAATAAATGTAATGAAAGCTCATTGGGGGATGTCAGGGACAGTAAACAAATTTATAATATGTAATGAATGATGAATCAATTCCATACAGCAGATAGCCTATAAAATGAAAAATTAGCAATGCTAAGCATTGCACAGCTCTGCTTACCAGGTGTAATCATTGTGAAAATATGACTGCTAAGCAATGAGTAGTCCAGCTAAGTGGATTTGCCCATTGGTAAGCAGTGTTGAACCTGTCCCTTTAAGAAATGCCAACCTTAGCTGAGCAGGTTTGCCCATAGGTTAGCTTAGCTCAGCATATTCAAAACCGTCCAATCATGGCAAAGGTTGGGAAATTGGCCATATTTAAACCCCACAGGTGGGAATACAGCTCATAACTGGTTGCAGCTTCCCACTGTAGGCAGGATGGCTGGAGTTGGAGAGGCATTGCACTTCCGGTCGCAGCGCTGGAGCATACAGGAGTCCAAGGTCATGGTAGGACTCCTGGTAAAAAAACATGCTGAGATACTGCTGCAGGGCCAGTACCAGGGCTCCCAGTATAAAGTGGAAGCCTGGGACCGTCTCGCCCATGACCTCATCAGTGCCACTGGTACCCCTCGAACTGTTGAGCAGGTCAGGCACCACTATGCTGACTTGAAGCGGAGAAAGAGGGAGGTCCTGGATGAGTGGGTCCAAGATGCAGGGCAGAGGGGTGATGTCCCAACAGTGTGTAAGTAGTCATACCATTACTGTTTACTAAAGTCTAGCATGTGTATGTGATGGATAGGTATGCCTTGATATGTCTCTATTTCCTTTACAGCTGCAGCTGAGCAGGCTGTGAATCAGGAAGCCCATGCAAGTAGGCTGCAAAGGCTGCATCGAGAGGCTGGTGAGTAACAATCCTGCTTGTAGTAGTCATATCAAATAAATATAAAGTAGTAGAAAGTCATCTGGCAGTATAAAAACTGTTGTATGGGTTGTACCAAATAAACCAGACAATATGACAGTAATAGTCCCATATAGGTCATATTTAAATAAAATTGTAACTGCCTGGCAATAAAGCTCTAAATCCTGGACTGGTTGTGTTTACTCTGGTATTGTATGGCATTTATTGTTGCATTCTCTGAATAGTAATGTTGTGTTAACCACTGTTACTCACACTGTGCTACATAAAAAAATGTCTAGGAATGTCTGTATAAGACTGTTGTAAGTACAAGATCAGACTGTAGAACCAAGAGAGACAGACAGCTATATCCAAATAGCACACTCTACTGTGACTTAAATTGTTGTATTTTTAGCAGACACAACCATGGTTCAAATCCTGGGAGCGGTAGTAGGCTGTATGCATAATCATACCTCTCAAATGTACATATTTTTCAGAATGTCCAGATAATTGGCTCATATTTTTTTCCTGTTTCTCTGTCCCCCTGGCAAATCAGTGGGATGATCTCAGAGTTATAGTCACAAAATAATGACACACATTTGATTTTCAGACCTCAAACCCTTCAGAAAATGTATATTAGAGGGGCGTGGCTAGGATGTAAACTGGTTGGCAGCATCTTTTCTCAGCTCTGCACTCAAAAGATATTTCTGACAGGAATTTTTAAAAACTAGATATTGTAGACAAACCTATTTTGTTGAATTACTTCTACTAATATCACTAGAAGTCTACAGCGCAAAAAAATTGGCTTTAAACATTATTTTTCCTGTCAAAAACAAGAAGGAAGGTATCTGAATCTACTGAAAATGAGCTTTTCTAAGCATACTACACAGGACCAGATGATGAAAAAGGAGATACAGTCTTTATTAAATGCTATACAAGACTTTTCAGTGAAATCTGACAAAATGAATACCAAACTGGACACTTTTGAGGCGAGATCTACAAAACAAATACAGCAACTACAAGAAATAATGATGCAACAGAAGTCTCAAATAGCTGACATAGAGAGATCCTTAAATGATACTGAGGGCAGACTCTCAGAACAAGATCTTCAGCTACATTTTTTATCACAACAAAATGCTTCATTACAAAATAAAATAGAGGATCTAGAGAACAGGTCCAGACGAAATAACCTTCGCATCTATGGGCTACCAGAGAAAACAGAGGGAGATAACATGGTGACTTTCCTTACTACCTGGTTACCAGAAGTTTTAAAATTGCCTGAAGCTCTTTCTTATGGAATTGAAAGAGCCCACAGATCCTTAAGAGCTGCTTCATCAACCATCAAATCAAAAATCACCCGAGATCAATAATAGTAAAGTTTTTTTCATCACAGGACAAGGAACTTATTTTAAAAACAGCATGGTCAACTTCTCCAGTTAAATACAAAGACAACACAATCAGATTTGATAATGATTATTCTGCTGGAGTTATAACTGCAAGAAAAAAATGTCTCCCTCTGATAAAGGAATTGAAAAAAAGACAACTTAAAGTCCACTTGCTGTTCCCTGCAAGAATAAAAATATTTTTTACTGAAGGTCCTAAAACTTTTGACACTCTGCAAGCAACAGTTTCTTATCTTTCAGCTAATAAAACCTTGGATAATGTGGAAGAAATGGATTTCTCCCAATTTGGGGTTAAGCGTCACTTAGAAAAAAAATTAATGGAGCACTGCTGACAAGAAGAAGAAGAAGAAGCGATAAAAGACATATGAAAAACACAAACATTATTGTCTTCTATTTGCTCTGTAAGGCAAAAAAGGTCTTTGAAAGCATTCATGCTTTACACGTGTCAGTCTTTGAAACAATATAAATACAAGATAAGCAGGACATTTTATAACTAAAGGAAACAACCTTAAAGAAAGCAAGGTAACATATCTTTTTCTATTACAGTGTAAATACATACAGTCATGATTTTTCTAACTCTAAATGATGTTTAGATAGTTCATTTTACCTGCCTTTTACTGCTAGTATAGAATATGATGTAGTTACACTGACATATTAATGTGGTGTGTTTAAATGAGCATGATTCCTTTTTATATTATTTACAGTAAGCTGCATGAAATATCTAAACTTATGTATTTAATACACATAATAATATATAAAAACTGATAGTAATAATTGTCAAAAAGTGCCTTAAAAAGTAATTATCTATTCTTTGATGCTAAAAGTGCCTTTTTGACTAACAAACAACTGTTTGGCTTGTATATCTGCCCTTAATGTTAAGAAAACTAATAGAAGTTTAATGAGCTGGTGTTTAGTTTAAAAAAGCCCTAAAAACTTCACTTACTTTGTTTTTGTCTTCCCACCATGGTCACGAGCTGGGAACTCTTATTTTACCACCCCTGAATGAAGGTTCTTCAGTTAGAATCCATTACAGTGTGTTAAACCTTCAAACACACAAAATGAAAGTAAACAGTCATGAGTGATGTCAGCACTAAAACAAGACAGTGTGGGTGTGGTATCAGCTCCTAAGCTACTTAAAGTAACCAGCAAACTATTTATGAGATAGCAAAGTGCTTTTACAGTTTTAACAAATATTAAAAGTACACTGAAGTACCTAATGAATTTAGAAGGTATCAACACATACATGACATTTTATTATATTGTAATATTTGTTATTCATTTTGAATTGTACACATAAACAGCACACCAAGCTTAAAAAGAAGTATATCACTTGGAAGAAACTGTATGAATAGTTAACACATACAGACTTTACTATAATCTTTTCTGATAAGATCACCCACGTAAATTACTATAATTTAACTTAATTTTATAAAAATTTAATATATTTAAGTCCTTGACTGGAACTATATAACATATTTGTAAACACACTGCAGCTAATGTACTCAACCTTAAGGATAGTAAGTCAATTAAGGTTCATGAATGTAGCTATGTGTTATTAGGCATTTTAAGTGTAAAAAGGAGTTGCTGTTTAATTATCAAGATACTCTGTAAATATTAAATTGTTCAAGTAGCACAATCATTAAGCAGTAATGAGCAAGAACAAATCTCAGCCTTGCTTATGATATTGTTTTATATATAGGAAAGAACTGCTGAATTATAAGTATGCTTTTATTAAAGGCAAGTTATATTAATATTGAACATCCTCACTGAAAATGAATGGTTGTGTAGAGACACAGTAACTCCCATTATATAACCAAGGCTAAAGAGATTGTCTTGTATGTCTAAATTGATCAGCCTTGAACCTTAGATTGCAAATAGACATGCAACATACTTTTACTTATAATACTGAATATATATTATATAACATCACAAACGCTAAAGCCATTGTCAGCTACATCTCATATCAATCAGCATTAAAATATGATTTGAATAGCATTGGCATTTACTAACATATTGCTGTTGGTACCTGATATGCATATAAGTAACAGGTCTAATTTCTGTCTATGAAAGTAAATACCAGGCTGTGTGCATTTGTTAATTATGAAACAAGAGTGTGCTATCTATTCTTTTTAATATCCTATAGGTATGTACTAGTTAGAGACACACACATGCTGCAAAGCTGCTAGTTATTGCATATTCATTAGTATATTTCTGACTGCAGTGTTATAAATATATGGTGTGGACCACTTGAGTTGAGAATATGTCTCTATATTGGGCATGTTCTCTGTTTGAACGTTGTATATTATCTATAATATGATATGGAGTACCCTCACTAAATTCGAAGAAGCCACAATAGAAACAAATATTTATTAAAAATGAAGAATAGAAGGATGAAGAGAAAAATGAAGGAAAATGGTTGATGGTCATATAAGGTTATCTTTTCCTGTGTATATAGAAGAGTTGACAGTAATAAGTACCAAACAATTGTGTTATAGCATATTTAAAGCCTACTTTGCTTCTCATATTTTCCAACCTTACAGTTATAATGCTGCAGATAAATCCTGTAATATCATAAGGAGTATGAGTTGCTATTTGACATATGACATATGTGGTACACTAGTGACGAAATATGCCAGTGGCACTAATAAATATATAGGAATTGCTAAGAAATATAGTCTTAAACTATATAATACCAATGCCAAAAACAAATTAGTAGCATTCATACTACTAAAATATGACTTTTTGAATTAAAAGAAAACTATAAGATTACTGATAAATGACAATACAAATGTAACGTTATATTCATTGTTACGGATACTTTCTGATTTAATCAACTTGTGGCATGGTTAACTGATGCATATAATGCTTAACATTTTTTTTTATGTATGTATGCATATATGTGTGTATGTATGTATTTGTATATATATATATATATATATATATATATATATATATATATATATATATGTGTGTGTGTGTGTATGTGCATGTATGTATATGTATGTATATATATATATATATATATATATATATATTTATGTATATATATATATATATATATATATATATATATATATATATGTAGACCATTACAATAAATTTGATACCTATGAATGCCACTCACACTATAAGGGAGATAGACAGCAAGCATATTATTTTTAAGATGCATAACCGTTATTGCTACACAAAAGATATATTAAAATAAAAGATTTTCCTTTACAATTTAAACAAAACCAAATAGTTAAGTATTAAATTTATGTATAGTTGTGTTGCCTTAGTATTTTATAAAATATTAAAAATAGATAAAGACTGTATTTAAGTAATCTGTAAAGACAGATACATGTATACTTAAAAGATATATAAGATACTTTTCATTATAAAACTACCATATGGCAGGGCCGGGGGAGGATGCAGAAATGCAGACTTAGAGAGATCGCTTGAATGATTAGATCATGTTCTCAGTTATGATCTTGTAATTTACTTTTATTGGGTGATTATAATCTATTGTAATACTGTTGGAAGAAGAAAGAACAAGTCATTCTCTTCATGTACACACATCTACACATTGTTACGAGTATATGAATATGGATAAAAGCAAAGCTAATATAAATCCAATTGCAAAATGTATATCTCTTAATGTAAATGGTTTAAATAATGCAAAAGGGGAAGTCTTTATAGATATTTAAAGCTATGTGAAGCGCAACTAGTATTTTTACAGGAAACACACCTTACACAGGAAGACATAAATAAAATAAACAATAAAAATTATACAATACTAGTAAGTTCCACCTATAATCAGAAGCAAAGGGGAGTAGCAATTTTGTGGAAAAACACTACTTGAATGCCTAAAATCATAAACACATTCCATGACAACTCAGGAATGTTTTGTCTAGTAACAATATCTATCAATGAAATGATATATACATTAGTGAATATTTATTGAATACCAGGACTAGGTGTTAGAGTGGCCAAACAACACTTAGAAGACATTGTACAATATACCAAAGGCAATTTAATCATAGCTGGAGATTTCAATTGCATTATAAAAGAAACTGATGCAAATACCAAAACTACACTTTAGAGATCACCTTTAACAAAGTTGTTATCTGAGTTTGTTGAAACTTTTAATATAGTTGACATAAATGAGTATGCTATCCCAGATTCACTATTCTTTACACATTTTTCCTATAGACATAATACATACTCTAGAATAGATAGAGTGTACATAACAAAGGATTTAACCTCTAAATTAAATAAAGTCAGGACAATTTCATGTCCATTTTCGGACCATAACACCATAACGTTTGAGATAGACTTATGTTTCAAGAGAAGGATATCAGTAATAAGAATACCATCTTACATAACAAATCTCAAAGATTTTAAGGAATTTTATATTAAAGAGACACAAACATTCCTAGATATCAATCTTACAAAAGATGTATCTGAAATATATATATGGGATGCATTGAAAGCATACCTATATGGAAGAGCGGTGGGATGGTATAAAAATAAACAAAAACAGTGGAATAAGGAATTAATGGAATTACAGTCAAAAGTAGATAATTTAAAGCTTGATATTCAAAATGGAAACACCAACTTAATAAAAGAACTAGAAGATACTAATAAAAAATACTCAGAGACGCTACACAACAAAACAATGATCAACTTAGAAAAAATTAAACTATGTTACTATTCAATGAACCCTAAAAACCAACGAAGAATAGAAAATAGGACTAAAAAGATTATTAAAACAAATCAAATTAAGGAAATACATAATATAGAAACCAAAAAGAAAGTATCTGATTTAGAAAGAATACTAGAAGCTTGTAGGCTATTTTTTCATAAACTTAATAATCAAAATGAGAAAACAGAAACACATTCAGTATTGAAAGCTTTTCTCAAAAACAATGTTAAAGTTAGGTTATTAGAGGAGCAGGTACAACTAATAGATAAACAAATAACAATGACAGAACTTAAAGCTGAAGTAAATAAGCTAAAATTAAACAAAGCTCCAGGTATAGATAATATCACCCCAGAAATGTTTAAATTACTATCAAATGAGGCTTTGCTGTTGTTATTGAATGTCTTTACATCAGTTAAAAATGGTAAAGACATTCCTCCTTCTTGGAAGTACACATTAATATTACCAATTCTGAAACAAAATAAAGATCCCAGTGAATGTTCATCATACAGACCCATTCCACTTCTTAATATAGATTATAAAATTTTTATGGCAATACATGCTGCTCGAATAAAACAATTACTACCACTTTTGATACAGGAGGATCAAACAGGTTTTATAAAAGATAGGAAAACTTATGACAACATTAAAAGAATTCTTTCCTTAATTGATTATATAAATGTCACAAAAAACAAAATGAATGTTATTAGCTTAGACATAAATAGCGCATTTGATTCAGTGAACTGGGATTATCTGTGGTTAGTTTTAGAAGAATATGGCTTCTCAAACAACTTCACTTTGTTAATAAAATCATTATATGAAAAATCATTGGCTTATATAAAACTGGGATCTTGTCTGTCTAAATCTATTAAAATAACTAAGGGCACAAAACAAGGCTGCCCTCTTTTTCCGTTATTGTTTGCGCTAGTCATTGAACCCTTAGCAAATAATATACGTATGAATAAAAATATTGAAGGAATACAACTAGACAGCCTAGAGCTTAAAATTCAACTTTTTGCTGATGATATTTTAATTACCTTAAAAAATAATAATAGCAGTTTAAAAGCATTATGGGACTCAATTCAAAACTTTCAAAACTTTTCAAGTCTTAAATTTAATGAGAACAAAACAAATGTATTGCTTATAAATACTAATAAAAAAGATCTAAATAAAAAATACCATAAATATATCACTAAAGATAATATAATTAAATACTTGGGAATTATAATAACTAACAACCTAGATACTACAATTGAAACAAATTATAAAGATACCTTAAATAATATTAAAAATCTAATACAAAGATGGAATAAATTCTTCTTTTCAATGGAAGAAAGGCTTTATATAATTAAAATGATCATATTTCCAAAAATTCTTTATGTCATACAAGCTTGTTCTTTGCCACCAGCTAAATCGCACATAAAACAATTAAATGATTTAATGATAAGATTCCTATGGTATCCAAAAAAACCAAGGATAGCTATGAAGTATCATCTAGATGATTGGGATATAGGTGGCATAGGTTTACCAGACATAGAAATATATTTGCATTCATCCATTATTAAAACAATATCATTATGGCTAAATACAAAATATACATCAAAATGGAAGCTAGTTCATGAGAGAATCTGGTTAAAATCAGGTTTGTAGTAGCAAATAAGTATACAGATTTCATACCAAACAATTTTCTATGGCTGATGAAGGAATATATGATGATACATAAGAATAAAAATATAAGTTCCAAATACATTACTTATACATTAAAAATTTTCCAAAATCTTATTAATAGCAATCCTGATATTAAAGCATGGTCATTTATTTTATATCCAGTAGTGTACACACAAGGTAATATAATAACATTTAATATGGAAGTAGTCAACATGCTTAAAGAAAAGGGATTAATATATTGGCATCAATTGCTAAACTCTGGAAAACCTCTGACAATAGACCAGATTAAACAGAAATTAAATATGGAAGATAGTTTGTGGTTACATGTACAAGAATTAAGACAGTATATATTAAGCAAACAAGAAACAATGCAACCATCAATAAGACAAAATGTTCCTAACCTTATAGAACATATATTACTAACGAATCAACCCATTACTGGAAAGGGATACTTATCATCTATTTATAAAACAAACAAAAGAATAAAAATGCATAATAATGACAAAATATGGAATTATTATAGATCAGTTAATGGACATGTGCCAAATGACAGAGATAAAAAACTAATTCTTCTCTCTCCAAAGCAGACATCACTTTCATTACATTGGAGACTTTTACATGGCAATTCATACACAGATCTTATGTAACCCCTCATAAAATGGAACTTATGTTTAAGAAAAATATTGGCTGCTGGAGATGTGATTTATCAATAAAAGCAGACTGGCAACATATGTTCTCTGAATGCAATTTGATTAAACCATATTGGGATAAAATAAATTATTTTCTGCAAATGGTATTCAATGATAAATTCCAGATTTCCAAATCTATTATTTTGTTTAATGCACCTGTACCTGACTGTGTGCCAAGAACAAAATATGTAATCTTATGGACTCTCCTAGCTATTGCAAGGAAGAACATTACATCAAACTGGAAATCCAAAGCTTCTCCAACTTTTAAGCAATTCATGAATATGGTGTCAGCAGTATCGCAATTGGAAATGAACACTATTAAAGGAAGAACTGAAAGAACTACATCATTATACGTAGCATGGCAAAAAGTAACTGAAATACTGGAGAATAATGACTGCAGCAGATTATAATCAGGAAACAATTGTATAGAAAGTCAATTATATGTCAGCAATAGACACCCTTGTAAATACTTTATTTTGGTTTTAATGTTTGATATCTGTTTAAAGGTTTTAGCCTACCTTTTTAAATAATTTGTAAATACTTCATTGTCGTAAATAACCTGCATTCATGTTTTTGGAAATGAATAAAAATATTTAAAAAAAGAAAAGAAAATGTATATTAAAGCAAATCCTGTCACTCATGCAACTCTCCAAATGTATGACATCAATATTCAAAACATGCCCCTATTTGTACCCCCATGTTGTCATGCTTTGTCCAGAGTGTGTGCATTAAGAGATTGAGAGGTATTTGCATAATAGTAACTGGAATCTGGGAATATGTGTAGAAACAGTCAGGTAGTTTTAACAAACATTCCCTCCATAGGTCTGTTAGATAAAAAGACTGTGCCTGCCAATAAAGATTTAAATCCTGGACTGGTAGTGTTTACTCTGGTATAGTATGGCCTGACATGTAGCATTCAGTAACATCTGATATCAGAATAGTACTGTTGTGTAAACCATTGTTTCTCACACTGTCCTACATAAAAATATTTGTAGGAATGTCTGTGTAAGACTGTTGTAATTACAAGGTCAGATTGTACAACCAAGAGACTTAGACAGAAAATACTGAAAAGATAAATAGCAATATCCAAATAGCACACTCTACTGTGACTTAAATTGTTGCATTTTTAGCAGATACAGCCATGGTTCAAATCCCAGGAGTAGTAGTAAGCTGCATGCATAACCATACCTCTCTACTGTATGGATTTTTCAGAATGTCCAGATAATTGGCTCATATTTTCTGCCTGTTCCTCTGTCCCCCTGGCAAAACAGTGGGATGATCTCAGAACTGTAGTCATGAAATAATGACATACAATTGATTTTCAGACCTCAAAACCTTCAGAAAATGTATATTAAAACAAATTCTGTCACTCATGCAACTCTCCACGTTTATGACAGCAATATTCAAACATGTCCCTATTTGTACCCCCATGTTGTCAAGCTTTGTTCAGAGTGTGTGTATTAAAAGACTGAGAGGTATGTGCATAATAGTAACCGGAATCTGGGAATATGTGTAGAAACAGTCAGGTTGTCTTAACAAAATTCCCTCCACAGGTCTGTTAGATAAGAAAACTGTGCCTGCCAATAAAGATTTAAATCTTGGACTGGTAGTGTTTACTCTGGTATAGTATGGCCTGACATGTAGCATTCAGTAGCATCTGATATCAGAATAGTACTGTTGTGTCAACCACTGTTACTCACACTGTGCTACATAAAAATATTTGTAGGAATGTCTGTGTAAGACTGTTGTAATTACAAGGTCAGATTGTACAAACAAGAGAGACTTAGACATAAAATACTGAAGAGATAGACAGCAATATCTAAATAGCACTCTCTAATGTGACTTAAATTGTTGTATTTTTAGCAGACACAGCCATGGTTCAAATTGCAGTCACAAAATAATGACATACAATTGATTTTCAGACCTCAAAATCTTCAGAAAATGTATATTAAAACCAATCCTGTCACTCATGCAGCTCTCCAAGTTTATGACAGCAATATTAAAAACATGTCCCTATTTGAACCCCCACGTTGTCAATCTTTGTCCAGAGTGTATGCATTAAGAGACTGAGAGGTATGTGCATAATATTAACTTTGAATCTGGGAATATGTGTAGAAACAATCAGGTAGTGTTAGCAAACATTCCCTCCACAGGTCTACCAGGTAAGAGACGTAAGCATTTAGCTATAAGACAGTTGAAATATACACTGTGTACAAACATACCATTGCCCAAACCAAGGCCACAGGGTATTGTAATAATACCTGTACCTTAATGATTAGAGCAATTATCATTAAAGTTGTGAGCACTACAAGGATATATAAGTTGTTAATTGACATCTCTCCCCTTCACCATATCCGCAACAAATATCTAAATACACAAATCGGGTTCCTATTGGAACATCGAAAATGCAATTGTTTGAATCACTAAAGGTCGACCTTTAATGATCGAACAATTACATTTTTGAATGCTCTGAAAATGTTATAAAAAAAAAAAGGTAAAGTAAAGGGTGTTGGCAGGAGGGCAAGCCCACCTGCACCCCCATGTGGGGAGCTGCACCCCCACACACCCCCGCTACTTAAATATACCAACTCCAAGATCTTGCTACAGCATAGGAAAGGGAAACCTTCCCTTTCCTGGGCTTAACTTCGTTAAAGTGCGATCTCAGAGTTGGTATATTTAAGTATGGAGGGTATGGGGGGCAGCAGTTACTTTTGTTTCTTTTTTTTTTTTTTTATTACATTTTTGAAGTTTTAGTACTTCGATCATATGGTGTCGACCATATGATATTCGAAGTACTGAAATCGATAATGTAATATGTAACCACACAAATCAATGAGTATGTTTACACCAAATCTACTTTTGGGACATATGTCCTATTGTTCAATAAATATTGAAATGTGTTTCAGTTAATAAGCTCAAATGCATAAAGAAAACACCAAAAAAACAGTAAGTGTGTACAAAAAAATCAAAATATTTAGAAAGTAAAACCAATAAGGACACAACCACAGCTGCTGCTTCAAGTATAAAAACTTTACTAGTGCACAGAACATACACAAGCGCTTTTGCAAACTTGCTTCATCAGGTGTAATAAGAATACACTTCAAAAATCACACCCTTTTAAACAGTTAATAAAATCACATGACAACATCCAATTAACAAAATTAAAAAAAAAAAACACTAATAAAAAATAAACATACATTACTACAAAGTTCTATTAAAACAAATAATAAACACTCATATCTAATAAATAAAAACTTTAATAAAACTACCTCCTAAGAGGTCTAGACTTTAATTTGGGTCTAAGTGGTACACACTCATTCAATCCACTCCCTGCATCAGCTCTCATCCTAACTATCCATGTAGACTCTAATTCCTCTGTTCTTAACCGTATATCACCTATTCTAACATTTTCATAAATTCTTCCTATTACTAAAAACCTAAAATGGTGCATAGAGTCAGTATTATTAACGTGTTTAGCTGGAGCATTAACACAATTCAACTTACTGATATTATAAATGTGCTCCCTAATATGATCTTTAAAGGGCCTGTCCATCTTGCCAATATAAAACTGACTGCATTGTATGCAGTAGGCAAGATATATAACATGTTCCATTGTACAAGTGGCTGGAATATTACATTTAGAAGTCTTCTTTTGATCGGGATGATAAAAGCTACCTCCAGTGTCCAAGTACTGGCAATATTTACATCTACCACAAGGCATAGTGCCTGTATGTTCCATGTTCTGTGGGCTATCCTTAGGATAGCACAGTCTCCTTTGAGACTTACTATTTCTAAACATACATTTAGGCTCAGGGTCAATAAAATTCATCGCATCGGCATCTGTAATAAGAATATTCCAGTGTTTTCTTACTATTTTTATATACTTATCAACATCTGAGGTATAACATAAAGGGACTTTAAGTTTAGTACCAGTTATAATCTTCTTTCTAAACCTATTCATGACTCCATCCCTTGCAGAAAAATATGGTAGAGCTTGAGTAGAACTTTTCTCTACAACTGCTGAGACATTAGGTAAAATCACTTGATCATTGTAGCCCCTTTCCTGTAAATGACTAATAGCTACATTAACTTTCTGAACAAAGTCAACATCCCTAACATTAAGTCTCGAAGCCCTATAAATTTGGTTGCTCACAACATTATTAAAGATATATGAAGGGTGTGAACTCTCTATGTGCAAAAGATTAACATAGCATTCCTTTCTGTATAGTTTGGTATAAATTTCACCTGTATGATCCCTAATTAGTTTGACATCAAGAAAATCAATCTCAAACATAGAATGCTTAATAAGTAAAATACAAATATGGTGTCTTGTTGTTCAAATAAGCTTGAAACTCCAAAAAGAGTTCATATGTACTTCCCCATAAAATAAAAAGATCATCTACGAATCTTATATAAAATAAAGTAAAACTCTTATATTGGTCCTGCAATATATGTTGTAACTCCCAAGCAATCATTACAGCATTGGCATAACTATTAGCACATGCAGTGCCCATAGCCACGCCGTTGCATTGCTTGTAGCATTGTTGGCCAAATACAAAAATATTATGTTCCAAGACTATTTCTAATACTTTAGTCAATAAATCAATTTTCTGTTGATCAAAATTAGAATACATTTTCAAAAAACATTGTACATTCAAAATCCCATCATAATTATGAATCACCGTAAATAATGAGACTACATCCATAGTAACAAAAATACATCCCATGTGGTTATTATCATGAGTATAGCTATATAAGTCTCCCAAAAAATGTTCAGTATTGCTAAGGACATGCTCTAAATTGTCCAAAATAGATTGAGGAATTAGAGTCTACATGGATAGTTAGGATGAGAGCTGATGCAGGGAGTGGATTGAATGAGTGTGTACCACTTAGACCCAAATTAATGTCTAGACCTCTTAGGAGATAGTTTTATTAAAGATTTATTTATTAGACATGAGTGTTTATTATTTGTTTTAATACAACTTTGTAGTAATGTATGTTTATTTTTTATTAGTGGAGATTTTTCTTTAATTTTGTTAATTGGATGTTGTCATGTGATTTTATTAACTGTTTAAAAGGGTATGATTTTTGAAGTGTACTCTTATTACACCTGATGAAGCAACTTTCTGAAAGCCCTTGTGGATGTTCTGTGCACTAGTAAAGTTTTTATACTGGAAGCAGCAGCCATGGTTGTGTCCTTATTGGTTTGTGTTTCTGTTAATGTTCCATGTTGAAATACTATCATTGGTGGCCTGTTGCTATCAATGTAACCTGCATGCTATTGTAATGGCCACTGTGGTTCCATATATGCATGTGTTCTGTTTGCTATGCAACTGTTCCAAATCTGGTGTTTTGGGTTAATGGGAATATCTATGCATACTGTTATAACTAATCCTGGATTGTGTTCACTATTACTAACCCACATATGTTTTAAAACTGCGACACCATAGCACATATGGGAAGGCCAGTCCCAGCAGACCCACCTCTCACACCTCATCTGGCCATAGCACCAGGCCCCAGCACACCTGGGACCCACCCCGGGACCTCTTCATCCTCTGGTCCTGCACCACCTTCGGGTGAAACCGCCTCAGGGGATGGGGTTGTCCCCATGTGAGTGGGAGCGGACAGGATCCTGTCACCTGAAGTCAGGTCTGGGGATTGGTACATAGCCAAGCTCTGAAGGGAGTTTAGAGATCTGCTACATCAGCTTGAGAGCTGCATGGTGCATTTAGAGGGTCACTCTGTCCCTTCTGCTCAGCACCCAGCACAGCCACCTTCGAGGCCGTGAAGGTGCAGTGGTGATTGCCCATGGGGGGGACCTCAGTCCCACTCTTTCCATTTGGGGGCTCATGGGCTTCCAATTTCCAAACATCCCTCCCCATCCAAGGTGGTTACTACCTACATGTGTCGTATACTACCCGTGTATGCTGTCTTGTCTGTCTTGTCAGTCTTTCTGCCCAACCTACCTCCCCAAATATACCTACTATCCTTCCCCAACATCCCTCTCTCACCTTAAAAAAAAAGGGCAATCTCTTCCCAAAAAAAATTTTGCCCCATACATATTATTTATTTATTTATTTATATTTGTTGACCAGGAGTGTCCGACTGGACATACGTCCATTTTCAGTGGAAGCCCGGGGAGAAAAGCTCCACAATTAAAATAAACAGACAGTAGGTACATTGGATTACATAGCGATTAACAATTTACATAGCAATTACTTACAACATATTTACAAATGAAGAACATAATACATCAGTAGACAACTAGAATCTTTATCTGCGAAGTACATAACAGACATTAACAAATGTTACAATAAGAAGTTCCTGCTGTATAATAAGTACTAGGCTTATGAACATCTGAGCTTGCTATAATCAAGGTAGTTAGTGGAGTGGAAAGAAAGGTAGTGGTTGGATGGGGTGGGTGATATTAGAGTGGGAGTTGCAAGGGCATAGCCAGCATGTTTTTAGGTGCACTTTTAGTAAAGTTTTGAAGTGGGTGCATGATGGTATGGAGGTAATTGTGGGTGGGAGGGAGTTCCATAATTTGGCTATGGTGCAAGAGAATAGTGCTTCACCAGCAGAGTTATTGGCTTTAGTGATCTGCAAGTGATTTTTGTTGCTGGATCTTAGTGGTCTGGTGGTGCGATAGGGTTGGAGTAGATTCTGGAGGGATGGGACATTTAGTGGATGGTTTACTAGTTTGTGGGCAAGTGAGAGTTGATACCATTGAAGGAGGTGAGGGAGTTCAAGCCAGCCCAGTTCAGCAAGTGAGAGACAGTGGTGACTGTGGTAGGATGCTCCTGTGGCGAATTTGGCGATTTTGTTGCAGCAGGTCTCTAGCTTGTTTAGATCACATTGCCTTAGGTTGGTATATATTGGAGAGGCATAAAGTAGGGTGGAGATAAGGTGGGAATTTGCTATTGAAATCTTTGCTGCTTTGGTGAGAAGTTGCTTATTTCTGTACAATGCTCCTAGCTCTTTGTGGACTTATTTTATGGTCATGGATATATGAATGTCAAATTTTAGTTTATTGCCTATTTCCACTCCTAGCAATTTGGTGTGTTCAGTTGGGTATATAGTGGTGTTGTCTTTTGCTGTGATGTTAAAATGAGAGTTGTTTTGAGTATGTTTGGTGGGATGGAAGATGAGTAGTTTAGTTTTGTTTGGGTTGAGTATTAATTGGGCATCGGATAACCAAGTTTCAACAGAGAAAAAGGCTTCCTGTGTGACTTTCTGCAGTTTGGGTAGGGACTGGGCTGAGCATATGATGGTTGACTCATCTGCGTATTGTATGAGTGTGCCATGTTTGGTGGCAGAGGCTAGATTATTGGTGAAAACAGAGAAGAGTAGGGGTCCAAGGATAGCTGTCCATTTTGCACACCTGTTCACTGGACACATGTAATCTGGTCTAATTGGCTTCACAACACATTACTGCTGTCCTCACTCCTCTTTCAGGGGTTTGAGTGTCCAAATCTATCTCCAAATTCAGTACATATGCACAGCTGTTGCTGTAGAAGAAATGGACAGCTATGGACCTTCCCTACACCCATCCTGCACATCCCTAGCTACTTTCCCTATTGTTTTTCCCTCTGCATGCACCCTTTTTCATCCCTTTCCTAGCACCCCCTTTTTTTTTTCTTTTAAAGAAATTAGCATGGGGGTAAGCAGGAGTAAGCACTTTTAATGAGTAGTAAGCAGGTTTAAGCTAGTTTGTGTGGCGGCAAGCAATGGCTACACAGATTAAGCACTGTCAGGCTAACTGTCTGTAAGCATATTTAACTGGAAGTTACCATTGCTTGCTGTCGCACAAACCTGGGCAAACCCACTTACAATGGCTTAAAAGTGCCTTAATCACTCTGTATCCAACAGCCCTTGTTCTGCCTAGCAACAGATCAGCTCCTGCAAGTCTTGAAATCAGGACATTGCACACCATAGCCACAGTGATTTACCACTAAGCCATTTGAGCTGTACATAAATGTGATGTTTTCTCAAACATATCATGCAGCACAATTAAACTCGAAAAGGTGGTGAAAATGGACAAGCTCCTTCAGCATACAGATGCACGAGACAACTAATAAGCGTACAAGACAATTTATTAACATTACAAGTTCTTCCACATTTTCATCCAAAAACAGACTTCATGCAGCACAGTCATTCAACAGTAGGGAAAATGTATTTATATATGTAGATGTACGTATGTGTGTATATATATATATATATATATATATATATATATATATATATATAGACATACATATGTATGTGTGTATGTGTATATATATATATATATATATATATATATATATATATTGCTCACTCAAAAAAAAATGTATCTGCTTTTACTGTATTTGTGTTTCTTCCTACTTTATTTTGCTTTTGCATCATCTTAATAGTACTCAATTGTATTTATTACTGCTTGGTGTAACTCATTCTAAGCCTTTTAGTTTAAGCACTTAGGCTTCAAACCAGTTGTTTTACATTAAGAAGATTTGTGGTCTGCACTGTAGTTGCAGAACAGGTAGCTTACATACTTCTAAGTTGGCAACTGCTGATTGAGGGCTCAGTGTCTGTTATTCTAAAAGTGTATTAATTCTGGTTTAAGCACTTGGGCTTCAGGCCAGTTATTTTACATTAAGAGAGTTCGTGGTCTGCACTCTTGTGGGAGGAGAGGCTGGACTCTGTCCTTCTGAGCTGGGAATTTCTGGTTAAAGGCTTATAGTGCCTGCATATTTGAACTGCTGCTTACTGAAATTGGTACACCTTGTTTGCTGTAGCATAGACTAGATCCAGGCCTGCTGAATCTAACTTTGTTTGTATGCTTGTTGTTTGTTTGCTTGTTATTTCCCTGAAACTCTAATTCCACCTAAAACGCAGCTTTTCAGCACTTCTGTGGATCCCTAGTGATATCTGCATTGCTTACTGTACTTATTTCCTTGTTTCACTTGAAAGAAAGTTACTGTTTGTCATTTTTGCATTTAAGTTACCTGTAACACATTGCATTTAAGTTACCTGGCACTTGCTCACTAAAGCAATTATATAAGTCAGCACTAAAAAATTAAAAGCACTACACCCTCACAAACTCCCCTTGAGTACCTTGATCCCCACTGGCCCTTTTTTACAATTATAAAGGAATTCCCAGTACTATTCTAGCATGTCCAAAGGTCAGTTGTCAATCTCCTCTCCAGTCCAGCTGGTGAATCTGGGAATCTTGAGGCAATGTTACAACTGCCTCATGTACACAGGCAACCTTCTCCTCCTCCCAAGAAATTCCAACCATGTGAGAGAGGCAACCATATAGCCAAACTGGAGGCTAAGCTCTCTCAACTCAGTACTGGCATAACCAGTCAGGAGCAGAAGGAAACCACACTCACTACGATTCCAGTCTCACATAGACCTACCACGACAGCAAACCAAACACATAAACACATTGGAGGCTCTAAATAAAAATCTGCCTAAGCAGCAGAGACCTCCAAAGCAGACACCCAAGCAACCGCTATCACAAAACAAAACACTTGCAATACATAGCTCACAATGCCAGTGTACCGAACAGTCACAGCCCTTAAGGCTAAACAACACACCTGATACACTTGTAATAGGTGACTCTATCGTCAGGCACACTGATGTCCCGCTCACCAGGCTGAACAAGGAGAAGGCCACGGTGAGCTGCCTGTCGGGCGCTGGGATCCGCCACATAACACAAGCACTCAGGTCACTCCAAGGCAAGTACAAATATGACTCAGTCATTGTCCATGCTGGTGTGAATGACCTGAGATGTACCTCCCTGGACTATATGAAAAGAGACATAGAGGAGCTCTCTGAGCATGTAGCCCAGGCCGGTATGACCCTGACCTTGAGTAGCATCTTACCCTCACTAAGAATGATGCCACAATATGAAGACAAATGATCAATTTCAACAACTGGCTTAAGTATTGGTGTCATTCAAAGGGGATCCAATGCCTGTCAGCCTGGGATGGCATGCTTGACAAGCCACGATGGTTCGCTAGGGATGGCTTGCACCTGTCACCCCTTGGCTTTTGGATATTGGCAAAGGCTCTTGCTTCCCCCATAGTGTCTTTTTTAGGCAAGACTCAAAAGACAAACCCACCTCCATAGGTATCACAAGGGATAAGAAACTAAGAGTAATGCTACTCAATGCCAGAAGTCTAAACCTCAAGATGCATGCACTCAAAACTTTCCTTAGCATGGAGAACACTGATATCTGTGCAGTAACAGAAACCTAGTTCAAGGCTCCCAAGAGCACCCCAGCACTACCAGGTTATACCTCATACCATGCTTTTCAGCCCCAAAACTTGGACCAAGCCACAAAAGGAGGGGGAATATCAATATTCGTCAAAAGATACCCACACCTCCAGGTTGGTGGCACAGCACGAAGCATCAGAGACTATCCATGTGCAACTAACAGTGGGTAAAACTACCTTCCAGTTTATAGCCTGCTACAGACCACCCTCCCAAACTCAGGAACCCCACTCGGCCTTCCTGAGAACACTGGAAAATATGAAGGTCTCTCCAAACACCATTATATTGGGCGACTTCAAATACCCAAACAGACTGGGAGCATTACTCTAGCTCCAACACCCTAGCCCAAAGGTTCCTAGAATTTATAAACTCAAATGCTATGGAACAACTTGTTACCACTCCCACAAGAGGGGAAAACATATTGGACCTGATCATCACCAACATGGGGACTCTATGCTCCAGACCAGAAGTGTATTCCTCACTGGTAAGATCAGACCATAAACTAATCTCACTGGATATTCACATCCCGACCCCACCCCCTGCCCAGAAGACCACAGTGAAAACCTTCTGTAAAGCAAATTTCACACTCCTCAGAACCGAGGTGGAATCCTTCAAAGCCCCCGAGCCTGTGGAAAATATGGCCCAGACCGCAGAATCCTTTATAAACGCATTCTATGAACACCTTCAGGAATGCATGGATCATGCAATCCCAAATAAAACCAAGACCCAATCCTCCAAAGGCAGGCATCCTGTCTGGTGGACCCCAGCCATTAACAAACTATACAACAGAAGGAGGAAGCTTCTACATGGTAGAGCAAAATCCCAAAAAGGGAAGGCATCTCTGATCAGTATTAGCAAAAAACTACGGGCACTCATAAAATCGTCTAAGGCCAGCTTTGAGAGAAAAATTGCACAGGACACTAAGGATAATCACAAGGCTTTCTTTAGTTATGTTAGGAACCTTGGTGGGGATTCCCAGATATGCTCAGAATTAGTCCAAAATGACAAAAAATACATCGAACCCACAGACATTGCCAACATCCTAGCTGACAGGTTCAGTGCAAACTTCTCCCCGCCCCACCAAAGGGCAAATATCTATCCCAGCAGAGTGCTGCCCCCCTGACATCTCAGATGCTCAGGTAAGAGCCGCCCTCTCCAAAGCAAAAAACACAGCATCAATGGGACCAGACGGTGTCCCAGGCTGCGTCCTACATGAACTCCAAGAAGAGCTAAACCCAAACATAAAACTACTGTTCAATCTCAGCCTTACTACAGGATATATACCCAAAGAGTGGCGTACATCAACAGTGGTCCCTCTCCACAAAGGTGGTGCCTCAACTGATCCTGGAAACTATCGTCCCATAATCCTGATTAGCTTGGTCTGCAAAGCTATGGAAAGGATCATCATGGACCTCATAAATAAAGATATTGGGGACCTACAGACACTGGATCCTACCCAGTTCGGCTTTATTAAGGGCAGATCCTTTGAAACAGTCACCAAGGCCATTGACGAGGGGAAGGTGGTCCACACAGTCTACCTGGACCTCGCAAAAGCCTTCGATACAATACCCAACTCATGCATTATAGATAAGCTCACCAGCTTAAATATAAACCCCTATGTCACTAGATGGGTTGCAAACTGGCTCAAGGACAGAACCCACATGGTTAGAATTGCTGGAGCCATGTCAGACTCCAAACCAGTTACAAGTGGCATCCCACAAGGCTCAGTCCTGGGACCTCTCTTGTTCGGTATATATATTTCTCGGAGGTACAGGCCAACACAGAAGAACTGTGGCTGACCAGGTTCGCAGATGACTGCAAACTGGGCGCCATAATCGACTCTCCAGCCAGCACAAGCATCCTCCAAAAGGGCCTCATAGAAACAGACAACTGGTGCCAGAGCCATGGCTTCAAGCTAAATGCCAAAAAGTGTATAGTCATTCCCTTTGGCAAAAACAAAGTGCCCACAAATTACCACATAGGTGGTAATCCATTGAGTACAGAAGAAGTAATTAGGGACCTGGGGACCCAAGTTGATAGCAATCTCTCATTTGACAACCACATGGCCAAAGTGGTTAGAAAAACATTTTATATAGCCCACCTAATCATGAAGGGATTCACATCTAGATCAGGGGAGGTCATCGTGCCTCTTTAGTCATCCCTCATCAGGCCCATAATTGAGTGCAATGCCCCTTTTGGGATGTACCTTACCAGACACCTGCAGCAACTGGAAAGACCCCAAAAGTACCTTACCAAGATGATCAAAGGGCTCAAACAGATGCCATATGCTGCCCGGTTAAAGAAACTCCAGCTCTACTCAGTGGCATACCACCTGCTCAGAGGCGATCTGTGCCTTATGTATAAGCCATGTCCAACCCGGAATTAATGGACATGCTGCACCTCAGAAAATCCAAATCCCATCGAGCTACGCGCTCGAGACTTGAACCTCAGCACTGAAATAAATAGGACATGCTGGAGGGACAGATTCATAACCCAGAGGCTCCTTTCACTCTGGAATAAAATCCCAGTCCAGGTTAGGCAGAGTCCCTCATTGACTCTCTTCAAGAGGAATCTTGATGAGTGGATGGGAGATCGTAGGTTTACCCCGGGTATCACTTCTGTGTCACTGTTAGACAGAGGCACAGTATACTAACCTCGAAAAAGGGCATAGCAAAATTAATTTAAAATGGGTGGTGAAAGCCAAACACACTCTGGCTAGGCTTATAAATGCCCTAGGGCAGATAGCCTAGTATGAACCTATGAACCTATAATGCATTCGCACATCAGATCCACACTCTGAAACTCTCACTGCAAAACATCTGACCAAAGGCACTGTTAATGGGGGTAAAAGGGCCCAAAATAGGGATCTCTTGTAATTATTGCCATTATCCCTTCCTCTACATCTGAACAGATCTACCTTGCAACACAGTAACCAGCACTTGCAAGTCTTGAATCGAGGACCCTGCACAACATAGCCACAACAAGTTAACAGTAAGCCATCTCAGCTGTAAGATGCCAGAATATCTCTAACATATGCAGAACAGTCAGTCTACCATAGGGAATGTACAATGTGGAAGCAGTAAACATTCCAATGATGCATACACACACACATACACACACACACACACACACACACACACACACACACACACATATATATATATATCTACACATACATACACATAGAAATATATTACTACTTATAGATATGTATAAGAAGAGTGTATATATAGAGGGTATACATTATTCCTACAGTTGCCAGTGTTTGATTTTTTTTCCTACAAATGAGAATTATTGCATAAAACCTGAGCAGCCAAGTGCTCCGGATTATGTGGAATGCTCCACATTCAACCATAAATAAACCCAGTGATCCGCTGTTCTGCACTGAACAGCCTTGGCTCTGCTAAATGACTTTTGATTGGTTTGTATACCGCAATTACTGCCAATCGGCATTGCGGTATACAAACCAATCAAATAGCTGTTCCACACTGAAGAGTGTTGAAACAGCATGAAATATGGAATTTGTAAGACTACATTATGAACTTTTCGTACCTTCTCCTAATGTGGTACCTGCAGTTGAAATGCATGCATGACATCTGATGTCTGGATATATGATATCAGAGCTCCAGATTCTTCCCACTTAAACAGGATACAAACCATAATGCATACCGGTAACAGAATCACCGAAAGGATCTTGATGCTACATTGCATATTAGACTGCACTTTAATATGCCCAGCCACACTCACGACAATGTCATAGTCACTACATGAGATTCTGCTACTAGAGTCTGGCCAAGAAAAGCAGACAAGCCCATTTAATGCAGACACTAGTTAAACTAGGAACGCACTTTATTGTTTTTACATGTCACTCATAATGTTGGCATCATTTCAGTAATCTTACTGCTTTATAGAATGAGTCATTTCATAGACATTTACTGCTGGAGTCAAACGCATATTATTTAAACCTGACTAAGTGCAAAGCAATAGCAAAAACATGCATGCACAAAAAGACAGCAATACTCACAGTACGAGCTCCCGTAAGTTGTTGCAAATAATCCTGTTTGCTGCCATACCTCTCAACCACTTAGCACAATAAATCTGGACAAAGTCAAACATTATGTGGGACAATTGCCCAAAAATAGGGAAAACATTAAAAATGCTGCTCATTTGAACTTAGAAAGTTACTAGAATAACAGGTTTTATGTTACCATACATTTTCTGAAGGATATGATATCTGAACCTGACATTTCTGTCATTATCTTATTATTTTTTTCATCTGCCATTTCCAAGAAAAGTACATATTTTAAGAGAAACAGACCAAAAATATGAGGCAAAAATGTGTGTGTGTGTGTGTGTGTGTGTGTGTGTGTGTGTGTGTGTGTGTGTGTGTGTGTGTGTGTGTGTGTGTGTGTGTGTGAGAGAGAGTTTTTCTGTATCAGTGAGTCACTGTCTTTTTGCTTCTGCATCAAGTGTGTGTGCATGTAAATGTCTGTGTCTGCAAAAGTGTGCGTGT
>NC_056737.1:1729702878-1729710378 GCF_019279795.1 Protopterus annectens | reverse complement strand
AATGCCACAGGTGTAGCTACTGACATTACATCTCTCACATAACTATGTAGGTCTCTCTGGTATACCTCTGGGGCAGCAGCCTGTGGCTGGTGAGTATGGAGTTTTTTTTGTTCAGGTTTGCCAATACACCAGCCATGTTATGGCCATGGTATTTGCCATGTACACATTTAACACATCTGCCCATAATGCATGCTGTATATATTCACTTATTTTTGCTGTTAACTGCACTGCATTGGAGTGGTCACCATAGTGGCATATCTGAAGGGTATGTAAGAGTCCTGCCATATAACTAACAACCTGTCAGTGCAAGATGTGTGGACAGAAATGAATATAATGGTGGGACAAATGTCCTACAGTAGGGATATGTCTGAAACAGTACCCTTATACAGTGGCTGCAACAGTGTATATACCACTATTACAATGGCAACTGTTACAGATCTACACAACGACATATCACAATACCATATTCCACAACTTTTACAACCTGTAATGTGATCCCAACATGAGCAATAAATGTGTAATATGAAATCCTATGTTAGGAAAACAAATATGGGGAATACATATCTTAAACACTGGAAGCATATGTGTGCAAACACTCCAAATAACATATTGAGGTAGCAGCTTTTGAGATACTGACAGCATTCACTCTTCTTGAGTATACACCTTCCATCAAGTACAGGTCCTCAATGTCACACCAAGTATTGGTCTCCTATCCAAGAAATATGTCCATGACATTTGCCCACTCACCTGCAACAGAGGCAGCCATGGCTTGCACGCATCTTACAAACCATGGAATGGATTCCATATCCAAAAGTAGCACTCAGGAGTGGGAGACATAGCCTTACCTCACAATTGCATATACCATGGCAAACATTGCAGACAGTCATGTATGTGACTATAAAGTATGGGACAACATTAATGTAGAAAATTAAACAGATGCCCATTCAAGACAGATGACAACACATGCTGCAAGCTGGACATGAAGGCTGCCCAGAAACATGCATCAACACTGAGAGACTTGCAGGAATGTATTGCAAGTACTACCTGTGCAGTACCTGTGTTGACAATTGCCTGGACTCTGCATAAGCGTGGCCTATGGGTTAGGGTAATCAGATGGAGGAGTTGTTCCACAGAAAACATCATCCAGGGCTCTCTACAGGCAGCATATGCATAACATCAAGTCTCACAAAGGCATGTGTTGCAATGTGTAATGGTGTACAGAGACCAAGGCTGAAACCTACAGACAGTATTAATAAAGATACATGTGCTGCACAAGCAACACCTCACTCTACCTCAGGCCCACCATCCCCATCTGTACCTTGCTGGTGCCAGTGTACACCTTTATGTTTGCTGTTCATTAGCAGGAACTAGGCTGGTAGACATGGTGTTCTGAATTTGGGACTCTGCAAAATGACACTCATGTGTGGCCCATAGTTGTCAAGCATCTGCAAAAAGGCTAAGGATGGGGAGGAGTGTCATCCTGAAACACAACAGTGAACTGAAGCATACATCCAAAGCTCACTAAGAATGACTATATCTGAAGACAGTCAAGGTCATGAATTGTGTCAGACATAACTCTGACTCCACAGCAATAGTGAAGTCACTGTGTGACCTCCAAGGGCTGTGTACATGAGCTGACCTTGCATTCTGGCAGAGTTGAGGGACATTTGTAGGGTGGAGTGACCAAATAATGTCAAGTGGAGATGGGCCATGCTAGTATATTCCTTCCAGGAATAGTGACTGCTGTAGTTCACTTAACAGGTGCTTCAACAATCCACCATGTTAAGGGTGTGCACACTTATGCAACCCACATATTGTATGCACCTCAATCAGAATCTGCACAACTAACACATTTGTTTGATACTGCATTTGATTGCACAGATCATATGTCACATATCAGGTGTGTGTAATGTTAATATATGCAGTATTGTGGCCCCACTGCATATCAGGGAAGAGGGTGGCATGTCAATAAGGGTGTGTACACTCCTCATAGCCACAGTAAGCTTTGAAGGTTGTCAGTGTAATTGGATTTTATTGCTCATTTATGCACTGCTGATGATGAGATCTGCAAATCAAAGGTCAGGAATTCACTATTGACATCTGTCCTCATATCATCCCAGGTGTGTGTCAGACAAACACATAGAGGCTGTGAGCAACAGAGCAAACATAACTGCCACACATATACACATTTAGCAATGGTGTGTACACTCGTGAGGTATGGTGCACAGTACATTCCAGGGTGCTGAACAGGTGCACAGCAATACTGTATACATGGGTGCAGTGTGTTCCAGGGGAAGGGGCATCACCTACTAACACAAATCATGCATCACAGAGATGTATAATGTTGGTAACACGGATTGAGTATAACTGTAGTGCATGCTGTTGAGTGCCATATGTCATGCATGTTGACAGTTGGGTAATGAGAGATGTGTGTAATATCTTTGTGCCACCTCACCTGTAAGTGTGTGTGTGTGTGTGTGTGTGTGTGTGTGTGTGTGTGTGTGTGTGTGTGTGTGTGTGTGTGTGTGTGTGTAGAGGTAAGCAATGATGTACAAGTCTTAAATTACATTTTTTGTTTTCCCCTCACAAGTGGCAAGGTGGGTCAGGGTCCCTACTGCAGACAAACTGATGTTAGTGTCCATACAGACTCTGACAATGATGATAGGTATGGTGAGGCACAGGTGGGGTTGTCAGGGGCTGAATCTGTGCCATTGGTTGACATCCCACTGTTATCCACCCCATCCCCGCACACAGTCACATTGCCTATACATACCCCATCACCAGTGGCCATAGATGAGGGACAGTTGGCAGGTGGTAGCATGGGACAGGACAGTGTTGTGATTATGGCAAGTGTGTCTGTAGACAGCAGCCATAGCCAGATGACAGGCAAGGTACCACACAGGCCGATGTATAGGGGTGCTCATAGGAGGGCTTCTGGCTATCATGCCCCTGGCAGAAGTGCCACAGCAGGTGTCACCAGACACATGTTTCAGGCCATTATGGAGGCACAGGCACATATGGAATGTTATACCAGACAGAGTCTGAAGCTCCAGAGGGTTACTCATTCTGCTGTACTTGACAACATCCGTGATCTTGCAGGTGCCCACCATTACTTTGCAGAGGACCTGGATAGATGGTTGGGTGAGATGGTGGGAATCCTTGACCATACAATGTCTGTGGCAGTGCATATGGTGGGAGTAGGGTGATAGCCATGTGGACGTAGATCAGCAACATCAACAGGTGGAGGTCTACGTGGATGTGCAACAAGTCACAGCCACTCCTGTAGTGGCAGTACCAGCACCAGCATTGCAAGGGGGGATGCTGTCCACACCACAACACAGCAGGCCATGTGCACGTGGTCCTGACTGATCCTAACAGGGACCCAGATCCAGCAGACATTTGTCATCATCAGGAGGGAGTACCATATCCAGGCCTGTACCTGGTAGTGCCTGTGGACCCCGTGGCAGGCACAGTTCTTGTGTCCATGGCCAGAGACCATGAACTGCACACCCTGCCATGTACGATCTGCAGCTGTCCAACAAACCCCTGTATAGGGCAGCCACATGGCAGGACTGTGTGCATACATACACATGCACACATACACACACATCACCAACACAGCTGGGGCACTTCCATACCTACACACACCACATCTGCACAGCCCAGTTGATAATGAAACCCCCTAACACACATGATGTCAACCAAATGGTTGAGCCTAGGTCTCTGGGAAAACCACAACACACCTTGTGCATATGATGATACCTGTGCCACATCCCTGTCATCCATACCATTGATGCAGGGACAGGCTAATATGGTTCTGATGCACAGGGTGAATGTACTAAGTTACAGCAATGTAATGCTGTGTGACATGTTTTTAGCTGGAAGGTTTAATGCTTACATGTCAGGATGTGTAGCTGTCCAGCCATGATGCATTATAGCTGTTATTAACACTGACTGATTATGGTCTCCATAATGTATTCAATCTGTGTTGTAGGTGTCCATGTGCCAGCACGATGTCGGTCTGCTGTTGTTTCCTACAAGGAGTATGGCACTGTGGTGACACATTGGCTATGTCATATCCTAGGTACAGCTGAACACAAGTAACAGGTCTGTATAACAGTTACTGCATGTGCCACATGGATGATAGGTCTGAGGGGTGTATACAGGTGAGTGCATGGTGGCTGATGTCAGCAGCCCTTCTACAGTGGACAATGATAAGTGTACTGGGTGGCACACACCACATGTTTCTGTATAACACACACACACACACACACACACACACACACACACACACACACATGCATTGGTGTTGATGCAATGCACAGAGAATACTGTACACATAGATGTACTTAATTTTGCAGTGAACCCATTTTAGCGTATGTAATTCCACCAAGACCAAATAGGCAAAACATCACATCAGTAAATAATCAGTCTGCTAGTTTAATGTCATTGACAATTGTACTGGCAAGGTATATGTCCTCTTCCCCAAGGTAGTGCAATCCTGGAGTTGGTAAACATAGGTGTGCTGGCGTGGGTGGCACAGCCCTCCCCTTTGGAGAGTGTGGGGTGGCATAGAACTGCACATAGTGTGGTTGACAACTACTTAACCTGTTAACATAAACTGTATAGTATTACAGCAGACTAAGCAGGGGGATACACACAACAATAACCCCAATGAGGGTGGCTGTGCCCACAACATCGACAACCAACTATATATACAACTCCAGTATCACTGTACATCTATACAGTGGGGAAGAGGGCATTTACACATCTACTACTAGTTTTGATGGAATGAATTTCCACAAGATGATTCCTTTGAAATGTTAGAATTTGCCATTCAGTTCTCAGACAGATGACCTCCTGGGACATTTATTTTCTGTAAACTGAAGTAGATCCCTTCACATGCACACACACTTACTTGGCAACACTGAGAGTAGAACCCCTACCTAGGTACTTATTGCTACTAATGTGTTTGGCCTTAATTGCACACACCACACAGCTTTTAAGATGAGGTGTTTCCCGAGTTTTTTGTTAAGTGAAAAACATCACCAGGCCTTGTACAGTATGGTAATGGGGATGTACTAGCTGTTAATGAACAATACATAGTATGACATACTGTCATATACACATTGACAAACACATAACAGTCATAGACACATCTGAGAGACCCGAGTTTATCAGTGCTAACTACCTTGTCAGTAAGTCCATTCTGTTACAGATAATCTGCACACAGCACATGCATCATTGGGCTGGATAGTGTAATCAGTTACCTGTATGGTTGATGGTGACAGTGGTCCTCATACAGTGGACCTTGGGAAATGCACTGGGGGTACCATGGTGTAAATATAGTATACCCAGCACCCACACCCCACATTGGATATTTTACTCACTGAAACCCATGATAATACTCTGACATACCGACAATCACACATTGACCAGGACTGCAATACAACCCCTTGTCTATCTCATCAGTGCTACTACAGGGATATGTATTTATTTCACATGCCACAGGGGTAGTATTATGGTTTGTCATGGCTCTCTTAATGTCAGCAACATCACTATCCCTTATACTGTATGGCAAGGTGTAATGTATTTGGAGAATGTGGCCTCAGAATGCTGTATCCTACAAATATACACACTTGCACACATACACACACTTGCCAGGATGCAGAGGGTAACATGCCTATCTACCCATTTGTACAACAGTGTTGTGCTTGTACTGTAAGTTCCAGGTAGCCCATAGGGTGAAGAGTGTAACAAGGTACATTTAATGTCCATTACAGCAGCAGCCATTTCTAACTATGGCAACGGGGGGTGTAGTGGGTGAGAAGGCCCTCGGGGTATTATCAACTACAAGTTTACAAACCCAGACACTGTTATTCTCAGTAATGCACACTGACACATTTGTCAGTACTGGGGTGCAAGTATTCCTATGTGTGTACCAGGATATTGCCCATGGAGAGATGAGAAGAGTAGGGGATGTGGGTACAGTGGTATCATGCCACCTGACATCTGTCAGCAGGTCATCTATCAACTGATGCCATATGAGTGATCCTCAGGGTGATAGTTAAATGCAACATCCAATCATCTGGTTGTCTCTTGCAGAGGGCCAGTGAGGTGCTCCGACTGACATGTATGCAACATATATTACATAACATGGCCAGTGTCTGGGTTGGAGACCTGTACCCAAGCATGTTCTGTTGACTGTGGTAGTCTAGTTGAGGTATCCATGGCATGTAGTGCATACAGGGTGGGGTTTCCTAGCTGTGGCATTCATAACACAGCTGGGCAGACATGTCAGTGTCAGTCAAGCATAGATTACCTGTAAGCAGCCAGGATGGATACCTGACATCTGCACATCTGTACAGAGGAAAGACAGAAATCAGCTAGCCAACAGGTTATGCATTAGGATGAATGTTTTGACAGACATCTAACACTGATATGTATGCCATTACTACATAACAGCAGCCCTCAATGACATGTCCTATACACATAGTAGTCTACAGTTAATATCCACATATCAGATCAATATCCAGTAGCAAATACTTAATAATACACAGCTCACACACCAAGAACATGATAGTCAGTATTCAGAGTCCATCTTTGCATACAGGGGTGTTTAGTTCCCATACTACACTCTACAATCTAGAATCTACTCTTACTTGGAAAAGCACTGTTAACAGTAGTAACGTAATGATACAATACATGCAAGTGTGACTGCATATAACCTGGGATATTACCCATGTATGAAACACATACAAACAGAAAAGATTATTGTACTAGCCATATATACTCAGGTGTCCCATACAGTATACTCATACCCTTTGCTACTGTAATGACAGTACATAGAAGCATGTTATGTACATGGAATTAAATACACTTATTATAGATGTCATTACCCTGATATTTTCTCAGTCTGAAATGTGATCACTGGTTACCAAGGCTAAGTTATGCTTAGCAGGAGTAAGCATTGCTTAAATGTAACTGCTAAGCAGATTTGCGCAGTGGTAAGTGAAGATCACATGGTGTAAGTGCCTTTTCATTTAACCATACGTTACCACCAGTTAGCTTCGTGCAAACCCATGCAAACCCACTTAAAGCTGCTCAAAACTGCCGTAATCACTCTGTATCTAACAGTCCTTGTTCTGCCTAGCAACAAAATAAACAGCCCTTGCAGGTCTTAAACACAGCATCCTGTATACTATAGTCACAGCAGTTAACCACTAAGCCATTAGAGCTGTGAAGATACGTGTTCTTTTTTCCAATATATCTGTCAGTACACATACTGAATAGTAGTGAACAACTGCTTTGACTTCTACAATTGTGTAGTACTTGTTAGTGAAAACAATGTTGAATTAGTATGTTGTTATATCTAAATATACACATATCAGATTAATATGGTGGGATACAACACTCATGTTTACATATAACAAGGATATGGACATATATATATATATATATATATATATATATATATATATATATATACATATGTAGATA
>NC_056737.1:1729652878-1729697878 GCF_019279795.1 Protopterus annectens | reverse complement strand
CTTGTAGGGAAGACTACTATCCAGTCTGAAAAGTTAGTGTTGATGATGTCCAGTAACCTTTGTGTATACTTGTGGTGTATGTTCACCAGGAAATGAAACCGACAAACCAGTAACAAGCAAAGCAGGAGGCAGCAAAGAACACCACAGGTACCAAAATGTAGTTTTATTGAGTGCTTTTGTCTCAAAATGCAAGACTTCTTCAGAACAAGTAAAATGGTAAAACCATTGTATTAAATATACACACTCCTGCCTACTAATTGATTAACCACTAACTACAAACGCCCCCTCAACTAATTGATTTCCAAGGAAACCATTAAACTAAAAACATGCCCCATAAATACAATAACAATCAAATAGAAAACATAAATACGCAATCAAAACTTGATCACAAAGTTCCAAAAATAGTATTATCAGCTTGGGTACTATAAAAGTATATAAAAAAACTCTAAACATAAAAAGCAGCTTTCAGTTTCAACAAAGGACATAGTGAAAGTCTAACATTTAGTCCAGGTTGAATGCAAGCATTCTTCCTGACCTGCCATATTAATTCTAAAAATTCAAGATAAATATCTGAAGGGCCCTCACATTGCTTGTCAATAACACAAAACTTGAATGAATGACTTGGGTGGTCCATAATGTGCCTAAAGAGGGCATTGTTTTCATTTCACTAATAACCTCTTTAAAGCAACACATTATGCCTCCGTAGTACAGTATGCTGACAATTCTACCCTTATCTGTTCTGCTCCCACCACCCTAGAACTCCAATTTTTCAGGATATTGAATCCTACCTCTCTCAACATCAACTCATTTTAAATCCCAACAAAAACAAGCTTATAGCATTTGGTAATAAAAAATCCAAAACATCACAGCTCCCTCTATCCATCACCCCTTGAAATGGTACTAAACTTGCCCCCACTAACCACACAAAACTCTTAGGTATTACCATTGATGAAAATCTTAAATTTGATATACATATTGCCCAAACCATCAAAAAATACACATCAAATTAGGTAGCCTCTATAGAGCTAAACCATTCCTAACACTCAATGCCAGGCTTGCCACAGCACACACACACCTCCTAAGTACCCTTCTTTATGGTTCCATTGTCTTCACTAACCTCCAGAAATCTGACCTCAATAAACTGGAATCATGCTACCACAAAAATGAAAAATTTGCCACCAACCTCCTACACACATCCAACCACTGCTCAGCTCTTTCAGCTTTAAGCTGGCTAGAGCTACCAAACCTTCTAACTCACAATCATCTCGCCTTGGTCCACAAAATAATCTACCAGCCCAATAACTGCCCTGCAATATCCTCCTTTGTTCAACCTAACCCCAACTGTTGAGCTCTCAGATCCTCCAGCAAACTCCTACTAAAAGTATCCAACTCCCACAATCAATATGGCAACTCCCTCTATTCCCACAATATAGCCAAACTCTGGAATACCCTACCAGAAACTATAAGAAACACACCTTCACACAACCTATTCAAATCCCTACTAAAACACCACCTTAGCAATAACTGGGTATTCTCCTGTCACTCCCCAAGTTGACCCCCCTCTCCTTTCCTGTTACCTTCTCTCCACAAAGTCTCATCCCCTGCTGCTTTTTGCTATATTAGTACCATGTTCTCTGTTTACCATCCCAGTAGCTCACTCAACACCCAACTATACTTGACTCTCAGCTTCAGGGTTACTGTGGACTGGACTGTTTCTATCTGTTGATCTGCTCCAGTTCCCATTATCCTGTATTTTTTACTGCAGCCACAACATTTGTAATTATTTAGACTCACGTATGTAATGTTCTTGTCTTAATATTGTAAACATGCATTGTATTTGTCTGCTGATGTTTTTAAATGTAATTGTTTTTTTTTCCAATATTGTAATCATGCATTTCTATTTTTTGTCAATGTTTGAATGTAAAAACTGCCTGATTTTATATTTCTGTGGAGCTTTTCTCCCCGGGCCTCCACTGAAAATGGGCCTCTGACCCAGTTGGACATTCCCGGTCAACAAAATGTAATAAATAAATAAATTAAAATATGTCATAGGTATGTTGATAGACCCTTTGTTTAATAGCCCTCTTGGACTTACCTACGTAAAACCCATCACATACTTGGCACAAAGCGACATAGACTACCCCTTTGGAACAGCAAAAGTATTTCTTTTTTGGTCTTAATGTACCAAAATGACATTTTTTTATTTCTTTTGCATCAGCCATGAATTTGCATTGAGGGCATCTGCCACTTTTAAAACTAACTCTTACAGTTGAAGTAGTAGAAACTTTTTCCAACATACCTTTTGTCCTGGGAAAAGAGGTATCCTTTTTGTACACGATGGTAGGAGTATTTTCTACCAACTTTAGTATCTCTTGATCAAGTGTGAATACATTCCAATGTTTCAAAATAATACTACAAGTATCAAAGAAATTGATGGTAAATGGTAATATTAAAGTCCTCTCAAACTTGGTGGTATTTTCAAGGGCAACAATTTGCCCCAAACCAACCCTGTTACCCAAAAGTTCACGATAAACACCATCAAACCTTTTACTTTTCACTTCCTCCATAATCCTGGTGACAAACTGCACAGGATAGCCCCTTTTAGTTAACATAACCAATAAAGCCACACATTCATCACAAAATTTATCATCTTCAAATACCATTCTGGCTAATCTCACATATTGCCCTTTTACTAGGGCCTTCTTTTGATGCATAGGATGCCAGCTGCCAAAGTGTAAAAGTGTACTGAAATATGTGGGCTTCCTGTGCAACAAAGACACAAAAGTCTTACTACAATAATCCTTTTTTAAGGTGACACCAATGTAATTAAGGGTGTCTTCATCGACACTCATTGTAAACCTCAAAAACGGGGTAGTGGAATTCAAATATTCAAAAAAGGCATCCAACTGATCCTTCCCTTCCTTCCACAACAGGATTATGTCGTCAAGGTAATGACCATAAAGTACCCAAGAATCTCTAAAAGATGAAGTCAGTACAAACAGATCTTCCCACTGGGCCAATACTATGTTGGCAAACACTGTTGCACAACAAGTACCCATGGCAACACCTTGCATTTGCCTAAATAGTTGCCCTTCAAAAATCAGAAATTGTTGTCAAGACAAGTTCCATACAGGTCCTGAATGTAAGAATAGTGTTGTGGTCCAAATCTGTGTTACTACACAAATAATCATAGAACCACTCGATCCCTTGATCATGTGGGATCGGGGAAAAAAGGTCACAAATGTCTATAATAACCATTAAAAACCTGTCTTCATATAAATCCTGATTAATCTTGGATAAAAAGTCCCATGAATCTTTAAATAGGAAGGGTCTATGTTGTAGGACATGTTTAAGCTTGAAATCAATGAATTTGGCTAGACAAAAAGTATTGGACACCTTAGCATCAACAATCGGGCAGAGGAATGGATTATTAATGCTTTTATGAATCTTGGGGATTCCGAAAATAGTCGGAATCCTAGGATGTAATGTTTCCAAAAAAGCATGTTCTTCTAAGATGATCTGTTCATTTAACATAAGTTCATCGATCACCAAATCAATATTTCTATAACCAATGTTAAGCTCATTACAAGAGAGTAAGTATCACTATACAAGATCTCTAACATTCTACTAATGTAGTCATTGGTATCCATGATTACTAACCCCCCCCCCGCACTTGTCTGGTTTCATTACTCTAATTGATCTAGCCATAGTAATATGCTTTAATAATTCTATTTCATCATAAGTCAAGTTGTTACTATCATACATATTCATCCTGCAGATATTGTCCCTAATGTCTATTTCACAAAGTTTTTCAAATAATCCCAACATAGGATTTGTAGGCGGATGAATGTACTTGGTCTCCTTAAATTGTCATTAGAGGATGCTATACTCCTAGAATCTTTGAAATGCAAGGCTAAATTGGGTTTCCTGCTAAACGTTTTTAACTGCTGGATATTCTCGACCAAGTCATCCTTCCTTGCCGGAACAAAATTTAATCCCATATCAAACAAATTTGCCCAGGCATTAGTAACATTGAACTGACTTAAGTTGTATATTTTAAAATCATTCTCGTTATTACTCAGAACAATACTCACAACAATACACAGATTTTGAAACAGATGAAAATGACAATACCTCTATTAATAATAGTCACCCTTTAGGGATCCCACCTCTGAGGAGGTCGCAGAGACTTATGAATCAGAGGAATGGTCAACTGAATCAAGACATGTACACACAACAGTATTATCGGGGGGGGGGACAGAACTTATCTCATTACAGGAGGAATTAAATGTGAATGGTCATATAGAAACTAATTAAATGTGTATTGTTGTGAGTAATACCTGGCTTTCTTATCCAGAATACAATCAACTCTGGCATGTTCTTCTTCTCCCTGAACTTGTTACCATTACCTAAAAACTTCAAGATGGATTTATCAAACTAGAACACTGACTGTGGGAATCTGTGCTAAATCTCAGCTTCAGTGCAAAAAAATCAGTTCATGGTATTCAAAAAATCAATCTGTTGCAACTACAATAACAGTGAACTTAACATAATGACAACCACCTTTAATAGTCAGCCCTTCATGTGTGTAACCAGTAGAAAGTTACTTGGTATGAGACTAAGTCATGAACTTAAGATCATTGCTAACAACACCAAGATGAACAGAGAGCTAAAACCTTCATCAACAATTCTGCAATACTTGTAACCACCGTAAATTCTAAAACTATAATCTTTTCCATGTAGGCAATATATTTACTAGCCTCCGCTTGTTTTCTAATGTGCAATAAAACTGCTAGCCTCATAGCAATCTTCTCTCTTGTTTTCATCCAAATGTCCTGACCCAGAATGCTGCGTCACACAATCTCACATCTGCTTTGCCTTCTCCTTCTAACTTAAAGCTCAGAACTGTCTATGTCTGTACTCCCTACTCCCTTAATGCACATCGCCAGCAGCTTACTTATCTCTAGTGCTAATTTCATAGCCATGACCGATGCTCACAATCTATGTGAGAAATCTGTCTTTGTATTTGTTACATCCAAATTAAGAAACAAACTGCCTTAATCTATCAGGTATTGTACCTATTACCATGCTTTCAACTATCCCCTAAAATCTCATCTCATCTACCTATATATTATCACTACCATTGCCAAGACAGCTGACTCCTCAAGCATTTCCCTGGATTGTATCTATAGCCAAATAGTATTAACAGTGGTGGGCCAATGATATGAGCACATTCTGCCAACCCTTGTTATCTACAGTTCAGCCATACCTCCTCTAACTGAACAGCCTCCACCTGTAGGTCATCACATCTCTTCTTTAATCTAACACTTTCTTTTCTTCAAGTTGACAATCATACTCACTTTTTTTTAAACAGGCATCCCTGGACACAAGCAGTACACACTTCTCCATTTCCTGTGTGCCAATGGAATATCTAAGATGCATTTGATAATCGAACCTTTTATCCCGTACATGGACTGCATCTCTGACATCCTCTCCTGCCTGCAATCTCTGTTCTTCTATTTGTTCTTGTCACCAGTCATAGTAATAAATCCGATTTGCCATTGGTATACCCACCATACTGTTTGGGATTTACAAGATTTCACTCTCTTGTCCTATCATAATCAGCTCTTTGACATGAAGAATTTATACAGAGAATGAATGAATAAATAAATAAGTAGGTAAGTAAATCAATACATAAATCTTGTAACCTTCCTAGCTCCCTGTGTTGCTTTACAGTCCATTACAGTGACAACTGGATACTTTCATATGCTAATAGACGAATATTTTATTGCATTTTGCTTCAACTTAAATATGTCTGCATTCTCTGTATGGCTAAGTTGCATTGCCATGCTCAGTTTTTGCTTTCTTAATGGCTACCAGGGTTAGAATAGAGCTAGAATCACTTAAATTCCAACAAGCACCACTGATGCTGTTGTACCAGGACTTCTTGGTATCTCCATCCTCTGGTCAAGTGAGGTTTTGGTCTCTGTTCCAGAGATAAGTCCCCGCCATAGGAAAATGGTCCCATTTTAGGACAGCAAGCCAGATCTGCAGGTCAGGGTGTGGAGGAAAAGGTCTAGGACGCAGGCAGACAGGGTGTGAAAGGTAAGAACTCTTCCTTAAAACAAGCACTTCAGACTAGGTAGTATTTTCAATAATACAATCAATCATTACTTGATAAAATTCTTTGATTCTCATTCAGTCATCTCCTGTTATTCCTTACCCAGGCATCTAAAACATATTGTGGCAGTACAGAGAGTCATACAAAATCACAGTTTCAGAAAACAAGGAGCTAAGTGAAGTTCTGCAAAACCCGCTCCTTGCTTGAATTGCTTAGTCAAGAATAAATAAATACACATCAGCAACCTTTTAAAACTAGGGTTAAATGAGCAAAACATATATTATTCTTAGTTAGCAATATATATCACAAAGAAGTAATACATTATTAAAAAACACAAATTACACCACAGAAGATTAAACACTTTGTGAAGAGCTGCAGTCTGTCACACCAACTTATTTTAGTATGCAAAAAATTATAAGCAAATATACAATTCTCTAGAAAATGGAAGTCAGTTTGTATATCTGATAGTATTAAGTGTTGACAATTCCAGCATTTTCTACCATTGCAATATATATATATATATATATATATATATATATATATATATATATATATATATATATATGTGTGTGTATATATATATATATATATATATATATATATATATATATATACACACACACACACACACACACACACACACACACACACACACACACACACACACACACACACACATATATATGCAGAATTTTTTTTCCTAGAAGGGATATTTGGTACAAAGTGCTTTTACAAACCTTTATATGATGCTTCTAACGCCTCAAATATAGATTTCAGGCATTTTAAGCATAATCTTTATTACTGCCATACTGTCATCCTATTTCTGTGCTTGCTCTTGGTTCCCTTATAGCCTATCATTTTTACACCCACATATTTCCCATCTTTGTTACAAGCCACAACAGCTGACTAAGAGAGACAAAAAGAAATTTGTTGTAGCTCTTGATAAACAGAAACAAGCCCCAGCAACATCCTGTTGTCTTCAAGTCTGAATTATTTTTAGAAAAATGATTACTTTGATGCTCAAGTTAAGAAACATGAAACCAATTACCATGTGTGTAACCATTAATTGTTTCTTGCATAATACTATGAGGAAATGATAGAACAGTTTTTCTCAAAAGATAATTGTAGTTGGTTATCAGTAAGGCAATGCAGTGCAAAACAGACCAGCAACAAAGCAATTAAAACAATTAGTTGTATTACTTTTATTATATGTCTTGTAAGAAAAACAGTACATGTAACAATACCTAGCTGTTTACACAGCACAGTTCCAGTTTTAAGGAGCAGAACTTAAAGCTATGCAAGATAACAGTTTCAAGAAGACTGTTATACATACAGCAGATGACTGCAAACTAGAAAGGCATTTTGAGTGAGCTGGAGTTATCTCTAAAGGGGTAACTTAATGAGATTCAGTAAGTGGTCTTATAAAATATATACATTTCTTCTGATAATAGCAATAAAATGTAGCAAAAGAAAGACCACAGGAAAGCATAACAAAAGAAAGTTGTGAGGTGTGCAATACAATTGAATAGAAGCTCAGTGATTGGATTAGTCTAACAATTTGTTTCAATATGTCCTTATGAAAATTGATATTCCCTTACCATGTCTCCTTTTCTTTTGCTCATCTGTTGACCTACACTCTATCTTTTTTTCGGATAAGTTATTTCAGAATGCCACCGCCCACTGAGTAAAAACAAAAGTATTAACAAGTCAGATTTGAATATTTCCCCTTCCAGTTGATATCTATGTTCCTGCTTTCTTCAATGGCCCCTTCTTTCTTATGCTCATTTCTCCTTAAGCCCTGGCAATGTGATGCGTCTATGTCACATGCCCCCACCTCACCTTAGTTCCTTAATTCGGGTCTATATTATATGAATGAACGTTCATAAACTCAAACTCTGCAAACAGCGAAAATGCCAAACTTCGATCCCTTTATTGTGGGGGGCTCTGCCACCCACAACCCCCACTAATTTTATATATATATATATATATATATATATATATATATATATATATATATATATATATATATATATATATATATACCAACTCTGAGATTGCACTAAAGTGAGGAAAGGGCAAATTTCCCGATCTTCACTATACCACAATCACACAAAAAATGCATTTTCGCGTATACAGCCATTCTATATTTTGGACTTTCGTTCTTCTAATAGGAACCCCCTTAATTCTACATGCTCATTTCCCTCAGCCGTTGTTCATAGGCCCATAGGTGTTTACTAGACTAATGACCACAAGAGCCTTTTTAAGCCTAGCCATGTATCCCAAATCTCTGACAAGTTCTGGTACCCTTGATAAGTGTAAGCAGGTGCATGAGAGTTGAAACATTTACAAGCAGGGTCCCGGGAGATGAACCATTTACAGGATGCCTGTGTCCATTAGAGACATAGGTGCCAAAGCAAGGATGAATTTCCTGTTCCCCATCCAATTGTCCAAGTTGCACTTGAATTGGATTAGGAAAGAACTCCGCTTCACATGGATGGAGAGCCTGTTCCAGAGAAGGGGTAGTCTCTGGGATACATACCTGTCTGTCCAGTAGGTCCTATTTATATCACAGGCAAGCTTTAAGTCTTTAGAATGGGTAATTCTGGTGCTGTTTGTTTTGCAAATATGCAGGAGCTCCATCAGAGTGGGGTCTGACAATGCCTTGTATGCCAGGCATAGATCTCCCCTCAACAGCCTGTAGGAGATAGAAAACAGGGATAGAGCCTTGAAGCAGTCTGCTTAGGGCATGTTACTTATGCCCTGTACTGTTTTAGTGAGGAACCTCTGTGGACATTCCAATTGTTGGATTGCCTGGTTAGGTTCATACCAAAGGAGGGACTGTACTCAATAATAGGTCTAATGAATGCTGAATACAGTGAAACAATGACTTCCTTGGACCTAGACACCATACCTTTGTTTATAAGTTGCACAACATGGAATGATTTCCTCACTACTGTAGACACATGATGGTCAAAGTTTAGATTACTGTCTATGTGTGTCCCCAAATCTCTGACTACTGGGTCAACTCTTAGGGGTGTGTTGTCAATATGATAGTTACCAGGGGTGGATGACTTCCCGAAGGATGCTATTATATATTTCTTGGAATTTAGTTTTAGTCCATGGCTCTGGCACCAGTTGTTTGTCTGTGTCAGCCTTCCTGGAGAACATTTGCCTCAGTGGGCAATTCAATGACAGCTCCTAATTTGCAATCATCTGCAAATATAGTCAAGTCAAGTCAGCCAGAGGCCACTGACAGTGACCTTGACTTCAGAGACATAAATGTCAAAAAGGAGAGCCCCAGGCCCAATCCTTGAGGAACTCCACTTGCAAATGGCCTCTTTGTAGAGGTGGATTCCTCAATTTAACTTCCTGGGTCCTGTCAATGAGCCAGCTGGCTATCCACTGGGTTACATAAGGATTTATACCTAACCTCTTAAGTTTGTCAACAATGTCTAACTGGAAGATTGTGTCAAATACCTTGGCCAGGTCAAGGTAGGCAGTGTGAACCATTTTGCCCTCATCCATTGCTTTTATGACCTTCTCAAAGAAGTTCACCAGGTTAAGTAGGCATGACCTACCCTTGATGAAACCCAATTGGATTGGACCAAGTGTTTGGAGGCTTCCTATATCATTATTGATCATTTACATAATAATTCTTTCCATGGCTTTGCATATAAGACTAGTGAGACTTATGGGTCTGTAGATTCCAGGGTCTGTAGATGGCCCACCTTTGTGCTGAGGGATGACCGCTGCTGTTCTCCATTCATGAGGCACAAAGCCTGTTTGGGGGCTACAGTTATACAGCAATTCCAGAGGGCCTGATAGATCATGTTTCATGCTATTTAGAAGGCATCCTGGGATATTGTCTGGGCTCTAGTGGTATTTCCTGAGGGAAGGTTGATGGGGGGAAAGGGTCAAAGTTGGAGATTAATTTGTTGGCCAGTAGGTTTGCTATAGCTTCTGGCTCAGTATAAGTGTCTCCATTTTCAATGAGCTCTGCACACAATTGTGTATTGCCTTTGAGGTTGCAGACATTGTGGACATAGCTAAAGAATGCCTTGTGGTTGTCTTTGGCCTGAGAGGCCAAATTTACCTCAAATTTAGCTTTCGTAGACTTTATTTGGCCTCTGAGTTGTTGTTTAGTTTGATGAGAGTGCTTTTATCTTGCTGGGTGCTGCCCCTTCTAATTTTGCCATGATTTTCTTCCTTCTGTTTTACAGCCTATTGATGCTGTGATTCTACCAGGGTGGCTTGTTTTTTGAGTTAGTTCTGTATTTCTTCCTGGGGGTACAGCTGCCTGTATGCAGCTGTGAACATGCTTGTATAGGGTTTGTATGAACAGTTCTGTGTAGACTGCAGTGTTCTCAGGGTTTATGGGGGCTTGAAATTTTGCCAGGTTACCACTTAATAGTAGGAAGTTAGCCTTAGAGTAATTCCTGAATATACCAGGTTTAGTTGGGGTTCCAGGTTTTATTTTTCTTCAAAGGAGACCATTTTGTGGTCTGACCTTACCACAGAATACATTACACTAGGGGTGTGCAGCACTCTCCCATATTACTGATGACCAGATCTAGTATGGTTGCACCCCTTGTTGGTGTACTGACAATATGGTCCGGGGAGTTTCTGTTTACAAAATCTAGGAATCTCTGTGCCTGTAAGTTTGGTGTCATATATGATTCCGATGTAATAGTATGGTAATTAAAGTTGCCCATGAATATTGCCCATGAATATTTGTTGGATGGTGAGTGTTTCCTAAAAGTTTAAATACATGGTATAGGTTTCCTGAGTCATAGACAGGGGGAGGAGAGATGTAGCCTGCAAGGAAGTGGTATTGGATTTTTTTCTATGGTGATTTGAATGTGGAGAAGCTGAAGTGCATTGTCCTATTAGATCAGCCTTGATGTATATTTATTTTTGATGTAAATCAAGACACCTCCACGTTTAGTCCCTGTCTGTGTACGAGCTGGTCTCAATGTGTGGAAGGCATTATAACCTTGCACTGTCAGTGTGTTCTCTGTAGCTTTAAAATATGTCTCAGGGACCACACAGACATCAGCATTCTATAGGGTGAAGAGATCTTCTAGAGAGTGGAGTTTTTTGTTAGACTCCAAACATTGGGCAGTAACACCTTTTGATTGTATTGGGTTTGATTTGCTATGTTGGAAGTACTTTCAGTTTGGCATTGCCTAAAAAGGGCACTATGGGGGACGTCAGAGTTTTAGCTAATATTTGAAAGCCTAGACTGGAGAGGAGCAGACCATCCCTGGCAAAACAGTGTGGTCTGTTGACCATCTCCTTCCATGCTGACAAATATTGCACCCTCTTCAAATTACACCAGTACCTAAGTCAATTATTAAAGACACTGTGGCATCATTCTTGGAGAAGGTAAAATGCTGCTCAATGCTAGGATCATACATGCCTGACACACATATTCCAAGAGCTCTATGATGTCTCCCATCATATAGTCTGGGGAGGTATGTCTCAGTTCATTTACTCCCACATGGACTATATCATACTGATACTTGTGGTGCACTGACCTGAGTGCATGTATAATGTGGCAGATTCTGGCCTCTGATAAGCAACTGACAGTGACTTTCTCCTTACTCATTCTAGTAAGAAGCCATCTGTGTGTCTCATAATGCAGTCTCCAATGACCAGAATGTTGGATTGTGTGATGGCTTACCTTATGGGCTTAGATGTAGATGCTCCATTAGATGTGGCTGTACATGTTGATGTGAATGTTGTTTTGAATCAAGTGCATTCGGGGCTGCCTTGGGTGTTTATGTATACTTCATCTAGGAGGTCTTTGGGTTTTAGGAAGGTTACATTTAAGTGCCCCAGCATATGTGGATCTATGTGTCTATTGTGTGTGATGGGTGCAGCGTGTGTACTACTGACAACCTTATTGATATTAGGAGTTATTTTATGTTTAAGCTTTGCTTTCAGTGACATTGTATAAATATGTCTCTCACATATCATATCAGTCTGTTTGAGAATTAACTGGTTGTCAATAAGCATGAGGCAATTTCTGCATTGCCTCAGGATGTTGATATCCACCAAGTTGGTAATGGAGATAGTGGGAAAGTTCATTCCCATGGCAGAATACCCTTTTTTACTGATTAGACAGTTGGAGTGTGAATATAAAGTAATGTCAGGAGTACCCAGTTTACAGATCTGGGGGCAATGCTTGTCACTGCAAACTAGTTGTCCTGTGTGCAACTAGGTACTGGTGAAATTTTAATGATGCTTTTACAGGAAAAATGTTAACTCAAGGTGTCTATGGCTATACAGGGCATCGACTAACACTTGAGGGGAAACTAATACATAGAGCCTGACGATTTATGGTAAAATATTTAGGCAAATATTCTGATGTTAGAAGCAAAGCAAGCAGATCTTACTGAAAAGAAAAAAATAGCTTGCCAAGAATGATGAAAAGAGGGGATTCACTTGAATGGCTACTGCCTGGCTACTACTAGCGCTAGTGTCTCACCACAGCTTCACTCTGCTGGAATACAATGCTCCTTTGCTTCTTCTCTCACCAGAAGCAAAACAGTAGCACGAATCCCAAGATGAGAAGCAGGCTACAGCCTGTTTGGTGATCCACAGTCTTGTCCCAGATGGTGTAAGTGTCTGTAGGCATGTTGTAGTCTTTTTCTGGTAGATGCTTTGAATAGCAACTAGACCAATTAGGAAGGTCAAACACAGACACTCATTTCCCAACCAGAAAGAGTCAGAAATCTATGTACTCTGCTCCTTCTCTCACCAGGAGCAAAATATAAGCACAGATTCCAGACTGGTACTTATGAAGCTGTTATTATGCTTTTTAGTGATCAGAGTCCCCAGGAAATAATGACCCTGTGCTCTTTCTCTCACTAGGAGCAAAACAGGAGCACTAAACCCAAGATCACTACTGACAGCAGAATGTGGGCTCACCAATAATTGGTGGTCTTGGAGCAGATGTTGCAAATTTTAAACGTAAGATGAAAAATGGTTAACACCCTTAGAGCTGTAGTGTACACTAAGCAGTTAGATACGAAAGAGGGGGTAACTTAAGCTTTAGCTATCTAAGTGGAAAGCCGCAGAAAGGGTGACGCAGTGGTGCAGCGGTTAACGTTGTCACCTCACAGCGAGAGGTTCTCTGATTCGATTCTCGGCTGGGGTGCCTTCTGTGTGGAGTTTGCATGTTCTCCTTGTGTTCGCGTGGGTTTCCTCCGGGTACTCCGGTTTCCTCCCACATTCCAAAGACATGCATCTGGAGCATTTCTCCCAGGGCCTCCGCTGAAAACAGGCTCTGTGGAACCTAGTCGGAATTTCCTGGTCAACAAATGTTAAATTAAATTAAAATTAAATTAAATTAATTTTAAAAGAGCAAGATATATTGGAAGGGGTGGGCACTTTGTATTCTGGTTCTATGGAACACAGTAGGATGGCCAATAAATTTAAATAGTTGAAGGACAGTGATTAAACAAAATGATAATTTTGCGCATACTCACAATAGCCAACGAAAGAGGAGAAGGAAGGAGATATGTGGCCAAATTAACATAAAGGTCAGGTAACCAGAAAGACAGTTGAGTTTAAAACCACAACAGCACCAGGGTGGGAGGGTAGGGAAAAACAATTACAAAATACAAGAAAGAAAAAACTAACCTTTCCCTCACAGCAAGTTGTGGCAGAGTCTGAGTGAGCTTTTCTAGTAAATCTTTAAATGTTTTATTTTATCCCTTAAATAGAAGGTTTTGTTCCTAGCTCCAATCTCATTTTGCAGTTAATTAACCTGTTCTAATTTCTGTGTGACTCATGAAAGACACAGGTGAGTTCTCTTGCCTAGCTAAATATGCAAATAAAAGCAGAATATAAGTAAAACACAGTGTAAAGAAAATTAATTTTTATTTTACCCCTTAAATAGAAGGTTCAGCTCCTAGCTCCACCCTCACTTTGCAGGTAATTAACCTTAATTGACTTGTTCTCATTTCTGTGAATATGAAATTAAAACATAGTGTAAAGAAAATGAAATCATAATATACAAAATAGAAAAAGGCAATAAAGGAACACAAAATATAAGAAAGCAAAAATAAACTAACCCTTCCCTTTCAACAATTTTTGGCAGAGTCTGTGTTAGCTTTTCTAGTAAAGCCTTGGGATGTTTTATTTTACCCTTTAAATTGAAGGTTCAGTTAGCTCTACCCTCAGTTTGCAGGTAATTAACCTTAACTGACCTGTTCTAATTTCTGTGTGACTCACAAGAGACACAGCTGTGGTCTCCTAAATAGTTTAAATATGACTTAAAAGTATAATACAAGTAAAACACAGTGTAAAGAAAATGAAATCACAGTATACAAAATACAGAAAGGCAATAAAGCAACACAAAATACAAGAAAGCAAAAACAAACTAACCTTTCCCTCACAGTAAGTTGTGGCAGAGTCTGGGTGAGCTTCTCTAGTAAATTAAACCATCATTAAAGACATGCAGGTAGGTGCGTGCATGTGTGGGTGTGCCTTCCTTGAAGGTTAGGCGCCGGGCTGGCAACTCAACACCGTAAAAATTCACTGCCAATCATTAGCAGACCAGAGTTCCACTGTGGTGACCCCTAGCCAGGAAAAGCCAAAAGACAGATCCTCCTAACTTTTTAATAGTCTGTTCCTCAATACACCTTCCTACTTGACATCATTATCTCTATAAGATCCTGAGGTCTCTGTATTCCACATACGGTTTTACCATTGACTTACATAGGTTCATAGGTTTGTACTAGGCTATCGGCCCTAGGGCCTATACAAGCCTAGCCATAACAATTCCCTGGATATTTCTTCCCACAATATTTAATTCCCTGGACCCCTGTCTATCAGGGCAAGTGACGTGATCCCCGGGTTGAATTTCCTATCTCCCATCCAATCATCAAGGTTCCTTTTGAAGAGGGCCAAAGAGGCGGTCTGCTTGACATGACATATACTAGAAGAATTCCATATTCTTCACTTGAACCCCCTCTCTTCTACTTACCATATATCACAGCATCTCACTCTTGACCCTTTCACCTTCCTCACACTATGTTATATGTGGTCTACCTGAGAATACTGAAACACCACATCATCGAAGACTAATTCATTAAGGTGACATCTTTGAAACTTTAAAACATTAAACACCCGGACCATCGAAAACAAACCCAGGGAAAAGAACTACTTGGTCACCATGGTAAACACTGCTCTTTTCCCACTGTAGTATAATCTCGGAGTTGGTATATTTAGTTGGGGTGGAGTGGGGATGAAGCTCCCCACCTTGGAGTGGTTTATTTGCTTCATTGTTTGTTTCTTTGTCCTGCTGGCCAGGTGGCTCTTTTCCCAGGGATGGCTTTCGGAGTTCCAGGTGTTCGATGTTTTAAAGTTTCAAATATGTTGTCGCAATGAATTCATCTTCAGTAATGTGGTGTTTCGATTCTTTGAAGTAGACCCCATTATATGGATGGGCTCACGTACATTAATCACTCCCAGATCTTTTTCTCTTTGTTCTTCTCTAGAAGTAATCCCATTAGTCTGCTCTACCCCTGTATCACCCATATGTACATGTTAGAACATCTTTACCTTAAGTCCTAGCTCCCATCAATATGCCCATCGTACTATACTAGTTTTACCAGGTCTCACTGTCTTTCTCCATTCATTATTAATTCATCAGCATCACTGCTATCAATATACATATAAATCCCAAGATCCATTCCCCCTGCATATATCATATAGTAATATGTAAACTACGACCATTGTCAATAATGAGCCTTTCACCACTCCACTGGTGGATAATATCTCACTAAACTCACCCTTAACATTACCACTCATTTGCAGTTTATGAGCCAGTTCTGCCAGCTGGGATCCCATTTTCCTACCTGTCATCATTACCCAACAACATCTGCCAAATACCATGGCAGTCTCATTGCCACTGAACCAACATGAACATCTGGACAGATAGAGGATGCGTGCCTAAGCACAGAGATTTTTATTTATTGTGTGTGTGTGTGTGTGTGTGTGTGTGTGTGTGTGTGTGTGTGTGTGTGTGTGTGTGTGTGTGTGTGTGTGTGTGTGTGTGTGTGAGTGTGTGAGAGTGATAGTGGTATAGTATACCTGAGGTCTTGGATGTAAGCCCCAAATAATGGCTCATTTTATTCTTTTACTTCTATAATTCAAACAGTTTCTAAGCAAAGGGCTTTGTGTGTGTGTGTGTGTGTGTGTGTGTGTGTGTGTGTGTGTGTGTGTGTGTGTGTGTGTGTGTGTGTGTGTGTGTGTGTGTGTGTGTGTGTGTGTGTGTGTGTGTGTGTGTGTGTGCGTGTGTAATCTGAACTTAATCACTATGGTGGGGGGTCCCCAGCTGAAAGGATAAGGATCTAAAGGGAAAACTCAACATTTATCTGTCTGGAGGCTTTTGCTGGTCCAGTGGGAGTGACACCAGCATGGTATGCTGAAGGTCTTGGATACAGGTTACAGATAAGAGCTACCTTTATCCTTTCAGTTCCATTATTCACCATCATCTGTTGATGCATGTCTAAATGATCTTTCTGAAGTTAACAAATACCTCAGTCATTGGATTTTTATTTACTGCCTCAGTGTGACCTTGTCACAAGTTTTCATCAAAATGGACTAAAAATTAATTTGCTTTATAAACTCATACTGCTTTCTTACTGCCAGGCCATTAGTATCCCTAGATTCATGGCGCCAACTCCAGAAAATTCTTTCCATAACCTTTATAAGAATGGAAATTAAACTAATTTACTTATAAGCACCTGGCTCTTTTTTGGAACCGCTCTTATGCAACTGTATCACAACAACTACTATTCAGTCCTCTGGTACCATCCCTGAATTAATGGAAATGTTATATAGCATTAGTAATGACTGTTCATATGTCATTAAAAGCTTTGAAATTAAATGCTAAGTTCTCAGTCATAACACATCCAGCCTTTGTGCCTCACCAAGACCTCACTATCCTGTTCCCTTTCTTTATTTCTTCACTGGCCAATACTTCACCCTTGTTAATATCCAGCCTTCTTAGCATTCTGTGAAAATGCAGATGGAAATGTTTTAGTACTCCTGTCTGCTCCCTGGCTTCTTCAGAAACCTTGACACCTGTTCCCAAAATCCCACCTCCTGGACAAGTTTTTCTATACTTCTCAAGTGACAGTTTATGCCCATTTGATAATTTCCTACAGCCAAATACTTCTCAAAACCTTCTTTGACATCCTGCACTTCCACAGGTCACTTCTTATGTCCTCACAGGAATTTATCTCTTCATGCTCCATTGCCTTGACCTAGTTAGATGGTGGCAGATGGTTGTCTAGAATACTTTTTGATTTAATTTCTGTGCCCTTTTTGCCTGCCACCCTGAGTATTTTTGAGTATTTTTCAGTCTGCCATGCTCTTAATGTGAATACCAGTTTTGCTATTGCTTCTGATGAACGAATGTAATGGCTCATTATTGGAAAATGGCAAAGCATTGAATCCATTTGAATTTAAACTTGAACTTGGAATAATTGGAGGCACTAATATTGTGAAGTGTTCCAAACTGCTTCTTGCTAATATTTGTGAAATGTCACTGGATATAATAGCAGTTTAGACTTCTTTGCAGTGAAATGTATTGGAGATTCCAACACTAGTAGCCATTTTGAATTTTTCCTCATCAGAAATGTGGGAAGAACAAGAACTCTATGTTTTATCAACTAATTAACTAACTTCTTTTTCTTTCGGCTTTCCCCGGTTAAGGGGCCGCCAGAGTGGAACTCCGGTGCACTAATGATTGGCAGTAGAATTTTTTATGGTGCCAAGGTGCCAGCTCGATGCCCAACCTTCAACAAAGGCATGTCCATTTATGCATGTCTTTTGAACACCACTCGACTGCAGGGAGGACATGCAGACTCCACACAGAAGGAGCTCCAGCCGAGAATCGAATGAGAGAACCTCTTGCTGTGAGGTGACAGCGCTACCGCTGCACCACCGCTGTTTCATCAACTGATTAACTAACTAATGGTCTTTTATTTTACAAACTGGAAGAGTTAACCAGGTCAAGCACTTTGGAAGAACTCTGAAAAGAGAAAAACAATATTTTGGACTTTGTTGGGGATAAAGTTATTGTAAATGAATCTTAAATCAAAATCTATCCTATGTAACATTCATGGGTTCATAGGTTGGTACTAGGCTATTGGCCCTAGGGCCTATACAAGCCTAGCCATATAACAATTCCCTGGCTATTTCTTCCCACAATATTTACTTCCCTGGACCCCTGTCTAGCAGGGAGACTGACGTGATCCCTGGGGTGAATTTCCTATCTCCCATCCAATCGTCGGGTCTATATTACATCACCGACTACTTAAAAAAGTGAATGATGATTAATTGACCCTATGTAAGCGAAAGCTTACAATTTCGAACTGTCAGAACAGTGATTTTTTTCCCAGGAAAACAAATCGCTGTTCCAAGACACATACACACAACACAAGCACACCAAACAAACAGCAATCCACACACATACACCTAAAATCTTACACCTAACCCTACACTAAACTATACACACACCACTAACTATCCATTTACCTTAACCCAAACCCTAACCCTAAGGTCCATCACTATCACACACTCACCTCACCCGCTCCCTAACCCTAAATCACCTAACCCTCCCTAACCCTCACGTCCACACAATCGCACATATACCTAACCCGCGCCCTAACCCTAACTTACCTAACCCACCCTAACCCTCACATCCACACAATCGCACACTTACCTGAACCTGACCCGTAACTTTCCACCATAGAGCTGAAAATACCGAAGCAACAGAAATGGACAACCAAATTCTTTCCCTAGGAAAAAATTTGGTTTTCTGTTGCTTCGATATTTTAAGCTTTCGCTGCATAGGGTTCGATATTAGAACATTCGAAGGTTTGAAACCTCGATGTTCTAATATAGACCCCAATCATCAAGGTTCCTTTTGAAGAGGGCCAAAGAGGCGCTCTGCTTGATATGTATGGGCAGTCTATTCCAGAGTATGAGGATTCTCTGGGTCAGGAACCTATCCCTCCAGCATGTTTTGTTCATTGTGATGACAAGGTTTAGATCCCTGGAACATGTGGCACTGAGGGATTGGGATTTCTTTAAGTGTAGCATGTCCAACTGCTCTGGGTTTGACATGGCCTTGTATGATAGGCAGAGATTGCCTCTGAGTAGACAATATGCGACAGAGTATAGCTGGAGTTTTTTTAGATGGTTAGCATAGGGCATCTGCTTTAGGTCTGTGATTCTTTTAGTGAGGTATTTCTGCAGCCTTTCCAGTTGTTGCAGATGTCTTGAGAGGTACATAGCAAATGGGGCATTATATTCTATAATGGGTTTAATGAGGGATGAATACAGTGGCACAATGACCTCCTTTTTTCTGGATGAAATGCCCTTAGTGATGAGGTGTGCCACATAGAAGGATTTCCTGACTGTTGTGGCAATGTGGCTATTGAAGATGAGACCACTGTCCACCTGTGTCCCTAAGTCTCTTATCACACTTTTGGTGTTTAGTGTACTGCCACCTATGTGGTAATTCATGGGTACATGTTTTTTCCTAAAGGGGATAACTATACATTTCTTGGCATTGAGCTTGAGCCCATGGCTCTGGCACCAAGCATCTGTTTCTGTAAGGCCCTTTTGTAGAATATCCACATCATTTGGGGATTCAACAATGGCTCCCAGTTTGCAGTCATCTGCAAACTTTGTTAGCCAGAGTCCCTTAGTGTTGGCCTGTACTTCAGAGAAATAGATGCCAAACAAGAGCAGTCCAAGGACTGAACCCTGAGGTACTCCACTTGTCACTTGTCTAGAGCTGCATTTGGAGTCGGCTACTTTTACAGTGTGGGTTCTGTCAGTAATCCAGTTGGCAACTCATCGAGTGATGTAGGGATTAATGTCCAGCTTAGTAAGGTCTAGGATATTGGAGCCACTGGTGGGACTATGGATTAGTTTATCCAGGGCATTGGAATTTATGAATTCCAAGAACCATTTCGCAAAGGTGTTGGTACACGAGTAGTTTTCCCAGTTAATGGCAGGGTAGTTGAAATCACCCAGTATTAGGGTGTTTGGTTGTATCTTAATATTTTCCAGTATGTTTAGAAAGGTGTAGTGAGAATCCTGGGGCATGGTGGGGGATCTGTAGCAAGCTACAATTTGGATTGCAGTCTTACCTAGTGTTAGTTGCATCTGGAGAATTTCAGACACATTGTGTTGGGCAACTAGCCTGGTGGTGTGAATATCCTTGGTGAATATGGACACTCCTCCACCTTTAGTGTTTCAGTCCTGGTTTGGTGGCCGAAAAGTGTGGCAAGAGTTGTTGTCTGGTATTGCTGGGATGATCTCTGGTGCCTTGAACCAGGTCTCAGTTACTGCACAGATATCGATGTTCTCCATTTTTAGGAGTGCCTCGAGAGTGCATTTTGAGGTTTAGACTTCTAGCATTGAGTAGCATTACCTTCAGATTTTGCATGCTTGTACCTGTTTCCTTTATGCTTCAGCTCTGTGTTTCCAAATATCTTTATAAATTATTCCTGTCATGTTCAGATTAATACATATCCACTTCTGTTATTGCAGAGTCCTCTTGGGGTTCTATGATTTCTTGATATATTTAGTCCAGATCTGTTGAATTTGGGCATGATTAAACCAGACTTCCATATTTAAGTCTAATTCTTGCTCTAATCCTTTCCTACTCTTAACCTATCCATGAGGGTTCTGCCAAACTAGCTGAGACCAATTGCTTATACCTTTAAATTTCCATCTATTTTTGAATGGCTTGGAAACCACCATTTTAATCTTGGGGTGATGTCTTATATAGCTGGTAGGATCTGTGCCCCACGCTAACCCTGCTACCATCATACATTCATCATGAATTTGTGCCAACCATTCTCAGGGAATCCCTAGTAATGTGTTTGCTCAGCCCCCTCATCTCCTTGATTACCTTCATCATCCTTTTTTACTTTCCATAAGATGTAATTCAACTAGGATGCCATAGTGAGCCTTGTTACATGTGGAATTCCCAGTGCCCCATAGAATCTGGCTGTATACTCCATGGTGTTGAGATCCTCCTGTTATTTGTCTATATTGTCCTGAATTGACATCAACATACGAAGGGGATGGGAACACAAATATTCCTAACTAAATATAAAATATGCAGTAGTGCCATTACTTGAACAGCTTTGGTTTTCCACATCAAAGCTTGGAAAGGGGAAATCTTGGGTAACAAATGGATCACTTTACTTTTAGAAGGGCCAAGTTCCAACTTGATGTTTCTGTGAGTGTTTCCCTTACCCAGATATTATGCTTGATGAACTATCTGCATACCTATGGAATCAAAATCATTGGGTTCAAAATTACCATTCCCACATTTAATAATAGCGAACTTGGATAGGTTGTATTCCAGACCTGAGATCCTACAAATTGTTGGACTATCATTTGGGCTTTGCATAAACCATCTGGGAATCCTGTGCTGAAAACGGTGCAGTCAACTGTGAACAAAAGAAAAGCACTTTTGTCATCAGTTTTCATCCCTAGTATCTCTATTGCCTCACAAACCTAGAAAGATAACTCTTCAGTAACTAGAAAGAAGAGGTAGAAGTAAGGAGACATCTAGTTCCTCTTTCTATATTCACCAGATTAGAGAGGTCACCACTGAACAACAATCTAAAAGAAAGTAAGAAATGCAGTTTTTCTAACGCTTTCCAAAAAAAAAAAAAAAACACCAACCACTATTGCGTTTCTGTACAACTTGCAATAGGAAACCCCAATCTATTGTGGTAAATGCTTTATGGATATCATCAAGCACTAAGCCAGCTTTGCAAGGGGAGCTCTCACACCTGTAGAGAAATACTGAAATTTCTCACCAGTTGTCAGATAACTCCCCACCCATTACAAAGCCATATTGTCCTTTCCCAATCAGTTGGGGCAAAAATGAGTCTAACTTTGTTACTATAATCTTATCTAGAATCTGTACATCTATATTAATAAGAGATATAGGTCAAAAATTACCAGGCCTTAGGAACTTACCCTCCAACTTGGGTATAACATTCATCACAGACTGATTATGGTCAATGGGCCTAATTTATGAATGTTTATACAAAATGTACAAGAAGTGTACATAATCTGTATTCAATAACATCCTTACCTCATTTTTCCTGCTATTTATTCATTAGAAAGATTATACTAAGTGTACGCCTAGTCTACACTTTGTGGTAACCATTATGAATTTCCCTTGATCTCTAGGGCTTCAAGAAAATCAGTAGGAAAACTAAAATTAGGAGGAAGAAGGTGGGAGTTATGCTTGTGTTGACTATTCACTCAGAATGGAGTACACTCAGTGTACACTTACTGTAGGCATTCATGAATCTGGCCTAATGTCATTAAGCTTCATAATGTGCATCTGCAGAATACCTTTTTGATGTCCCCTCACTGGGCCCATAATCAAGGAGCCTGAATCCTCACCACTGACACTGGAGAGGGATGTGCACTTGGAATACAGATGGATACACTCAGTATTTCCAGATGCAGACCTTTCTGCATCAATTACAATTTCCCTTAGGAGCACACAGGAAACACATTCAGTCCGGGGTATGGATCTGTTGATCTGCCTCCCTCCAGGTCCCCAGTAAGACTCCCCACTGGTTCTCAGCTGAGTGTCCAAGCCAAGACCTCCAGTACCCTTTCTGTGAACCCAGTGCTTAGTTTCCCTGCTGCAAGTAAGTGACACACACACACACACACACACACACACACACACACACACACACACACACACACACACACACACACACACACACACACACACTCTGTGAGATTTGATTCTTCACACACACATGCCTGGGAAAGCCTGGCACAGACTTATCTGCTGTGCCCCCTTCTGCACAGAGTATAAAGAAGTTATCACTGCCGCCAGACATTCCACAATCAGCTACTCTAAGGCCCTTAACAAAGGATGTCCAATTATACTGTGTGATATTAATACTAATACAAATGGTAGTAGTTCACCAAGACAGCTAGCCCTTCTATAGTGGCCCAAACAGTGTCATCAAATAAATATAAGCACTCTCAAAGGTTAAATGCTTTCTAAAAGGGACCAGCCATAATAAAAGTTTTATATATATTTAATAATAAATAATAAAAGAGCATGAAAATACTGAATACAACAGCAAACCACAGAGTTAAAAATCACAGAAAATATTGAAAACAATATCGAAGAACAGACTCATACAAATAAGGAAAAACTATCTCTAAACTAAGCCTCACTGTATTCCTGACTGAATCTGGGGGAATTACTATACCATAATAACTTACTTCATAGAGCAAGTAAAAATGAAATATGTGAGCAGTCTTTCTAGCCAGCTTCCCCAAAACAGAATACTGTATCCTCAGAGATTACTCCCTGTAAAATATAATATCCAAGATGGTTTGAATGATGCAGAATAACCTCATCTGGTCACCTGACTCTAGGTTCTCATAGTATCCCCTTTAGAAGTTTGAGACAGGACTTGAGCAGACTGCTACAATACACATTTAGAGCTTTTATGGCAGTGCTTAGGAGCCAGAAAGATTTACACTTCTCTCCTTCTTTGCAAAAGCTAACAGATAATGGCTGCTCCCAGACCTACTGTCTCTAGTCCCATTCAGCACTGTGTGGTGCCATGTTAATGCTTTAACAGCTCATTTACATTTCCCTTATTTTTCTTAAAATAAGCTAGCTGGTTATCCTTTGCTGTCCAGTGTCCTCTATTAAAGCATACATTTAATTCAGTTACAATAATACATCTACATTTTCTTTTCATTCCAGCAGGGTATATTGTTCATACATTGTAACAGAAGCAATCCTCACAAATACATTTTCAACACAAGCATCTGTACAAATGAGTCTGATATACAAATGACATATATTTATTTACAAAATTCCAGCTAGCTGTGTTGGCACATGTCATACATCTACTGCCCTCCTTCTCCTGGCATGGCTGGCATTATCTACTATCGTCAAACCTCTCCCTCTTAGAAGACTCAAGCTAGTTTTTCAAATGACCCTTGAGAAACATGACTTGAGAGAAATACGCCTATCTGGGAATATGTTACCCCATCCCCTGTCTTGAGATTCCATCTGCCTTGGCACTGCTGACCCCACTACGGTGCTGCACTGTCATATCATTTGCCTGCAACCCTAGGCTCCACCATAGTAACTTGGGATTTTTCTGGCTGGTTCCCTGTAGCCATATATCCCCCTCAGACTCCTTCTGTTCCTACTGCAAATACTTTGCACCCCTCCCTACCATGGTAAGGTTTCATGGTGTTAACATGGTACAATTTGTGCCCCTGCCACCTGCCTAGCAGTTCTACCATGTAGTTACCATCACTGACCTTCCTTGCCACTTTCAAGGGTCCCTTCCAAGCTGCCTGCAGCTTACTGTGTTTGACAGTAATGAAAACCATCACCTGCTGTCCCAAAGCATACTCTCTGGCTCAAGCATTCCTGTTATACCAGACCCTTTTCTGTTGTTGGGCTCCTGCCAGGTTCTCCTGCACCAAGCCCATCAGCTCTCTAAGCCTTATCCTGAGGTTTAGGACATATGCCACAACAGAATCCTTGTGGGATTCACACTCACCCTCCCACTCATCATGAATCAAATCTAGAGATCCTCTCACCCTGTGTCCATACAGCAACTCAAAGGTTGAAAAAACTGTGGATTCCTGGAGTACCTCTCTGTAAGCAAACAATAGATGGGGCAAATTTTTGTCCCACTCTCTCTTAAATTGGGCTACAAATGCCCATAGCATAGTCTTTAGTGCAGAGTTTAACCTCTCCACAAGACCATCAGTCTGGGGATGGTAGGGGCTTATCTTTAGGGGCTTTACCCACAGTGCTCCCACAGACAAGCCTGCAGGTCTGGCATGAAATTAGCACCTCTGTCAGTCAGTATTTCTCTTGGGAACCCTACCCTGGTGACAATCTCTAGCAAAGCATTTGCCACCTTCTCTGCCTCGATGAAGGACAGAGCTACTGCCTCAAAGTATCTAGTAGCATAATCTACTACCACTGGGATATACTTCTTCCCTGTGGAACTTGGGAAATTCAGAGGTTCCACAGTATCCATAGCCACCCTCTGAAATGAATCCTCAATCACAGACAAAGGCATCAAAGGAGCTTTGACTTTGTCTCCTGCTTTGCCTACTTTTTGGCATTGCTCATAGGTCCTGCAGTACCCAGTTACATCCCTGGCAATCCCAGGCTAATAAAAGTTCTGCATAATATGCCTCTTGGTCCACTTTATGCCCATATGACCTGGAAAAGTTATGTCATGGACTATGGCTAGAAGTGCCAGATGGTAGGCTCTAGGCACTACCAACTGCTGTATTACCTCACCTTCTTGTCCTCCCTCAGGGGTCCACTCTCTATACAGTAACCCTTTGTTCCAGTATTCAGGCTCCCCTTTTCCTTAAGATTCAGGTGCCTCCCTAGCTACCTCCCTCACACCTTGTAATTTAGGGTCTGAGAACTGAGCCTGTCTCAACTCTGTCTTTGTGACTTTCCCAGCTCCCCTTCCACAGGAAATCAGCTATCTTCTAACAGTGGTGCCTCACTGTCAGCCTGGGTACTACCACTCCCTTTGCCCTTGCAGTCACCCTGTCCAAGGGAACATCAGTACCTACCAGCAGTCGTGGCTCATCTTCAGGCTCACTGCTACAGGGTAGCCCCCTCCCTGAATTAGTCACATCACCAGTCCTGGCCTCAGGGATGTGGTCTGTCTGGGTCTTCCCCAGGCCACCAGACCCACAAGCCTGTCTCCAAGCCTGACTGTGGGTCGCTGCATGCACACAAAGTACTGCATTATCAAAATCATTCTCTATAAAGACATTACAGGGATATCCTCAAACACACCTACTTACTTGCTTCCTTTTTCACCCTCCCAGTCAAGGTGAACCCTGGCCAATGGCATTTGGAATGGAATCCCTCCTAAAGCTCTGACTGTAACGGACTGCCCAAGGAAGTACTGCTCCTCTTTAACCACTGCAGGCTTCACAATGGTTATATCAGAGGCTGTGTCTCTCTTGGCAGTGGCCTGTTTTCCATCCATCAGGACAGGATATAAACTCTGGTGGTAGCTTGATACCCCTGTTGTCTCCAGACAACTTACTACTGGCATTCTGTTATTCCTACTTCCTGGCTCCCTCACCTTTTGTTTCCCACCTTGCATCTGTGGACATCTATATGCTACATAGCCGCACTGGTTACATTTAAAACATTTAACCCTTGCTCCTGGTCATGTACCTGTACTAGTGCCTTCCCCTGTTACTGTCAGATTCTGTTGTAGTGGTTTAGGCTGCCCAGCATGGGTTCCCTTATATCCATGTGCAGCACTGCGTATCCCTTTCCTATGTAATGATGCCCTGCTTGCTAAGTGGAGATCCCCTTTTTCCCCAGCTCATCTGCAGAGCTGCATTCTCTGTCTGTCAACCAGATTCTGATGTCCTCAGATAAAGTGCTAAGGGCCTGTTCCCTCACCAAAAGGTCTGCTAGCCCTTGAAAAGTGGTGACCTGACACCCACCAACACACCAGTGAAAATAAGGGGTCTATATCACTACATCGAACAGTCAATTCAGTGAACGGCATTTCATTGGAAATGCTGTTCATCAAATTCCCCTCATGGGGGCTGTCCCCCCCCCCCCCACGAAGTACGTATACTAACTGAGATCGCACTACAGTCAGGAAAGATCAAATTTCCCGATGCTCACTGTACACCGATCTCAGTATGAACAGTTCAACAGACTGCATGTTTGATGTAAGTGCAGTTGAAAATGCCGTCCGCTGAACTGATTTTTTGCAGGACTGTTAAGGACCCAAAATAAGTACTCCACTCAGCAACATAATCACACACACTTTCATCTATCTTGTGTCTATGCTCACAAAACGTTTTTCTGTAAGCTTCAGAGGTTAACTTAAAACACTCCAATAAACATTTTTTTTCTGTAGCATAGTTTAAGCAATCAGGATCAGACAATTTACAAACAACAGTTACAGCTTTACCATGGATTAAGGGGGTCAGGAACCGTACACAAAGCCCTTGGTCAGCATTATACTGTTTACATACCCTTTCAAATATATGAATCAAACTATCAAAGTTATCACCCTCTATAAATCGTGGAAGAAATTTACTGACCTTCAAGGCTTCTGGCATTTAGTTACCCCTTCCCCATTACCTCCATCACCCTGTTGAAGAGTCAGCATCTCCCTCTCATGTTGACACTGCTACTCCTTTCCTTCAGCCTCCAAACACTGCAGTCTCTCTGATGATTCTAGTTCCAAACGTTTGGCCTGCAGTACAAGTCTCTTCAACTGCAGATGGATTTTTAAGTCCTTTGAGAAAAAGTTAAACTGTCCTGTTTCTGAGAGCTGTATATCCCCAATGCCAGTCTGGTTGTTTTCCTGATTGCTGGTCTATGCTGCAAATGTGATTAAGGCTGCAATCATTTCCCCTTTAGTCAGGTTGGCATTCACCAGTCCTTTGGCTTGGTATATCTCAGCCAACGGGTTTCTTGTCAGCTTGCCATAATCCTCTGCTGACATCCTTGCCTACTCTCACTGACTAACAAAGCTAACAAAAAGTAAATAAATAAAACTATTGTGATATAAACCTCTGGATGTCTACTTTGTGGCTGCTTGAGAGTACACCTTTTTTTAGTGACAGTTGCTTACAGGTTACCGGAGTTTGATGAATATCCATACTACTGTTCACCAAATTGTGACAAGTGATGATATTGCCACTGCCACCAATATGTGATGACCCTTCTCTGGGCTGGTAATCAAGGAGCCTGAACCCTCACCACTGACACTGGAGAGGGACATGCACTTGGAATACAAATGGATGCACTCAATATTTCCAGATGCAGACCTCTCTGCATCAAGCACAGTGTCTCTTAAGAACACACAGGGAACACACTCAGTCCAGGGTCTGGCTGTCTCTATCTGTCATCCTCCAGGTCCCCAATAAGACTCCCCCACTGGTACAGCTGTAGGGTTAGATTCTCAGGTGAGTGTCCAAGCCAAGGCCTCCAGCACCCTCTCTGTGAACCCAGTGCTTCGTGTCCCTAATCCAAGTAGCTGACACACACAGTCTGTGAAATTTGATTCTTCACACACACACACACACACACACACACACACACACACACCTGGGAAAGGCTGGCACAAAGCAATCTCTAAACTAAGCTTCACTGTATTCCTGAATGAATCTAGGAGAACTACTATTCCCTAATAACATACTTGATAGAACAAGGCACAATGACAAACATGAGCAGTCTTTCTAGTCAGGTTCCTCAAAACAGAATACTCTATCCTCAGAGATTACTCCCTAAAAAGTATAATATCCAAGATGGCTTGCAGAATGACCTCATCTGGTCACCTGACTCTAGGTTCTCACAGTATCTCCTTTTGAATTTTGAGACAGGACTTTAGCAGACTGCTACAATACACTTTTACAGCTTTTATGGCAGTATGTAGGAGCCAGAAACAATTACAACACTTCCCCACCTTCTTTACAAAAGCTAACAGATAATGGGTGCTCCCAGACCTACCATCTCTGGTCCCATTCAGCACTGTGAGGTGCCTTTTTAATGGTTTAACTCATTTACATTTCCCCTCTTTTTCTTAAAGTAAGCTAGCTGGTTAACCTTTGCAGTCCACTTTCTTTTTATTTCAGCAGGGTATACTGTTGCTTTATTTTATTTATTTATTTATTTATTTATTTATTTATTTATTTATTTATTTATTTTAAATTTGGTAACTGGGAAAGTCTGACTGGACACAGGTCCTTTTTCAGCTGAGGCCCGGGAAGAAAAGCTCCACAGAACAAAATCAATATGGAAAACACACAATCACAGTAATACAATTTGATCATGGCACGAATAGAATATATACAGATAAATCAAATATGAGAGAATATAGAATATACATATCCAGATAAATCAACTAGTTACATATAATTAAGAGGTTATTCAGATACATCATATATCACATCATCATATAAAGAATTCTTATAATACATGTTTATTCAGACAAGGGATAATAGTGAATAAGAGGGTGAGAACTAGCCAGGACTGGTACAGGAACAGAGCCAGTTATTGGCTAAGTGAGTTTTTACTGATTTTTCTAAGCTGTACTAAGGAAGAATCAGATGATATTTAGGTAGGGAGTGTATTCCATATTTTAGGTATGAAGCTGGAGAAGAGGGATTCAACAGCTGTATTATTGGCTTTTGTTACTTCAAGAAGGAATTTGTTACTGGATAGAGGTCTTTTACTGGAATAAGTATGTAGTAGATTTTGAAGTGCTGGGGTTTTCTCTGGCTGGTTAAGAATTTTATAGGCTAAAGTCAGTTGGTTGTATAATAAAAGCTGAGGAAGTTTCAACCAGTTGAGTTGCTTCAGGGCTGTACAGTGATGTGACCTATATGGAGAGTCAGAGGCAAATCTGCCTATTTTGTCATATCAGGAGTCTAGTTTAGCAAAATCAGCCTTTCTAAGGTTAGTAAGGCTTGGGGAAGCATAGAGAACTGTAGAGATAAGATGAGTGTGTGCAATGGTGGACTTGGTGTATTTTGTAAGAAACTGCTTGTATCTACATAGAATACCCAGTTTTTTGTGTACTTTCTTTATTGCTTGTGAAATGTGAAGATCAAATCTCATATTATTGTCAGTCTCTTTGCCAAGACGTTTAGTGTGAGTTACAGGAGAGATAATAGTTTTGTCTTTGGACATAATGTCAAATGAGGAACCAGGTGCAGTGGATATTGTAGGATGGAAGAGTAGAAGTATAGTTTTATTAGGATTCAGAATTAGTTGGAAATTACTTAGCCATGTCTTGAAAGAAAAAAATGAATCTTATGTTAGTTCTTGTAAGGAGAAAGCAGCACATATCAGTGTAGCGTCATCTGCGTATTGGATGACAGAAGCACATAGGGTAGAAGTGTGGAGGTTGTCAGTATAGAGAGAGAACAGTAGGGGTCCTAGCATGGAGCCTTGGCGAACTCCCAGAGTAACTGGAAGAAGAGGGGAGAGGTTCTGATGCTACTGAACTGCCTGGTGCCACCTTGATAAATAACTTTGGAACCAGGCAATGAAGGATTGACTGAACCCTAGATTAGAAAGAACATTGATAAGTTTACTATATGTGACCATATCAAAGGCCTTTGAAAGGCCGAGAAAGATAGATAAAAATTTCCCACTGTTTCTGTAGTGGTTTACTGTATTGGTAAAGGACATTAGACCAGTGGTAGTACTGTGAAATGGACAAAAGCCATACCTCACAAATACATTTTCAGCACAAGCATCTGTACGAATCAGTTTAATATACAAATGACATGCAATTATTTACAAAATTCCAGCTAGCTGTGTTGGCACAAGTCATACATTTACTGTCCTACTTCTCCTGGCATGGCTGGCAGTACCTCTTATCATCACAACCTTCACCAGGATCAGACTGAAGTGGGTTATTGTCCACTTGTAAAATTTCACTGGGAACCAATCTAACCCGGGTGCCTTGTGGGTTCTCAGTTTTGAGATGGGTTTCAAGACTTCTGAAGCCAAGAAGCCAAGATAGGAAATTTAATAATTCCTTCTCCTCCTCCTCCACTAATGAGGGCACTTCAGCTGCCTTGAACTTCCAACCTAAGTTGTGCCCCTTTGGAATGGTACTACATAACTCACTACAGTAATAGGTGAAGGCTTTCCTTTTATCATCATAGGTTCATAAGCGTGTAGTAGACTAATGACCACAAAGACATTTTTAAGCCTAGGAATACATCCCAAATCTCTGACAAGTTCTGCTACTTTTGATAAGTGTGAGTAGGGGTTTGCAAAATGAAACATTTACAAGGAGGGACCCGGGAGATAATCCATTTATAGACTGCCTGTGTCCATTATTGACAGAGGTACCAAACCAGGGATAAAGTTCCTGCTTCAGATGGATGGGGACCCTATTCCAGAGAAGGGTAATCTCTGAGATATATACCTGTCTCTTTGTCAGGTCCTATTTATATCACAGGCAAGGTTTAAGTCTTTAAAACTGGTAATTTTGTTTTATGGATGTGCAGGAGATCCATCAGGGTAGAGTCTGACAATGCTTTGTATGCCTGGTATAGATCTCCCCTCAACAGCCTTTAGGAGACAGAATACAAGGAAAGGGCTTTGAGATGGTCTGCATAGGACATGTTACTTATTCCCTGTATTCTTTTAGTGAGGAACCTCTGTGTACATTCTTATTGTTGGATGTGCCTGGTTAGATACTTACCAAAGGGGGCATTGTACTAAATGATAAGTCTAATGAATGCTGAATACAGTGGAACAATGACCTCCTTGGACCTAGATGCCATACCTTTGTTTATAAGTTGCACAACAAAGAATGATTTCCTCACTACTGTAAAAACATGATGGTCTAAGGCTAGATTATTGTCTGGATTGACTATTAGAGGTGTGTTGTTGATATGATAGTTACCAGTGGTGGATAACTTTCAGACTGCTATAATTATGCTTTTCTTGTCATTTATTTTTATTACATGGTTCTGACACAAGTTATTTATCTATGACAGCCCCTCCTGGAGAACATTATTGTCAGTGGAGGATTTTATAACTTATTCGAATTTGCAATAATCTGTAAATCTGGTCAGCCAATGTCCCTTGACATTGGCCTTCACTTCATAAGAATAAATGCCAAGAAGGAGTGGTGCCAGGACAAATCCCTTAGGAACTCCACTTGTGACTGGCCTCTTTGTAGAGGTGGACTCCCCACTTCTAACTTCTTGGGTCCTGTCTGTGAGCCAGCTGGTTATCTACCAAGTGACATACCTAATCTCATGAGATTATCAACAATGCCCAAGTGGGGTAGTATGCCAAATGCCTTGGCCAGGTCAAGGTAGGCAGTGTGAACTGTTTTGCCCTCATCCATTGCTTTGGTGACCTTGTCAAAGAAGTAGGTTGAGTAGGTATGACCTGCTCTTGACAAAACCATATTGGGTTGGGTCCAATGTTTGTAGAATTCCTATGTCAGTATTGATCATTTCCATGATAATTATTTCCATGGTTTTGCGTATGTGACTAGTGAGACTTATGGGTCTGTAGTTTCCAGAGTCTGTAGACGGCCCACTTTTGTACAGAGGGATGACTGTTGCTGTTCTCCATTCATGAGTTACAAAGCCTGTATGGAGGCTACAGTTAAATAGCAACTCGAGAGGGCCTGATAGGTCATGTTTCATGCTATTTAGAAAGCATCCTGGGATACTGTCTGGGCTCATTGATGCAGTGTTCTTGGCCTTAGAGTCAGCACTAAGGACCTGTTCCCTAGTGATAGCAGGGGAGTCATATTTGATGGTGTTTCCTGAGGGGGAGGTTGAGGGGGAAAGAGGTGTAAAGTTGGAGCTAAATTTGTCTACCATTAGGTTTCCTATATCTTCAAGCTCAGTACAGGTGGCTCCATTAGCAATGAGCTCTGCACACAATTGTTATTGAATATGAGGTTACAGACATAGCTAAAGGATGCCTTGTGGTTGTGCAGCCATTCTTGATTAATCTCTGACTAGAGTGAGTTATTAATGCTCTAACAGTTTGTGCTAGAGATGTTTACAAAAAACAGGAAATACATTTTGTGTTCCCTTCCCTTTTCAGCTACCAAAACTGCTCTCATCTCTGAAGCTCAGCTTCTGCCTTGGTCACATCCATCAAAATAACTTCAGTCTGTAATGCTGACCCTCTGTCTTTTACATCTTCCTGATCCCCACAAAGCACTGACAGATCTTGAACCTCCTTTAATGCTATTTTTTTCTGAGCAAGAACATCTTGCATGGACTTCTTTCTTATTCTCTCCCAGTCCATGAGTTCCCCTCTTATGGCGACCTTGCAACCTCCCCACCCCATATCTGAGAAATTAGTATCTGGTGTTATATTCCTGCTGAGAACATCTGATACACTTTTGCTCAACATTTCCTTATGTTTTTTTTAGAAGGTCATCTATAGTGCGCCCACCTCCATCTTCTCACTTTAGGGGCCTGCTCCTCAAGATTAATAATAAGTGAGACAGAAGCATTATCTAAAATACTTATTTCATGTATTAAATGGGAATGGACATTGTTCTTATTATGCAATGGAACAAATACATAGTCCAGCCTACTACCTTGCTGAGAGAGATTTCTGAAAAAGGTTGGACAGATTCTTTGTGAGTCATAGTCTCTCCAAATATCTAACCAACCCTCTTCTTCCATCCCTGACTGGACTAGTTACTGATTCTGTTTATGAATCCCATTATAAAGCCTGTCAAGCTGATTGTCTAGTGCAAAGTAAAAGTTTCCAGAATGAATGGTTGCTAAGACTAGGGCCATCTTCCGCACCTTTCCATTTATCCAGAAACTTTTCAAATAAAAATGTATCATCTTCATTAGGTACATATGCATTTCTCACTGCCCGTTCTTTAGTGTTTATAGTGCCTTGCAGTATTACCCATCTGCCCCAACCACTAGACTGAATGCTCATTATAGGCACTAACAAAGATTTCTGGATCAATATTAAGACTTCTCTATCCTACTGAAGGGTTTTGTTCAGCCCGCAAGAATACTATATTGGTTAGATCTAAATTTGCATCTCACATACCTTAAGCTTTTTATCTTGCAAGCACATAATATTTTTTTTTCTTTTTTTCAGTCTTTGCTGGATCCTAGCTCTCCATATGGGATGCAAAGTCCCACTGCATTCCATGAAATTAGCTTTACACTTTCCTTGGGTGTAAGTACTGTCTGCCATCCAGGTTCCTGTTTCACATTCTTAATAACTGGTGACTGGGTTAACCCCCCCCCACCAGTAATGGAGGGTTCCAGAAAATAAAACCAGCCTATTATACCCAGCAAGAGTGCCCTCATGGCTGTATAAAGGGTAGGTGGTCACCTTAAGAACCCTCTGGATATCCCATAATTAACAATCTAAAACTATCAAATGAACAACAATAACTAGACTGTGGTTAATAATGTTTACTACCTACTGTACTTGAAAAAATGGCATTTAAAATACATGCTAAGGAAGTCAATAATTCTGTAAAACTATATATAATATTATGTACATTTTTAGATCAAGGGACCCCTGCCCTTGGTAACTACAGCAAATACACAGTGAAATACATAAATTTGTACATACAAATTATAGCATACCTTCAGGCAGGGTGGGACTCCTCCCACTAGAAATAATTATCAAGCATTTTCTCACTAAGACATCATGCAGATCCATTAAAATATATAAAATTGTAGTTAACACCCTAGGCCATCCACTTAGAGTCAATGACAGCACTGGCATCAGATTAACAGGAGATAAATTTTAGGTTAAGTGTTAAGCCCTCCACAGTAAAAAAAAAAAAAAAACAGAACCATCCACCCATCCTTACCATAGATTGGTGGCCTTGTATTCTCTTGTGCTAAAGAATAGGGTGTAGGGTGAAAAAGAAACAAAAAAGAGAGAATTAATAAGTCCAACATGCCTATAACAAGAAGACTTCAATTTTAAATATAATAGCATTATAAATAGCAAAACACTTTTACCATATTCTAGTAATAAACAACATGCAGACTACTATAAATTAATCTAATTACTGCCCACTGAGATAGGGCCTAAACAGTCCTGAATCTGTGAAAGATGATAAGGCTACAGTAGAATCAGTTCCCAGAGTAATAAGGATATTTGCAATTCTCCAAGGAATAGTATTAGCTAGTGAATATAGTAAAAGTCCACAAAGAGCAGGAAATAATATGCCAGTCAACCCTATTTGACATTCTTGTCCAGCATCCTAAGAAATTCTGAGTGCTAGCAGTGCTCATCCTCTGAACTGAGCAACCCTGAAAAAAATTTGGGCAACAATCTTTCCCTTACAGATCTTTATCCACCAGTGTTAAGGACTGACATTTTTGTCTACCCCTCTCTTCATTTTGGAAGTTCTTTTCTTGAGGAAATGTTAGGAATTTGTGCACCTGTTGACATGCCTTAAGATTGAGTTTCCTTACCCTGGTGCTGACAGTTGTCTTCATGCAGAGGTAACCCCAAATTCTGCTGATCAGAATTACCACCAAATATTTCAGTTCCCTTTTTACGTAGTGAACTTCCAGCAAAAGAGTTGTCAGGGCTTGATCCAATCATGGGTTATGGGTTACAGATTGCCTGGACTGTTTTGATTTGCTTGAGTCAGAAATTTATGAGGAGAAAATGGATGCTTTCTCTTTTTGTTCTTCAACATTTCTTACTCCATTTCATTGTCTGACCAGAGACTTTCCTCCTCTAAGTTTTCATCAAGACATCTGAGTTGTTTTTGCACTCCTATAACAAATATAAAAGCCTCTCTGACATCACAAAGTAAAATCCCTTTCCCTTCCTTCTCTGCTACTATCACTGCAGGGTATACTATGGTTGTTTTGTATCCACAAAGTGTCAACTCCTTTTTGAATACCAGCATTTCTTTCCTTAGCCCAAACAATCTCTGTGATTAGTTAGGAAGAAAGTATAAAATATTTTCTTCCAACAAATGTCTTGTTCCTTTCAGCTAAGGTGTATAAACTAGTCCTGCTGTCTGACAGATTTAAGTGCCACTAAGACATATCTAGGTGCTCCCTTATTATTGTGACATGGACTCACTCTGTAAATACATTCCACCGACCTATTCAAAAAATGCAGGGGGTTGGATAACCTTCTTTAACAAATGATCAAAACATTGTCTTAACTCTTGGTCTGTTAGGTTTTCAGGGACCCCCTCCCCCTTGATTTGCCTTGCGGGACCTGTTTTCAATGTCATTGATCTTTACTTCTTGTTTCATTATCCCTGTCATTAGCAAAACATGAAAGGAAGCAAATTGTGTCAACTGGTCCTGTAAAAGCTTCTACTTGCTGCTGTAATTCAAGTACAGCATTATCTAAGTGTTGTATGCTTGATTGCTGCTTCATAATGCAAGCCTCTATATTGGTCGCCATGAGGGTGAGTCATTCAGAAAGAAGTAGCAAGCTTTCATCTACCAACCTATTCTTAATTTTTTCAATTGTCACTTCTGATGCTTCAGTGTTTGCCCATTCCAATTCCATTGCAAAAGTAAACAGACAAGAAACTCTGCAGCTAGAGCAAAACATTATATGGGGTAGAAGTAGGGGAAGAGACATATGTGCCCATCTTTTTTGGGACAGCCATGTCCCCTATTTATATATTCATTTAATTATTTAACTGAATTTATGAACTGGGGTAGAAAACTTAAGATCATTAAATTATGTTATGCGGTAAGATGTGCTAGAATTGAAATTCTAAAAAGAGCCCAGATGTATGTTTTTCAAGAGTTCTTTTCAGTATTGAAAAGATATGCTGTCCAGAAACATTTATTATAATGGGTGGACAGAGACTACATTTGGAGGGGTACATTCTGGAAGTTGGTGTACAGTTGCAAAAATCTTACATATGCCTTTCACCTCAGTACCAAGCTGCATTTGCTTTCTGGGTACTTTCTGCATATTTAGGATACAGATTATGGTACAGTATATACGGGCTGATTTTAATAATGTTATGGTGCATTCAGTACTTCAAGATGATGTAAGGCTCAATAACTCTATTTTAAAAAGGCTGTAATTATTTCACTTCCTCATGATTTGGGCTGGTTTGCTTTGCAAATTTGGTCATGTTGAGGATATACTGATGTGAATGCAAATATTTTAATCCCTGTATTATGATATGTTTGTTTTTATAGTTGGCAGAAATGGAGGAGGAGGAATGCACTACCTTTAGGAATTTCTTGCACAAACTCAGAAATTAATGCAAGACTCAAGAGCCTTGCTAGTGACTGTCCAGCTGGTATCCGTGGGAGAGGGTTAAGTCACCCTATGACACCCAAACCCTCCAGAATTAACTCATCCTGGTAAACACACCCCCCCGGATTCACTAATCTTCCATGCAGGACTAGCTTAGTCCTGCACGGAAGTGACCATTTAGGAGCAGCATAGCAGCACGCCATTCATATTAATGAAGGCGCGCTGCCTGAGCTCCTAAACAGACATGGAGCATGGACAAGTACAGGGGGCATGTTTGAGAGCACAGCTCTCAGAATATGCACACCCCTGCTATCAAGAATAGCAGTTTAGCCATAACAATGAGTGAAACCGCTCATAGGTGGTTGCATACCCCCAGCAACATCCCCCCAAGTTTATAAGAGCAATAGTTAAAATATAATAATATAAACAAATTAATTCTTTTTATCAACCAGATAATATTTAATCGTAGGTGCGTGGGTTTGCCTATTGCTTAGCTATGTATACTGCAGCTTAAATGGCACAAGAGGCTAAATATCAAGATGTATGTAAATGAAACAGTACTGCAATAGTGTAGTGGTTAGAGCATTCATCTTTACAAGCAGTCATTCCCGGTTTGAGTCTCACTCCAGTACATTCCATTTTCTATGTCAAATTACTTTATGAACTATATTTTTGTTGCATAACCTACTAAATAACATATATTTGTAAACTGGAGTACTGCATTAAATGCAGATGTGAGGTGTCATTTTAATAATAATGTAAAATCTACAGATAAATGCAAGTGCTCCATACAGTATATGTACACATGAATCAGGGATACAAATCAAAGGTATAATGTGTAATGAATGATAAATCCATAGAGTGTCCAAATCCACCACCTTCCCAAGAACCATTTTACATTTCTGTCTAAATTAATGCAGGGGTAAGCAGGAGTAAGCACTATTAAGCAGTTGTAAGTGGGAGTAAGCATATTTAAGCAGTAGTAAGTGGGTTTAAGCCCGCTTGCATGGAGGTAAGCAATGCGCAACGTGGTTAAGCAATATTGAGGCTAACTCTCAGTAAGCATATTTAACCGGAAGTTAGCATTGCTTACCTTCATGCAAACACTCACAAACCCGCTTATAATTGCTTAAAAGTACCTTAATCTCTCTGTATGCAACAGCCGCTGTTCTGGCCAGAAACAAAATAAACAGCCCTTGCAGGTCTTGAACCCAGGATCCTGTATACTATAGTCACAGTAGTTAACCACTAAGCCATCAGAGCAGTAAATAAAATTGTGGTATCAGCAAACAGATCCTCACTATAGGAATATTAAACTTAACGTGTGAAAGGAATGCATATACAGTTTTATGTTGCATAACCTACTACATAACATAAATATGTGAACTGGAGTACTGCATTAAGTCCAGATGTGAGGTGTCATTGTGATAAAGTGTTGAAATCCCCTAATAAACACAAGGACCCCATACAGTGTATGTACACATGAATCATGGATACCAAACACAAATATAAATTGTAATGAATAGTAAATCAATGCCAAACAGCAAATAGTAAGCAAATTAAAATTTAAGCAATGCTACGCTTTGCACAGCCCTGCTTACTAGGTGTAAGCAATGTGTAGGCCAGCTAAATCAGTTTGTCCATTGGTATACCCCTTTAAGCATTGCCAACCTTAGGTAAGCAGGTTTGCCCATAGCTTAGCAATTTCAAAACCGTCCAATCATGGCAAAGTGTGGGAAATCAGCCCTATTTAAACCCAGCAGGTGGGAATACATCTCATAACAGGTTGCAGCTTCCTCCTGTAGGCACTGTATGGGAGAGGTAGTGCACTTTTGGGTACAGCGCTGGGCTATCCAGGAGTCCAAAATCATGGCAGGACTCCTTGTTAAAGACCATGACCAGAGACTGCTGCAGGGCAAGTACCAGGGTTCCCAATATAAAGCGGAAGCCTGGGACCATCTCGCTCATGATCTCACCAGTTCCAGTGGCATACCTCAAACTGATGAGCAGGTCAGGCATCACTATGCCAACCTGAAGTGGAGAAAGAGGGAGCTCTTGGATCAGTGGAGCCAAGAGGCTAGGAGGACGGGGGGTGTCCTAGCCATGTGTAAGTATCAGACCACTACCTGTTTAATAATTGCCAGTTCATGTATATTATGGATAGGTATGGCTAAATATTCCTCTTATGTCTTTGACAGTGGCAGATGAGTGGGCTGCGAACTGGGAAGCCCATGCCTGTAGATTGCAGAGGCTGCATCGCGAGGCAGGTTAGTAATACTCTTGCATGTACTGTCATAAGAAATAAATCTAAAAGTAGTAGTAAGTTAATCCCCAGTATAAAACATGTATTGTTTAAGGCATGTACTGAATACACCAGAGAATATGGCAGAAAGAGTCTCATATAGGTTGTATGTAAATAATGGGTTAACAGCCTGGCAATAAAGGTCTAACTGCTGGATTGCATGTCTTTAGTCTGGTATCATATGGTAATGTAGAGTTGCAAAGTACTGTTGTATTAAGCACTGTTACCCACACTGTGCTACATAAATAAAATGTGTAGGAATGTCTGTATATGACTGTTGTAATCACAAGATGTCATATTGTACAACTGAGAGAGACTTAGACAGAAAACAGTGAAAAGGTAGACAACATAATCCAAATAGCACACTCAACTGAGAAGTGAACTGTTGTATTTTTAACACACACAGCCATGGTTTGAATCCTGGGATTGGTAGTAAGCTGTATGCAGAATCATCCCCCACAACTGTACAGATATGTCCAGAATGTCCAGTTAATTGGCCCATATCCGCTGCCTGTCACCCTGTACCCCTGGCAAATCAGTGGGATGATCCCAGACATTTAGGCAGCAGATAATGACATACAACTGATCGTCAGACATCTATAAGAACAAACCTGTCACTCTAGCAACTCCCCAAAATGTCATGAGAGTAATAAGCCAAGTATGTCCCATCTCCACCCCCATTTTTGTGCGCTTGTATTCAGCTCAACAAGTGCCTGCCAGGTGTCCTGCAGAGTTCTACAGCAACAGAAAGACAAAAGAGAGACTTTGGAGTGATTAAGTATTATTTTTCTGCATTTTCTTGCTGTCTTTAACTGATTCCACCTAAAACGCCAATTTTTTAGCGTTTCTGTGATTTAAAAAGCTTGTTTCTGCTACATATTGTACTTATTTGCTGCCTGCACTTGAACTAAGTCATTTTTGTGTTTGAATAATCTGTTTAACTGTTGTAAGCTACACATTAAAGTGCAATAGCCATTTCTGTGCATTTAAAGTGTTTTTTTGATTGCATCTGCTTTATTTTCTGAAAAAACAAAAACAAAAAACAAAAAAAAAATATACTTGTTTCCCACTTTTCTGAACTAGTATAGTCCAGTTTTCAGGTTATTCCTGAATTCAGGGCTGTGTTACAAGTCTCTGTGTTGCCCATACCTTACTTGGATAGAAGGAAGTTTCTCTGTTCACCTGTGAGAGAGGGGAGCTTTGAGCAGCCTATCTGTCCCTGGAGGAGTGGTTTCAGCTCAGAAGTTAGTAGTTTATTGGCCATTTTGGGCTAATTTCTATCTCTTTCATTTCCCTGCTATAAAAACATATTTGTGCGGTTTTATGCACCGGGCAGCGCCGGTTAGCTAGGGTTAAACGATTCCTGGCTCCACGAAGTCTACTCTTCAATTTTTCCCTTGGAACTAGACAAACTTTCAACTTAAGCACTCACACCATTCATTTCACAGCCCAGCACTTGCTCAAAACTCATAGCAAGCACTAATTAACCCTAGCACTAGACCCCCCCCTATACTGTCCAGAAGGACAAGGCTCTCTATTTGTCCCTACCAGCCAATCATTAAAACAGCTCACTTTACCTATTCAGGCATGTCCAAAGGGCAGTTTCAGGTGTACTCTCCAGTCCAACTGGTGAATCTGGGCATTTTGAGGCAATGTTACAACTGCCTCATGTATGCAGACAACCCTCTCCTCCTACCACCAAACACTAATATGCGAGAGATGCAATTATACAGCCAAACTGGAGGCAAAGCTCTCTCAACCCAAGACTGGAACTGACAGTCAAGAGGAGAAGGGAAATATTTGCAACACACCACCAGTCTCACATAGGCCTATTAAACCAACACCGGCAAATACCACACATAAATACACAAAAACATACTCAGAAGCTCTAAATAAAAATCTGCAACAGAGACCTGCAAAGCAGACATCCAAGCAACCTCCACACCACATCACAAACCATGAAACACATACTCAGTGTGCCACGCAATCACAGCCCTTAAGACAAAATAACATACCCAACACACTAATAATAGGTGACTCTATAGTCAGGCACACTGATTTCCAACTAACTAGGCTGGACAAGGAGAAGGTTACAGTTAGCTGCCTGTTGGGTGCCAGGATCCACCACATAACAAAAGCACTCAGGTCACTCCAGAACAAGCACAAATATGACTCTGTCATTGTCCATGTTGGTGTGAATGACCTGAGATGTACCTTCCTGGACTACATGAAAAGAGACATGGAAGAGCTCTCTGATCACATAGCCCAGGCCGGTATGACCCTGACCCTGAGTAGCATCCTGCCCTCACCAAGAATGATGCCACAGTATAAAGAAGGTTTCTTGTGTCATTCAACGGGGATCCAGTATCTGTCTGCCTGGGATGACATGGTCGACAAGCCACATTGCTTCACAAGAGATGGCTTGCACCTGTTACCCTTAAGCTTTCAAATACTGTCCAAGGCTTTTGACACCCCCATAGTGCCTTTTTAGGCAAGGCTCAAAAGACAAACCCACCACCATAAATAGCACAAGTAACCAAAAACTGAGGGTAATGCTACTCAAAATGCATGCACTCGAGGCACTCCTCAGTATGGAGAACATTGATATCTGTGCTGTAACAGAAACCTAGTTTAAGGCTCCAGAGAACACCCCAGTACTACCACACTATAATTCATACCATACTTTTCGGCCACAGAACACGGACCGAAACACAAAAGGTGGGGGTGTTACCATATTCATCAAGGATACCCACACCTCCACATTAGTGGCGCAGCACGATGCCTCAGAGATCATCCATGTGTAACTAACAATGGGCAAAATTGCAATTCAAATTGTAGCTTGCTACAGATCACCCACCATGACCCAGGACCTCCATTCCACGTTTCTGGAGACACTGGAAAATATGAAGGTCCTACCAAACACCCTAATATTGGGTGATTTCAATTACCCAAACATTAACTGGGAGAACTACTCAAGTACTAACTCCCTTGCCCAACGCTTCCTACAATTTATAAACTTGAATGCCCTGGATCAACTGGTCAACACTCCCACCAGAGGTGACAACATATTGGACCTTGTCATCACCAACATGGGCGACCGGTGTTCCACACCAGAGGTCAACCCCTCACTGGTTAGAGCAGACCATAGACTAATCACATATCCACATTCCGCCCCCACCCCCAATCAAGGAAACCACCGGGAAAAACTTTTCAAAAGCAAACTTCACATTACTCAAGACTGAGGTGGAAAGGTTCACAGCCCCCATGCTAAAGGACAAAGCTGTCCAAGCTGCTGAATCCCTTACAAAGGCACTCTTTGAGCATCTGCAAGAATACATAGGTCATGCTATCCCAAGCAAAACCAAGGCTCACTCCTCCAAGAAAAGGAAACCAGTCTGGTGGACCCTGCCATAAACAAGCTATACAATAGAAGGAGGAAACTAGTACAGAAAAGAGTAAAATCCCAAGAAGGAAAGACATCCCTGATCAGTATCAGCAAGAAACTATGATCCCTCATAAAATCATCCAAGGCTAGCTTCGAAAGAAAAATTGCCAAGGACTCCAAAGATAACCACAAAGCTTTCTTCAGCTATGTCAAGAACCTAAGTGGAAACTCTCAGATCTGCTCTGAGTTAGTGCAGAATGGCACATAATACACTGAACCAACTGATATTGCCAACATTCTGGCAGACAGGTTTAGTGCAACCTTCACCCACCTCTCACTCCCTAAAGGGCCCAAAACAATACCAGAAGAATGTAGAGCCCCAGCAATCACTGACACACAGGTTAAAACAGCCCTTTCCAAAGCCAAAAACACAGCTTCAATGGGACCAGATGGTGTCCCAGACTGGTCTTACATGAGCTCCAAAATGAACTAACCCCTCACCTAAATACACTGTTCAAACTCAGCCTCTCTACAAGCTATGTACCCATAGAGTGGCGCACAGCAACAGTTATCCTGCTCCACAAAGGTGGAGCCACAACGGACCCTGGAAACTATCACCCTATAAGTCTGACTAGCCTGGTCTGCAAGGCTATGGAGCGCATCATCATGGAACTCATTAACAGAGACACTGGGAACCTACAAACACTGGACCCTACCCGGTTTGGCTTTGTTAAGCGCAGATCATGCCTCCTAAACCTGGTGAACTTCTTTGAGACAGTTACCAAGGCTTTAGACGAGGGAAAGGAGGTCCACACAGCCTACCTAGACCTCACAAAGGCTTTTGACACCATTCCCCATTCTGTTATTACAGACAAGCTCACCAGCCTGAACATAAATCCCTACATCACGAGATGGGTTGCCAATCGGCTCATGGATATAACCCACATGGTGAGAGTTGCAGGCTCTAGGTCTGACTCAAAACCGGTTACCATTGGTGTCCCCCAGGGATCAGCCCTTGAACCCCTCCTGTTCGGTATATACTTCTCAGAGGTACAGGCAAGCACAGGAGGACTATGGCTGACCATGTTTGCAGACGACTGCAAACTAGGGGCCATAATTGACTGTCTGACTGATACAGACATCCTCTAGAAGGGTCTCACTGAGACGGATACCTGGTGTCAAAATCAAGGCCTCAAGCTAAATGCCAAAAAATGCATTGTCATCCCCTTTGGAAAAAACAAAGTACCCATGAACTACCACATACATGGTAGTCCCCTAAATACAGAACATTTAATAAGGGATCTGGGGACTCAAGTAGCTAGTAATCTCTCCTTTGATAATCATATTACCAAGGTGGTCAGAAAATCCCTCTATGTGGTCCACCTAGTCACAAAAGGGTTCGCGTCTAGAACAAAAGAGGTTATTGTGCCCCTCCACTCATCACTCTTCAGACCCATCATAGAGTACAACACCCCATTTGAGGTGTAACTTACAAGACACCTGCAACAGCTGGGAAGACCACAGATGTACCTCACCAAGAGGATTACTGGCCTCAAATAGATGCTCTATGCAGCCTGACTGAAGAAACTCCAGCTGTACTCGGTTGCATACCTCTTACTCAGAGGTGATCTCTGCCTGACATACAAGGCCATGTCCAACCCAGAATTGATGGACATGCTCCAACTAAAAAAAAAAACAAATCCCTGAGAGCCACACGCTCTAGGGATCTAAACCTCACCACAATGATAAATAGGATGTGCTGGAGGGATAGATTCCTGTCCCAGAGACTCCACATGCTTTGAAACAGGATTCCAATCTACATTAGGCAGGGCCCCTCACTAACACTCTTCAAGAGAAACCTTGACGAGTGGATGGGAAACAGAAAATTTACCCCAGGGATGACTGCAGTGGCTCTGGTGGACAGAGGCACAGGGAACTAATGGCTCTGCTGGACAGAGGTACAGGGAACTAATCTAAGGGGGCAGCGAAAGCCAACACATTCTGGCTAGGCTTATAGATGCCCTTGGGCAGATAGCCTAGTACTTACCTATGAACCTATGAACCTATGTTGTGAAGCTGTGACCAGAGTGTGTGCAGTAACAGAGTGAGACATATGTGCATAATACTAATGTGGAATCTGGTAATATGTGTGGCAACATTCAGGTAGTGCTAACAAACATTGCCCCCACAGGTCTGTCAGACATGAAAACTGTGCCTAGAAATAAAAGATTGAAATCCTGGACTCGCACTGTTTACTCTGGTATCGTATGGCATTGTTAGTGTTGCAGTTGCTCTGAATAATAAGGTATTACTCATCACTGTCATCTACACTGTGCTACATAATAAAACTGTCTAGGAAACCCTGT
>NC_056737.1:1728902721-1728927378 GCF_019279795.1 Protopterus annectens | reverse complement strand
TTGAGTGCCATTAGAGGCTAATCTCAAAAGTATAGTACCATGGGATGTGCAGTGCAGCAAAACCCACTCCCAAACACGCCTCCAGCCACATGTGGAGGCAGCAGCAGTATGATTATTCAACAGTGTGCGGGGCTGGAAGTTAATTAATATTCAGCATCTGTGCCGAGAAAGCAGCAAATGACAATAATGTAATGTTGTATTAGGGACATAAAACTTCATTCAGTACCAAAAAGGAAATGTTTTATTAGGGACATAAAACTAAAATGCCTGCAGTAAATCCCATTTCAGTCAGTCAATCGGGCAGAGTTCACACCATTTCTCTAAACTGATACTATTACAGTTTAAGCGGCTTTAAAGGACATGTAGCTTGCACGCAAAGGAAGTGGGGTGGGGTGCAGCACCTTCCATAAGGGGATGCAGGGGGCTTGCCACCTGAAAAAAGAAGGAGAAAAAGTAAGAATTTATCATCATAGATGGAGTTGGTTCGTTGTGATACTGAATATTTAGCAGTTTACACAAAGTGACATGCGAATTTGCATGCCTGTGAGTTCTTCCTGGATATCCCGCCTCATTTGACATGCCAATCCAATGACGGATCGCATTAAAGCTTCATGCAGAACTAACTGCAAGGTACTACACTTGTAGATTACCCATTTTTTGTTTTCAATCCATATATCTAAGTTAATAAATATTATTATTACCTCTGGCAGGCACCATTTTTAAAACTACAACCACCCTTTGTCACTATCATATGTTCATTTATCGAGTTTACTCTGTTACCTGAGTATTTCCAGCCCCTCATAAGAGCTACTAACAGGGGTCTCTACCCGCTTCAAGCTCCCCACCCTGCCCTATTCCCACTCCCAGTGGGCCTACCTTTATTACACTCACAAACCCCTCCCCCATCTTTCCAATAGCCAACCACAGAAAATTTTAACCCAACACTACCATCACACCCCTCAACTAACATGTACAAGGCATACCTTACCTAAGCTCACTGCATGCACTCTCCTTGCATATATTACATCCTACCAAAGCTCCATCATTCCCCCCACTCCAACCACTACCACTGTACTACTACTCAGAGCTAGCCACCACTCATGTCTCACCCCTCACTCAGCTCCCCTCCCACCAACTCAAGAACCATCCCTATGCACTCCCCACATATTCTACCAACTATATTACTCAAACATAAAGCATCCTAACAACTTAAACATGGTAACCCTCCCACCATACCCATTACTCACAGAGCACAATCATGAAGTTTCCTAATAAACAAACACATTCAAAAGGCTGAGAGAAAACTAATAACCTCCATACATATCAAAGAAGTAGCCCTAAGTGGAGACATCCATCCCAACCCTGGCCCTACCATCTCCAACCCCAATCCTCATAATCCAGACTAGAAACCACAACTTCTCCCCTATCACAGCCAATAGAAAGCCAAGAGACTTCCTTCTACTAAGCTCTAAATATTAGAAGTATATCCAACAAAGTTTCCATATGAACTCCATGCCACCATAGACTTGCATTCCCTAGATATAGTCATCCTGACAGAAACCTGGCTACAATAAAACCTCACATTACCAGTGAGCAAATACTCCCCACTGGTTCTGACATACTAAGAGTAGACCCGACTAAACAAGAAGGCAGTGTAGCTATAATATTTAAACAGCATCTAAACATCCAGATCTTAAAACCATCAGCTCCACAAATGAGCAAAGAACAAATAGTATATACCAACCTCAAAATAAACCAAAACAAACCCATCAACTACTTATAACTGGATGCTACTTCCCACCTGGCCAAAACATCCCCACTAGAAACCTCCTCAGCTGGTCTACCCACCATCTCCCCAAAACTATAATTTTTGGTGATTTCAATATTCCAATCTGTTCTGGCAACCATCCAGCCATCATGCCAAGCCTTTATGACTGCCCCAATAGTCCAGTGTAACCAGAGACCGTAAAAAACTCCAGCAAGCCACTACTGGATTGGACTAGTCAGTAGAAGCCCCACAGTCATATATAACCAGGCTGCTTATCAGACCAACTCAGTGATCACTCCCAACATTTCTCAAAAAATACCTATACCAAGCCTAAACCCGATTCATCTCTACGGTCAAATCACATAAAACTAAACTTTAACCCACTCACATTCACCTCATCCTCAAAGAATGTAACTGGCATCCTCTAAAAGTACCTCCAGTCTTGATGACGCAGTTGAATTTTTAATACTCCCTTCCTGAGCATCCTTAATTACCATGCCCCATAAAGACTTTTAGACAGCCTGGCCCCTCCCCATGGCTGCAAGAGAGAGCTACTAGTCAGAAATGAAAAACACTGTGGATAAAGCCTGGGAAGCACTGGCGCAAAACCAAAAACCCCTCCAGCAGACAGAAATTCCTAGAGACTCGCAATGGAGTCAAAGCTAATAAAACAGGACAAGAATTCCAATACTACCAGTCACCCTGGAGCTCACTCCAACACAGCCCCAAACAATTCTGGTCCTCCATAAGCTCATCCTCACCCAGGTAAAGTCAGTATACCTCACTCTAACATCCATCACTCCTCTGAAGCCTTGCTACCTCATTCAACACACACTTCACACACAAACCAGCACTATCACTAGCTAAACAACACAACCCCTCCTTAGCCCAGGCATGGTGGTAATCTCACTGCCGCTTCCCTTTTTTCTCCTGTCGTGCCTCCAACATAAAAACATTGTAACCAAACTTAAGACCACCAAATTAGCAACAAACAACCTCTCAAGTGAATACCCTACAAATAGCAGCTGATGCTCTGGCTAACATGTATCCATCTTGATTAACGATCTCAGTCAGAGATTACATTCCCACAATGTGGAAAGTATCACACAATTCCCTACAAGGCGTTCCTCACGAACTAATACAGTACAACCCCCATAGCCTATTCTCTCCACTCTCCAAAATGCTGAAGTACATACACTCTCAGGTCAGACTACTCCCACGAGCAACTCCCTTTCCAATACCTCCCAGCATGGTTTCCGACCAAACCCTTAGCACCACCACTACCTTACTGCTTTTTACTAACACTATCCTTCAGCATAAAACAATTGCTATCTCTCCTGTGCTACTTCCCACAGACTATACAAGCATTTGACATGAATTTTTAAACAACTCATTTCATCTCAATAACCTATCCTTCTCTCAGTCACCATATCGTTTCAGGTTCAGAGTTACCTGTCTGATACGCCAACGATACATTACATATGGCAAGGAGACTCTCCCCAGCACCTGTCTCCACAAGGGTTCCCCAAGGGATGTCTTGGACCCCCTACTCTTCTCTGTTTTCACCAATAGTCTAGCCTCTGCCACCAAACATGGTGCACACTCGCCCTGTCATGAATGACTCAACTACATCTAACCAAAGCAATCCTACCCAAACACACAGGAGGTCACACAGTGCCTCTCTGTTGAAATTTAGTTATCCGATGCCAATGTACCTCATCCCAAACAAAACTAAACTACTCATCTTCCAACCCACCAAAACATACTCAAAACAACTCTCACTTTTAACTTCCATTGCAGCAAAAAGACAACACCACTATATATACCCAACTGAACTTGCAAAAGTGCCCAGGTGAAACAAGAGACAAACTAAAATTTAGACATGCATATCCATGACCATAAAAAGTCACACAAAACTGTGGGCGTTTATACAGAAATGACAATCTTTCACTGCAAAGCAGCAAAGATTTCAATAAATTCCACCACCCATCATACTCTCAGCCTTGCCTACCAACCTAAGGCAATGCGATTCTGTAAACAAGCTAGAGACCTGCTACAGCAAAATGTGGGGTCTCCATGAGGGGCATCCTCACCGTAGTCACGCATCTGTTCTCACTTGGCTGAACTGCGGGTTGAAAGCTTGAACTCCCTCATCTCCTTCAATGGTATCACACAACTCCTCACTCGCCCACAAACTAGTAAACCATCCACTAAAATGTCCCATCCTCCAGAATCTACTCCAAGCCTCTATACCTTTGCACCACCAGACCACTAAGATCCAAAGCAACAAAAATCACCTGCAGATCACTAAAGCCAATAACTCTGCTGGTGAAGCACTATTCTCTTGCAACCATAACCAAATTATGGAACTCCTCTCCACCCACAATTACCTCACGACACCATCATGCACCCACTTCAAAACTTTACTAAAAGCAAACCTAAAAACATGCTGCCTATGCCCTTGCAATTCTCACTCTAATATCACCCACCCCATCCAACCACCACCTTTCTTTCCACCCCACTAACAACCTTGATTTTAGCAAGCTCAGATGTTCATAAGCTTAGTACTTATTATACAGCAAGAACTACTTTAACATTTGTTAATGTCGGTTATGTACTTCGCAGATAAAGATTCTAGTTGTCTACTGATGTACTATGTTCTTCATCTGTAAATATGTTGTAATTAATTGCTATGTTAATTAAATTGTTAATGCTATGTAATCCAATGTAACTACTGTCTGTTTATTTTAACTGTGGAGCTCTTCTCCCTGAGCTCCGCTGAAAATGGACCTACATCCAGTCGGACACTCCCGGTCAACAAATGTAAAGAAATAAAAATAAATAAATAAGTTGCACTTGAAATGGACAGGGAAAAACTTTGTTTTATGGGCGATATTGTAGTGTACTGGCTCACCTTCAGTTTAAGCAGGAGTGGGTGTGGTCAGGATGATTGATGAGTGAACCTGAATAAGAAATGAGGGCATGATTGGCGTGCCATGCATATTAACCATTGACATACAAACTATGATTGTAGATGAGCAGCATTTGCAACAGGTTTGCTATAGCTTTCTGTAGTGCGAGCTGCTTAACTCAGCTGCTCATCTACATTCATTTATGCATGATGCCAGGGGCTAATATGCATAGCATGCCAATTTTAAAATATACCCTTCCTTTTAGGGAGGAATTAATGGTATTGTTTCATGTAGCATTACACTAGTCTTACTGGTGATAAGGGAAAGCACTGGGTCATTCTGAGCCGCAGTTGGTATATCCAAGTGGCGGGGCATGGAGGCACAGTGCCCCACAAGGGGTGCACGATGCCCGAGCCTGCAAAAGCAAAGGGAAAAATGGTACGCTATTTCTATTACAAGAAAGATGTGGAAACAGAGTTAAAATATTCACGCCTTTGATGTTCTTTTCTGGCTTTAAAACCACGTGTTGGTTATTCATGAGAACAGCAACACGTCAACCAGCTGGGGTGGGGTTTGGGCGGTGCTTGCTACTGCGCCTCTGGTGAGGCCAGTACAGTACAGTATCATCATTTTATGTGGGTGGGGAGTCTGCTTCACAGCAGCAGTATCCTTTGAGAAATATACCTGTCCCTCCAAACTGTTCTATTAATGTTGCAGAAGACGTTTAGATGCATAGGCAAAGTATTTCTGAAGCCATTTGGCTTACTGATATGCAGTACATCCATTAGTAATAGATCAAAGGATGCTTTCTATGGCAGACACAAGTCACGTCTTAGGATTCTGTAGGATACTGAGTATAGTGACAGGGGTTTCAGTTGGTCCATGTAGGACCTGTTGTTTAGGTCTTGTATCCTTTTAGTAAGGTATCTTTGGGGGAGCTCCAGTTATTGCATGTCTGAACAGATACATGCCAAAGGGGGCATTATGTGCAATGACTGGCCCAATGAAAGCTGAGTAAAGGGGGTCAATGACATCCTTAAATCTAGACACAATTCTTTTGTTTATAATCTGTGCAATATAGAAAAACTTTCTTATAACAGACACATGTTGGTCAAAAGTTAATTAACTGTCCACATCAGTTTCCAAATTCAGAACAACTGTATCAAGTCTTAAGGGCATATTGTCCATGTGGTAGTTCCCAGGGGTACATGACTTCACTAAAGATACAGCAATGCATTTTTGGTATGTAGTGCCGACCATGACTTTGACAGCAGTTATTTATTTGAAACAAACCAACCTGCAGGATGGCCCATCATTTGAGGATTCAGTGACTGCTGCTAGCTTGCAGTCACATCTGCAAACTTAGTTGTCATCATAGGATCATCGGAAGTTACTAGGCTATTGGTACTGAGGACCTTACAAGCCTAGCCAAGAATTTAGCCCATGTTTCAACAAGTCAGCACCTGATGCCACTGTCCAACAGGGAGGGACACAGGTGGAATCCCAGGGATGTATTTTCTGTTCCACATCCAGTTATCCACGTTGCATTTAAAAAGGGTTAATGAGGTACTCTGCTTGATGTGGAGATGGAGTCTATTCCACAAAAAGGGGTATCTCTGGCACTCAAATCTGCCCCACCAACAAGTCCGACTGATGTCATAGACCAGGTTGAGGTCGTGCATGTGGGTTACTCGAGTGGAGCTCAACTTGAGTATGCAGCAGTGCCATCAATGCGGGGTCTGAGATTGCTGTGTATGCCAGACAGAGGTCACCTCTGAGGAGTCTGTAGGAGAATGAGCAGGTGGGCAGGGCCTTTAGCCTATCTGTGTAGGGTACATGTTTGAGGCCCTCCATTCTCCTGGTAAAGAACCTCATTGGTCTCTCCAGCTGCTGCATGTGCTTTGTGAGGTACATGCCAAAAGGGGCACTGTACTCAGTAATGGGTCTTATAAAGGAAGAATACAGGGATGTTATGACCATACTGTTAGTGGATGAGCTACCCTTTCTAATGAGGTGGACCATGTAGAAAGCTTTCCATACAATGGAGGCAATATGGTGGTCGAAAGTCAGTTTACTATCAACCTGGATGCCAAAGTCCCTCATGACTGACTGCATGCTTAGGACCTCCTTATTAGTGTGATAATTGGTGGGGACGTCACTCTCCCAAAGGGATGATGCATTTTGGCATTCAGTTTGAGGCCATATTTCTGGCACCAGTCATCTGTTTGTGTGTGACCCTCTTGGAGGATGTCCACATCACTAGAATTGATGACAGCATCAATCTTGCAGTCATCTGCAGACTTGATCACCCTTATCGCACTGGTTTTGGCCTGCACCTCAGAAAGGTATTTCCCAAACAGAAGCCCCAAGATGGCTTCCCCTATTTTGACTAGGTGGGTTCTATCATTGAGCCAGTTTGCTACCCATCTAGTAACATATGGATTGATGCCTAGTTGAGAGAATATATCTGTTATACCTGAGTGGGGAATAGTATCGAAGGCTTTGGCCAGGTCAAGATAGGCATATTCCCCATATCCATGGCTTTGGTGACTGTCTCAAAGAAGTTGACCAAATTCAACAGGCATGACCTCCCCTTGATGAAACCAAACTGTGCGGGATCGAGTGTTTGCAGGTTGCCAATGTCCTTGTTAATGAAGTCCATGATAATCCACCCCATGGCTTTGCAGATCAAGCTAGTTAGGCTGATGGGTCTATAATTCCCTGGATCGGTGGCCGCTTCACCTTTTTGCAAGGGGATGACAGTGGCTATTCTTCACTCAGCTGGGATGAAGCTGGTACTCAGGCTTTGGTTGAATAGGTTGCCTAATGGTGCTGCAAGTTCCTGCCTGAGTTCATGTAGGATGCAGCGTGGGATGTTACTGGGTGCCATGGAAGCTGTACTTTTTGCTTTTGAGAGGGCAATGATGACTTGCTCCCTAGAGATAAGGAGAGAAGGTAGGTGCTGGGAATGTCCTGATTTACTGATGGGGAGACGACGACAAGGAGTGAAGTTTTAACTGAACCTGTCTGCCATAAACCACTTATATCATTATTATTATTCAGTACTACTTATAACCATCCACTATCCCTCCTCATCATTTGCTATTAGAAATAACTTCAGATGGTGTACTATTAAGTGAGAGGATTTTAAATGTTGTTTTGATGAGAGAGAGTTCTTGGGGAAACAGTAGTATTCTGGGAGGATTGAGCAAGAGTTGAAAGTTACAAAGCCATGTTTCGATGTCTGTTGCAGCTTTCTGAATAATTGTTTTGAGATGTGCCAAGTTATCTGATACACTTATGAGTATGGAGTCGTCAATATTGTATTAGGGAAGCCTGTTGTGTGGGTCAGTGGAGAGTGTTGGTGTGTTCAAGAATAGGAGACCAAGAAGAGAGCCTTGTAGTACACTGGTGACAACTGGGAGGTGTGGAGAGAGGGTGGAGTGCCATTTACTGACTGGTATCTATTGGACAAGTAGCTTTTGAACCATAGAAGAGTACTCTATGATAGAAATACTGTTGACATTTGAAGTAGAAGTTAGTTGTGACAAATTGAGTTGAAGGCTTTATACAAGTATAGAAATAAAGGGGAGACTAGTTTGTCATTATCTCCAACTGCATTAACAGTATCTATAAGGGTTTGAAGTGCAATGTTAGTAATATGGGAGGTATGGAAGCCATGTTTTTTTCAAGTATTTCCAATAGGGTGGGTTTAGCATGATGGTTAAGGTCTTCACCTAATAAAACAGAGTATACAGTTTCTTTCTGACTTCAGGGCAATTAGCCTACTATTCTCCCATGAACCCAAGATCACTATAGGTCTAAGGCTGTTGAATTTCCTACTTTGTGTTGATAGATAATATGTGATGGTTTCCAAAGAAAGGGAACATGGGATTCCTAGACTGACCTATTTATAAGGATTGAGACAAGATTTGCACTGCTACTGGCTGTTATTTTAAGGTACTCACTTGTTTGAGTTTTTACTTATTTCCATTTGTTTACCGGGAATATCCGTCTGGGCCAAAGCTGACCTGTTTTCAGCAGAGGCTCAGGGAGAAATGCTGTACAAATTCAATGCTCCAAAAGTTCAGTGTAATAGAATTACAAAAGCAATGTAAGGAATGCATAAGGTGTACAGAAGACAAAAACAGTAACATGACATCGAGATGACAGTTGTACTATTGTACTGTCACTAAAGGCAATTAGAGGAATACATACAGCTACAATATAAAAAAAAACTGATTTGCTTTAATCAACCATACAGAATGTATATCCAGGACATTAATTAGCAGGAATGTCAGAGGAAGGAAAATAATGACAATAGTTAATTTTGGTAAACATACAAGACCTGCTGGAAAAAATGGGACGAGAAAAGAGCAAAGGATGGTATTAATAGCCGGGTATTAACAGCCCATTGCTGGAGTGCCAGTGGAAGGTGAGAGGGAAAATAGGAGGATAAGAAGAATAAGAAACTAGGTGTAGAAAAAAGGAAGAGAGTAGCTCATTGTAGAAATTTAATCAGTTTTAGTGCAGGAGCAGATCCAAATATTCTTGAGGTGTTCCTAAGTAATTGTTTAAAATTAGGAGTATTGTTGGTCTTAAGAATGTATTGAGTATGTCATTCCAAGCTTTGGCCACTTTGTGTGAGTAAAGAGAATCGCTGTAACTGTTATTTGACCTACTGACCTTCAAGTAATTTGTTAGAAGACCTTAATGTTCTGCTGCTAGAATAGGATTGAACTAGTTTGCCGATAGATGGAAAGTTTTCAGGATGAAGTAGGGTAGAATGAATTATTACTAACTGGCTACAGGTTATTAGATGGGGGAGTTCCAACTAGTTGAGTTGTAGTGTTGTGCAATGATGGGTTCTAGAAGGTTGGCTGGTGGCACATTTGGCCACTTTACTGTAACAGGATGCTAGTTTGGTTAAGTCGCATTTTCTTAAGTTAGTGAAAATGGGTGAGACATATAAAAGGGGGGATAGAAAGTGAGTTCTACTAATGACATGTTAGGTGGAATCAGTTAGGAAGGGCTTTATTCTATACAGGAAGCCTAGTTTGATATGCACTTGCTTAATGACAGGGCTAAATGTAAGTAAAATTTAAGGTCCTTGTCTACAGTGACTGTAAGCAGCCTTGTAGAATCAACTGGCTCAATAAGGGTATTATTTGATGAATGAATGATGAATGGTGAATGATATATGGTCTACAGATGTTTTACTATTGGAGAAAAGCATTAGTTTTGTTTTAGAAGGGTTGAGGATCAGTTGTGAAATAAGGTAATTTTTCTATGTCTAGGAGGGATTGCTGTGTTTTGGTGATAAGGATGGAGTGGAGCATATAAGGGAGGAATCATACGCACACAACTAAAGTAGCACGTTGGGTTGCAGAGTGTAATCTGTTGGGGTACAAGAATGGAACCTTGAGGTATGCCAATAGAGATGGGTAGGGAGGAGACTAGTTCATTTAGCCATACAACAGCTTGTTGGCAGTTAGTTAAGTAGCTGATCAACCAGGAAAGGGTTGAGTGAGAGAGGTTGAGGGAGGTTAGTTCATGAAGAAGTTTATTGTGGGAGACCGTGTTGAAGGACTTTGATAAATTGAGAAATATGGAAGAGGTAAGTAATCTATTGTTCCTACGCTGATTCACTGTATTTATGAAACTAATGAGGGCAGTTGTGGTAATATGTTTTGGGCAGAAACCAAGTAAGGTGGGGGATAAGAGGTTGTTTTTCAGGAGGTGGGTCAAGGAGTTGAGAGTGAATTCATTTTTCGAAAATCTTAGCTAGGGGGAGAGTATGGCAATGGGTCTGTAGTTAGGAAAGGATGAGGAGGGGCTCCCTTTATGGAGAGGGATGACATGCAACACCTTAGAGATGGAACATATTGCTCAGTGATGGATCGATTTATGAGGAGAGCTATAGGGCATGAAATAGTTCCTGCAGCAAGTTTCAGGTATTCATTAGTTAATTCATCAGTACCAGTGGAAGAGCATTTAAGTTTGGATAGGATTTTTTTTTTTTTATGTAGCGAGTTGTATAGGCTGAAAGTTAAAATAATCAGATTTTGCTTTGAAATTAGTAGGAAGAGAGAGTTGAGAATTATTCTCGTCTATTACAAGGGATAATTTAATAACCATTTCATTAATTTTATACTGAGTGGCAATGTTGTCAGATGTGTTTTTTAATTTGGAACTACGGGTAGATGTGTGACCAGGTCACACAGGAGATGGTTGACAGAACCCCAGATGTTTTGGGGGTTATTATGGTACTTGTTTTAAACTGATGTATATTAATGTTTTTTTGTAGTGTTTGATTTTTTTGCTAAATTACATAGTCAACAGTAGTTTTGGAGGAAGTTGTTTTTGAGAGCGGTGATTATGCCTCTCTCTCTCTTTGAGGACCTTCTTGGTGTCTGAGGAGAGCCAGGGAATGGATCTAGCTTTTATATTTAATTTCCTTAAGGGAGCTGAAGTGTGTTTAAAATAGGCAGAAAATTGTTATTGAAAATACTGAACTGCTAGATCAAGTTGGAGATTTTAAGGGTGAACCAATTTATTTGTTGAAGTAGTGTACTAAGGATTTCTGGTGTAAAATTAGTTTGTTAGGGGAATGTTTGTACATGATTTCACTAGGGGAGAGATATTTTGTTTTAGCAGGAAGGTTGAAAGGTGATTGCTTAAGAATGTCAGGAAGACAGCCGGAGAGAAGAGTCAGGTTTAGCTATGGAGTGTTGGAGGGGTGAGTACTTTCTGGATTGGTAGGGGAGTAATTAACTGTTATACATAATATGTTATAGTACAGCAATATATGTGGCTACTAGGAAAACAGTGAGTAGGATCAGTAAGAGTAGAGTTTTTTGGACTACTTAACCGCATTACAGTAGAGGTTTGGTGTAGGTGAGGATAACTTGGGAAAGAGGGAGAGGAGAGATACAAGTGTGATAGCTAAATTACTGGTATTTGTCTAACAGGTGTGAAATTTAAATGAGCTGTAGCAATTGGTTTGTGCTGGGAGTAGGTGTGGCAAGGGAGTGAGTACATGTAAGGAAAGTGGGGGTGGGTGGAAATGGGGTGGGGTAAGGGAGCAGAGTGAGCCTAAGCAGAGTAAGGGTGAGCAGAGCAGGCTGAACCTGGAATGGTATCACAAAAGGTGAAAAAACACAATCAGTTACACAAGCTAGATGGGCATATGAAAGCTACCAGGTGAGAGAGAATGATAATAACATGTAAAACTTATGTTTGAGTTGTTTTATGTAGAATGAGGGCACTGGTTTGAAGATGAAAGTGGATGTAGTGATATGCGTCTATTGGGCAGGGTTGGGATTAATTGTGGGAATCCTTGGTTAAGAACACTGTGCTAGCTACGAAATAAGAGATGAATTCTGTTGCAAGTTTGTGTGATGAGTTTTGGGAGAGGGATTAGGGTTGAATTTCGAACCAGGATTCAAGGTTTCTTTAATAGATGATTGGAATCATTTTAGGGTTGTGTTAGCTATTGTTCAGAGTGATGTTCTAGTATAGATTTTTGCCTTCATTTATTTGCGTTTTATTACAGATGTGAAGCATTCTGAAGTTTGAGATATTGTGATGTTTTATATTTCTACTGTTCTTTCCACACTATCTTTATTCTGCATTAGCATTCAACTCTTTTTGGATAGCCAAATTACCTTATTTGCTTTTACTCCCTTCCTTCCAGGAATTGTAAGGCTGCTAAGGAAAGTTGCATTGAATTAATTTAAAGCATCATGCAAGGATAGGAATTTTTTGGATATTCCAATTAAAAGATAATAGGGTTGTAATGCATATGTCTGGGTTAAAATTGGACAGGTTATTTAAGCGGATGTGTCATATGTATGGTTTAATTTCTTCAAATCGTTTGGGTTTCTAATACTGGTTTGGGAATGACCCCATTCCTAAGTCAGGGTATGGTTAAAGTTCATGAAATTAGTATTGCCTCAATCTTTTGTTATACAAAACTGCTCTTCTTAGCACCTGCAATCGGCCCAGAATTGATTCCTGCAATACATTTGTAGTTACATTTATGGGCAGCATATCTAATAATGACAGTGTTTTTTTTTCCCGACACATTGTTGCTACTACCACTATTGAACTATCTGGGCATTTTTCCTCCACATTGCTCTCATTTTTGCCTGCAAATCTTGATATTTTATGACTTTGTGTCTTGCTGTGTGTAAGACACTAATGGCAATGTGTTGCAATTTTAATTATCAATGCTACTTTTGTACTTTTGTCATGAAGTACTATATCTGGTGTTCTCACATCTACTTTTTTTAGACTGTTGGTAATGGCTGACCTAATCTGATGTACACTTCATCATTCTCTAATACTTTATGCTCATGCTTCCAATGCTTCTCAGCTATTTCTGTACTGTGGTGTTTGTACAGTCTTCAGTGGAAAAATCTTGCCACACTACTGTTTCTTTCACTATATAGGCCCTCTGCCATAAGTGTTATCACACCCAGCAAAGAGGTATGCAACTTTTTTTTTTTTTACAGAACCTACATTTGTCTGCTTCTCCCACATGTTATGTGGACTTTGCACACTAATGTGTGTGTAGTCCACTATCCTGGACTGCTGTTATTAAGCTTTCATCCTCTGATTTCAACTCGTGATCCCTTATCCATTCCTGTGTCAAATCATCAACATGAGGTTGTTCCAGTAGATCACTACACTTCTTACTATATTTATGGCTTTTCCACATTTTTTCCCCTGATTTCCATTCCTGGTTGCCAATTGAAAGATTCTGCTAAACTAAGCAGAATGGTCATCTTAGTCTTCATATCATGTTTTAAAAATGTCAAGACTGTTTTTGGATCTGATGAGTTCAGCAGATATGTAGTCCCACAGCTGTAGATGCGGACATGTAATCAGTTTTGAAAAGGCCTATACCTCTCCTTCAGAGCATGGGATACATAATCTTGGTACAGACTGATGATGGTATTTCATTTGGTAAGCATTTTTCTTGTTTTTCTGTCCAACTGATCCAATACATTTTGAGAACAGTCTATTACACCAAGACTAACTTAATACAGGATGGGTAAAATCAGTTTACAGCTTGGACTTAATTCCTGGATGTCAAGGTTGTTTTTTTCCAACAAGAAATATCTTAATTAAATTATCACTTATGACTTAGACAATAATACATTTATATAAATGAAAATAAATCACACTGACATTTTTAGGTGCAAACTTTATACATCACATATAACCTATCCAGTCATAGTCAGTCAAACATTGCATAGCTCATTCAAATCCTGCCTTCTTTTAAACCTCATTCCTCCTCCAAAACATTATTTAGTATGTATTGTTCCCACAATTCTCATTTTTAAGTCTGCCATACCATTACACTCCCAAAATCTATATTCCAAATTATCTCTTCTCCACCACATCTCTTAACATTTGATAACTGTCTCCAAAAATAGAGCTTTCTTTGGCTCGACAGTGCTCCGACATATCCCTCTTTGAAGGCCTCCCAAGAGTTACACTGCTGGGTATTCTAACCCATCAGTGAGAAAGAATGAAAAGGACATTACTCATTTTTTAATTGTAAACAGTTTTTGCAAAGGACTGCAACACACATTTGTTAAAAGGGAAAATGTGGCCCACTCCTCTAATGTGGGAAATGTGTTGGCACAATCTGTATTATGTATGTGTCATGCCTTTCAACTTTTACCTCAGACTTCTGGACAGAGAAAATATTAATGGAAAAGGTACACTTAGAGGGTGCTATCCACTCAAAATAATTTCCAGATTTAGAGGGATGGAACAAAAACTTGAGAACAAATTAGATGTGCTCCTCAAATTTGGGAGAGCTGAGAGGTAGGCGTAAGGGCGCTGTGTAGTGGACCTTTATGGTTTATGACTGAAAATTGATTACTTTTTTGATTCAGTAAACATACACAAATAAATGAAACATTTAGTTGCAAGGCTGATGGAAGGTTTCTAATGTTATCTTCACAGAAGCCCAGCTGTGACCCCCTCCCTGCCGCTGGCTGTCATTTTGTGTTGTAACTAGTGGTGATGGTAGAGAAAAGATAAAATTATGTGCTAGTAGCTTGTGTTTGTATTGCACAGGGGCCAGTTTGCACACATTTAAAGATCACCACTTGTGAATATTGTTGTCATTTAATTAGATTGCTTACTAAAGCTGAGGCCTATGCTGAGATGAACTTGGATATGAATATGTTTTGTGAGTAAATGACAACCTAAACTCACTGAAAAAAATGTATTATGAACTGCAACTGACCTAGTTAATACATTCTTATTTATTTATTTATTGGATGTTAATCAGGCAGTACATAACACACCCAGACTCTATTAGTAGTTTTTCTTGCTGGTAGATATAAAAAGGTCAGAAAAATGAAACGCTCATTTCATACACAAAAGACTGAAAGAAAATATTTAACTTTCTTTGGGGAGGTGAAAACAACACATCTTTGAAATAAATGAATTTGCTGTTTTTAATGGTTTTGTCCTGAATTCTTACAGCTATCCAAACTATTTATAAATGTTGCAAGAAGAAGTACTGTTTGACATGTAAAGCTAGCCTATTTCACAAATGTGAAATGCATTGAGTAACGTACCGGTCATGCCTTGTGGTACTGTTGATGTGACAGTATAGGTTTACTACTAGTTTTATTGTGGTGATAGCGATCCCTGGTAGCATGGGAACTTTAGTGGACTGACCCACTCAGGAATGTGTATGACACTTTGTACAGAGACAGATCTTTCAGTGTGTCAGAGTAGCTAGGCTTGCTGAGACCGGTGATCTTTTTATTCAGGAAACTGAAGTATTTTTAGCCGCTTCCAGTATTTTGTGAGGTAAGTGCCAATGTGGGCACTGTTTTCAATAATGAGCTAATAAAGGATGAATATAGTAAAGGTATAACTTATTTGGAATTTAAGGAGACACCACAAACAATAAGCTGTGTAAAGCAGAAGGATTTGTGGCAGAATGAGATATCTGTAAGGTAATTGGTACAGATACAAGCATTACCCACGTAAACTATGATGCATTTCTGAGCACTGAAGATAAGCCCATGTTTGGTGGTGGTCTTGCTGTAGATTTTGACTATCAGAAGGGATTTGATATCTACACTCATTTCACAGCCATCATCATCAGAATTTCGTGTGTGTGTGTGTGTGTGTGTGTGTGTGTGTGTGTGTGTGTGTGTGTGTGTGTATGTATGTATGTATATCACACAACAAAGAAGCACCAAACAGGTTGTCAGCGACATACTAACAACCCTCACAGCATATGCAAAGGACCAGACACACTGACCCACATTATGAGGATGTGCTAACATGTAACACCCAAACCTCAAAGTCCTCTCAAACGCAGACCTCAGAAACATTGCTTGCACACAAATAAGATAACTCCCACAACAACACATCAACACATAAAACCACATCTCATTGTGCTTAAACTGTCAAGCCCATGAGACAACGCCACACAATCCAATATTTTGTTCATAGGAGACTCCAACTGTGAATCACTGATTTCTTTCTCACCAGGGTCGATAAGTTGTTTACAGTTAGTTGCCTGAAGGGACCAAGATTCATCACATCTTGCAAGCAGTGAGGTCACTAAACCTTAAGTACCAGTATGACTCCGTCAAAGTCCATGTGGATGCGAATGACCTGAGACGCACTCCCGACTAAATGAACAGAGACATGATTGAGCCTCTCAATATGTGACACAGGCAGATCAACTGGTGTAAAAATCACACAAATATTTTATTGGTTAATCCATCATACTGAGCCAGCATCTGATGCCCCTTCAGTGATGTTATTCATCACTGAAGAAGGCATGGATGCTGAAACCGTATGATGTTATGAGTTAACCAATAAACATTTGTGTGCTTTTTACACTTTGAGCTGGCTATTTGATTTGATTACTTGTGCTTTTGTCTGGCCATTTGCACCTGCTGTACTTGCAAGCGGAATTTTGTGCTACAGGTAATGAGACAACCATTGAGCAGCATTCCACTGTCTTTATTGATGATGTCACAATACCAACTGAAAATTATATCCCCTTTGAAGTTTTTCCTATAATTTGTTCTTTGTCACAGCTTAATTGCGAAGTGGTTTGCCACTTTCTTGACCGCTGTAATGCAGTCGATCACTACAGGGTGTATGTTATAAATTTTTAAGCACTCTTCATCCACGAATGTAGGATACTTACAAATGCTTTTTTGTAGTCTATCCATACTGTATTTAGACTCTTCCCTTTTACAGTTTTCCTTAATGAATTTATTTAACAACAAATGATCCTTGGTTCCATATGACTTTCTTTTTATTATCCTTTTGTTCTATTGCCATGATTGAGTTTTCTTCTAAATGACTATAAATTTGCTCGGTATCAATTCCAGTGTATAGTTTATATATTTTCAGAAGGCAAGTCACTGGTTTATACATTTTAGGATAGCTTGCTGGTTCACTAAGTATTGCTTTTCCTTTTGTTAGCAGGGTCTGTGTCTGTTCAGGGTGTGCATATAAATAGTTCTTACTCATGGCTAAATATTCATATAAAGATGTTAATACTTTTAGCCAGAAATTAGGTATTGCATCTGGGCCAGCAGTTTTCCAATTATAATCTTTTCTTAACTTTCTTTTAATTTCTCTGGCCATTACTTCATCCCATTTCATATCCTGTACATTTGAACTTCTTATTCTTTCTTTTACTTTTGCTATCCATTTTTTCTATACAGTCAGCATCTTTATGTTTCACAGGATCTTCACTTATATTTCTCCAAATTGCATCTATTTCTGTTTTTCTGGTGGTGTTTAAATTCATTTTGCCTTGTTTCTTACTTCTTTATAAAACATTTTTGGGTCATCAATAAATTGATTATTTTGGACTTTTCCATTGCTTATCTGCATATTGTCTAAGTTTTTCTGATTATATTTTTAGTCTATAATTTGCGGTAGTGCATGACAGATCCAGATCCATTCCAATACTGTGCATTATTTTTATCACATCTGAGTATTTGCATTGATCTGTTCCCTATTTTAACAGTGACACTTCTTGTATTAACTTGTCTTATAATTTTCTCTGTTCAGTACTTCTATGATGGCATTTGGTTTCTTCCATTCCTTTCCCTTATTGCATTGCATTTTGTGGTAAGAATGTTATTAATTTAGGTGCAAATGAATATAGGCTGTTTATTTCTGTTATATTGCACAAATTTCTGCTGAAAAGATTTAATTACTTTATTAATTTGTTAATCAGACAAATATTCTGGATCTTATTGACTTATGTTTGCATTGATCTTAATATGTCTATCTCTATTAAATGAAGCAACTGTTACCTTTGCTCTCCATTTGCTGCAGGGATTCTACGGAAAGTTCCTGAACATCTTCCTGTGACATATCCTCCTCAGCTGTATTCTGCAACATCTGTTGCTTTTTCATATAGGAATTCACTTGTCTATCACTATAAAACATTGACTGCATCAGAGTTGCCAATGTTTCTTGCTCCTTCCCTTGCTGTGCAACTCCAGTTGAACTTTTGTACATTTTCTGCTGAAGACTGTAGAGAATCATGTGGCAAGTGATCAGATACTTCCTATTCTATCTGTTTCTCCTTAATTTGTTAGACTCTCTGTTCAATCATGCTGTGACATTACCGCTATAGGATTTTCTACAGTAAATCTTTCACTTCGCAGGTAATCCATAACTTCAGTTACTATTTCTTTAACTTCTTCATTACTAATACTCTTTTCTATTCCCCCCCCCTTTGTTTTCTTATTTTTTTGTATTGTGAAATTTTTACATCTGGATGCCTTTGCCTCTATTTCTCTGCAACTATCTTTGGTGACGCTTTTTTGTATTGATTTGTTTTACTTTCTCCTTTGCATAAATATTGTGCCATATTAGTGTTATTATACTGTCCCATGTCCATTTTTCTTCCTCAAATGTCTCTCGCTCTTTTCTGTTTTCCTTACTTTGGGGACTAATTGTTCCATCACGATGTGACAAACTATGTTAGAATTTCTATACTAAATCCTTCACTGTGGAAGTATTCCATAACTTCAGCTTCTATTTGTTTATAGTCTTATTTTACTTATCTTCTGTCTTACATTCCTCCTTTGTAATCTTATTTCTTGGTTGTGAAAGTTTCCATACCTGGATACTTGGCCTATATTTCTCTTCAAATATGTTTGGAGATGCTTTCTGGCATCGATTACTTTGGCTTTCCTTTGCATAAATACCGCTGCAAATCAGATCTCTTTCTTCCCCATGTCCATGTTTATTTTTCATTCCTGTGAAAAATCTCTACATTTTGTTCTTTATATTTTTTGCACTTCCTTTGTTGCTTCTTTTTCCAAACAGTCCAAAGTTTTTGTCTATATATATGTTTTCATGAATCTTTTGTATTAATGATCACAAAAATGCATTTGAAATTTTTGACAGTTTTTCAAGAGCAAATATTTTTCTTTCCTCTGATTTCTCTCAATTTTTTTGAATATCTTCTATCTGGAAATTCTGGGCTTCTTGCATAATAGTAACAATACATAATTTCTTATCCTCAATAGTCTACTCTTGTTATATTTATGGCTTTTTTCTGGTCTGTTAGTTTTTGTGAACTACTATTTCCTTCTTTAATGGGGTAGGGGCATTCTCCCCCTGAACCTGGCCTAACCCCATTGTTGGAATGTTTCTGTGTCTTGAAGATTCTTCACTGTCAGTTTTTCCAGTCCTGGAAACAGTGCGCATACGAGGACTGGGCACTTTTTTTATCATGGGACTTGTGCACTCAGCTGTCTTTTTTTTTTTTTTTACTTCTGTCCATATATGCTATATAAAATGCACTGTATATATCAGTGTCACTCCCAGTAAAGTATAGCTTATTTAAAGAGAAGCTCATTGCTATCCAGTATTCTATGTTTTCCTACATTCCACTATAGGTGATTTTGGTTATTAGATGTAATTCTAGATTCCAACATGTTCTTGGTACACAAATTTGTAAGGAAAGCAATTTCATGCATTTGCAACTCTCTAGAAGAAATCCTCATTGCAGGTTACCAGGCTAATGGTTTTTAAGCCTAGCCATTCATGCCCCAGTTTTCATAATTGTCAATGCCCAAGGACTAGAAAGACATTGGTGTATGTCTGTGCCTTAGAGCAGCTACAAGCTGCTGCTGCCCATAAAGGCCACAGATGACAAGCAAAGTTGAATTTATGCTTTCCCATCCATTGGTCCAAGTGTTATTTGAATAGGCTTAAAGAAGATCGCCGTTTCACATAAATGGGGAGTCTTTTCCAGGAAAAGGGTAATCTCTCAAATGCACATCTGTTCCTCTACCATGTTTGCTTATGTCACAGATGAGGTTTAGATCCTTAGATCGGGTATTTCTTGTGCTGTTTGTTTTGTGAATGTGTACAGCATATCCATCAGAGCTGGATCCTAGAAGGCCTTGTAGGCTAGGTATAGATTGTCCCTCAGTAATCTATAGGAGACGAGTACAGGGATAAGGGTTTGAGGTGATCCATATAGGACGCGTTATTTACACCCTATATTATTTTAATGAATCTCTGTGGCCACTATAGTTGTTGCAAATGCCTAGTCAGGTACATGCTGAAAAGTGCACTGTACTCAATTATTGGTCTAACGAGGGTTATGGATTGTAGGACTATGACCTCCTTAGATCTAGATACCATGCCATAGCTTATAACTTGCACCACATAGAAGGATTTTCTCACCATTGTGGACACACAGTGATCAAAGTTCAGGTTACTGTTCTCAAGTCCCTTACCACTGGGTCTAAGTGTTATTAATGTTGTAATTTTCAAGGGTGGTCATCTTCCCAAAGGGTATAAATATGCATTTTGTGGCACTGACTATTTAGGCTATATTTCTGGCACCAGTTACTTGGCTCTCAGACCCTCCTCAAGGATATTTACATCTTTGGTGGAATTTGTCATTGCACCCAACTTGCAGTCTTGTGCAGATTTTGTCATCCAAACAACCTCTATATTTGCTATGACTTCAGAGAAGCGTATTCCAAACAGGAAAGGTCCAATGGTGGAGTCCTGTGGAACACCACTAACAACATGCCTATTGGTAGAGGTGGATTCACCAACCCTAACTTCATGTTGAGTACAGTAGCCCAGGCCGGTATGACCCTGACCTTGAGTAGCATCTTACCCTCACCAAGAATGATGCCACAATATGAAGACAAGATGATCAATTTCAACAATTGGCTTAAGTATTGATGTCATTCAAAGGGGATCCAATGCCTGTCAGCCTGGGATGATACACTCGACAAGCCACGACATGCCCACTAGGGATGGCTTGCACCTGCCACCCTGGGCTGGATATTGGCAAAGGCTACTTGCACTTTACCCCATAGTGCCATTTTGGAGGCAAGGCTCAAAAGACAAACCCACCTCCATAGGTATCACAAGGGATAAGAAACTAAAGAGTAATGCTACTCAACGCCAGAAGTCCTAAATGCCACCTCAAGATGCACGACTCAAAACTCTCCTTAGCATGGGGAACATAGATATCTGTGCAGTAACAGGAACCTGGTACAGGGCTCCTGAGAGCACCCCAGCACCACCAGGTTATACTTGTCATACCATTAACTTTTCGACCCCAAAACTTGGACCAAACCACAAAAGGAGGGGGGAGTATTAATATTCATCAAAGATACCCACACCTCCAGGTTGGTGGCACAGCACCGAAGCATCAGAGTCTATCCATGTGTAACTAACAGTGGGTAAAACTGCCTTCCAGTTTACAGCCTGCATCAGACCACCCCCCCAAACCTAGGAACCCCACTTTCAAGCCTTCCTGAGAACACTGGAAAATATGAAGGTCTCTCCAAAACACCATTATATTGGGCGACTTCAACTACCCAAACATACACTGGAAGCATTACATCTAAAGGGCTACAACACCCTAGCCCAAAGGTTCCTAGAATTCATAAACTCAAATGCTATGGAACAACTTGTTACCACTCCCACAAGAGGGGAAACATACTGGACCTGATCATCACCAACATGGGGACTCTGCAACAGTGCTCCAGACCAAGGAAGTTTATCCCTCACTGGTAAGATCAGACCATAAACTAATCTCACTGGATATTCAACATCCCGACCCACCCCTGCTCCAGAAAACCACAGTGAAAAACTTCTAAAGGCAAATTTCACACTCCCTTAAAACCACAGATTGGAATCCTTCAAAGCCCCAGGCCTGTGGGAAAATACGTCCCAGACCGCAGAATCCTTTATAAATGCATTCTATGAACACCTTCTTAGGAATGCCGCTGGATCATCACGATCCTGGGGCAAATAAACCAAGACCCAATCACTCCAAAGGTAGATGTCCTGTCTGGTGGACCCCAGACATAAACAATAAACTATACAATAGGAGGAGGAAGCTACTACATGATGGAGCAAAATCCCAAAAAGGGAAGACATCTCTTGAGATTAGTATTAACTTAGCAAAAACTAAGGGCACTCGCCTAGCAAAATAGTCTAAGGCCAGCTTGAGAGAAAAATTGCACAGGACACTAATTTCAAGGATAATCACAAGGCTTTCTTTAGGTTATGTTAGGAACCTGGGTGGAATTCCTGAATATGCCTGTAGAATTAGTCCAAAATGACAAAAATACACCGAACCCACAGACATTACTGCCAACATCCTAGCCTGACAGGTTCAGGCGCCAGACCCCCTCCCCACCAAAAGGGCAAATATCTCCCAGCAGGTGCTGCCCCTGACATCTCAGATGCTCAGGTAAGAGCCGCCCTCTCAAAGCAAAACACACAGCATCAATGGGACCAGACGGTGTCCCGGGCTGCGTCCCTACATGAACTCCAAGAAGAGCTAAACCTAAACATGGAAACTACTGTTCAGTCTCAGCCTTACTACAGGATAAGTGTACCCAAAGAGTGGCGACAGCAACAGTGGTCCCTACTCACAAAGGTGGTGCCTCAACAGACCCTGGAAACTATCGCCCCACTGTAAGCCTGATCACAGCTTGGTCTGCAAAGCTATGTGAAAGGAATCATCATGGACCTCATAAATAAAGATATTGGGGACCACCACAGACATTGGATCCTACCCAGTTCGGCTTTTTGGGCAGATCTCTGCCACTTAAACCTGGTTGCCTTCTTTGAAACAGTCACCAAGGCCATTGACGAAGTGGGAAGGTGGTCCGGGCTACAGCCTTACCTGGACCTACGCGAAAAGCCTTTGATACAATACCCACCTGCACGGGCATTGGTAGATAAGCTCACTAGCTGAAATATAAACCCCGGCTAGTGTCACTAGATGGGTTTACCAAGCAAACTGATTCAAGGACAGAACCCACATGGTTAGAATTGCTGGAGCCATGTCAGACTCCAAACCAGTTAGAAGTGGCGTCCCTGGTCTGAGGGAGAGCCTCAGTCCTGGGACCTCTCTCTTGTTCCGGGTATATATTTCCTCGGAGGTACAGACCAACACGGAAGGACTGTGGCTGACCAAGTTCACAGATGACTGCAAATCAAAACAGGGTTACCATAATCGACTCTCCCAGCCGACACACAAGCATCCTCCAAAAGGGCCTCATGGAAACAGACAACTGGTGCCAGAGCCATGGCCTCAAGCTAAACGCCAAAAGTGTATAGTCATCCCCTTTGGCAAAAACGATAGTGCCCACAAATTACCACATAGGTGGTAATCCATTAAGTACAGAAGTATGTAATTAGGGACCTGGGGACCCAAGTTGATAGCAATCTCTCGTTTTGACAAACCACGCATTGGCTAGAAAGTGGTTAGAAAAACACATTTTATATAGCCCACCCTAATCAAGAGGATTCACATCTAGATCAGGGGAGGTCAGCCGTGCCGCTCTACTCATCCCTCATCAGGCCCATAATGAGAGTACAATGCCCCTTTTGGGATGTGTACCTTTACCAGACACCTGCAGCAAGACCCCAAAAGTTAACCTCACCAAAAGAGGGATCAAAGGGCTCAAACAGATGCCATATGCTGCCCAAGTTAAAAGAAACTCCAGCTCTACTCAGTAGTGGCATACCGCCTTGCTCAGAGGCTGCATCTGTGCCTGACGTATAAAGCCATGTCCAACCTGGAATTAAAGGGACACATGCTGCAACCTCAAAAATCCAAATCCCATCAAGCCTACGTGCTTTCGAGAGCACTTGAACCTCAACGCACAAAATAAATAGGACAATGCTGGAGGGACAGATTCACTAACTCCAGAGGCTCCCTTCAGCTCTGGAATAAAAATCCCAGTCCGGGTTAGGTGCAGAGTCCACTCATTGACTCTCTTCAAGAGGAATCTTGATATGAGTGGATGGGAGAATCGTGGAAGTTTACCCCGATTTATCACTTCTATGTCACTGTTAGACAGAGTGCTGATATACTAACCTCAAAAAAGGGCACTTAGCAAAATTAATTTAAAATGGGTATAAAGCCAAAACATACTCTGGCTACACTTATAAATGCCCTAGGGGCAGATAGCCCAGTATGAACCTATGAATCTGTGTGTCCTATCAATGAGCCATTTGACTACCCATCGAAAGCCACATTAGGACTGATGTCTAAACTTTGAGTTTGTCTACAACACCCAGGTGAGGTAGTGTGTTGAATGCCTTACCAGGTTGAGGTATGCAGTGTGCACATTTTCGCCCATCCATGGCTCATGGCCTCTCAATGTAGCGTCCACTGGGTTTAGTAGGTGGACCTACTCCTGACAAACCAAACTGATGGGTCCAGTGTTTGAAAAATTTCATTTGTTATGATAACGCTTACAAGTACATCAGACTTCGTCCAAATTTATAAGTCTGTCATTCCCTTGGTTTGTTGAGGGCCACCGACGTAAAAAAGGATGACTGTTGCACTCCTTGCTTTCCTGGGGAAGAAGCCTGTCTGGAAGCTGTGGCTGAATAGACATTCTAGTGGGCCTGAGGGGGTCATTTTTGCTGAAGTGTGTTTAGCTCTGG
>NC_056737.1:1728868824-1728902221 GCF_019279795.1 Protopterus annectens | reverse complement strand
AGATAAGCCAAAGGGCAGTGCAGAGAACTGATCGTGCGTGTAGCCTGCCTTGAAGCGTAGGTATCTTCTGCAAGATTCCCTGATTGGGATGTGCAGGTATGCTTCTTTTAAATCTAGTGTTGCCAACAAGGCATCTTTGCCTGGCATAGGAAGTAACTGGTGAAGAGTCAGCATCTTGAATTTTGGAATCTCCAAAAAGGTGTTTAGAGTAGACAGGTCCAGGACAGGGCGCCATGAATCGTCTTTTCTGGGTACCAGGAAATGTCTCTGGTAGAAACCTTGTCCCTTTTCCTCTTCTGATACCAGTTGAATAGCCCCCATGCTTAAGAGAGAAAGTACTTGTTTTGGGGCCTCTGTCCACTGATTTGGGGGTAGGTCTGGCCACCCGCTTGGTGTTGGCAATGTGTAGAAGTGAAATCTGTATCCTCAGGACACTATATTTAAAACCCATGTGTCCTGGGTAATGAGTTCCCAATTCTTTGCATGAAGAGCAATCTTTCCCCCAAAGGGGCAATCACAGTTGATAAGTGCTTGGAAATTTAAAAAGGAAGTCATTGAGACAGTTTACCATAGGGGAGAGTTTTATTATTCCCAGAGTTGGAAGTGGAGGCCCCCCACTGCTTAGTTCTGTGTGTCCCCTAAGACTGAAACCTGGGGTTTTCGCTGTGTCTGGGTTTGGCTTGAAAAGACCTGGAAGGGGCTGGAAAGGACCAATTCTTAGAGGGCCAATGTCTACTAAATCTAGGAGGCTGAACTTGTAAGAAATCTTTAACAGTTTGCATAGACTTAGCTTTATCTTCCATCTTTTTAAGAACTTCCTCAGCCTTGTTGCCAAACAGGCGGTCCTGATTTAAGAGAGCATCCAACAAGTCAGCTTTAACATGATCAGGCAAAGATTGCTCCTTAAGCCAAGCATGCCTTCTGAGCACAGACCCAGTAACAGCAGTCCTGCAAGAGGCCTCTAATGAATCAAAACCACATTGCAAAGTGTGTTTTCCAACTTGTTCAGCAGAATGCATTAAATCCTGTAATTCTTTACTTTCCACACAGTCAGGAATCAACATAATTTTCTGTTTAAGCAGTCCAATACCATGTTGCTGATACTTTAACATATGAAACTGTCAGTTTAAAGCCCTAATGGCCAAGGTTGCATAAGTGTAAACCTTCTTACCCCATCTATCCAACACCCTGGAATCTCTATCAGAAGAGGTAGGATTTTTAGCAGTAGAAGCCTTAATGCCCTTGGGCCCCAGTGAAATAGTCTCTGGATCTGCAATAGGATTTTTAAAAAGGAACTTTTGGGACTCAGGAACCCTGTAGTATCTGTCAGGTTTTCTGGGAGCAGGAGGCAAGGAATCAGGGGCCAAACTAGATTCTGAAAAAGCATCATCAACAATGCCTAGTACAGGAGGAATAGCTAAAGGCCTATATGCCGAGGTAGAATAAGGAAATCCCTAAGCCTCTTTTTTGAATCAGAAAATTCTGACTTTCCCAGTGGAAATGCCCCTTAGAGTATGTAAGGTTTCCCCAAAAGAAAAATCTTCAGGAGGGGAAGCAGAGGGAATAGAGTCCTCTGCATCAGAATCTTCATAAGTAGATAAGGGCAAATCCAGCTCAGAAGAATCAGAAAAAACAGAAGATTCATAATCAACTTAAGTCCTAGGCCACTTAGAATGGGGTGCTGGCTACCTCTGATTAGAGTTATTAGATCTTCAGCCATTCTTATTTGTTTTTTAGGCATAGAGGCCTGAGCATGTGGCCTGGGCGTCGTTTTTTTAGGCATGGTTCGAGATTTTGGCCTAAGTAAAGAAGGAAGCGTCGGTTTAATATGCAAGTCCGTAGGGCTGAATACACCCTCAGAAGCCGGTGCCTGCACAGCGGCTCAGGACCCATCCAAGGTAGTGACATCCGCGGGTTCCATAGCTGAAGCATCTCGCGGCATACTGGACTCCGAATGGGTCTCAGTAGAGGCCTGCGAATCATAAGTAGTGGGTATCAGGGGGTGCAAAAGTGCCTCACTGAGTACTGGCGAACTGGCGGCTGGCTTAGAAGCGTCGGTGGCAGTTTTGGACCTCGGTGGCCTGTCTCTGTCTTTATCTTTATGTTTTTTCAGAATCCCGGTAGTCGGAGGGCTAACAGACGACATTTCTTGATAAACAGAGAACCGAAATATTTAGAGGCGAAAATATACAGACGACGGATAGTGCACTGATTAAATAAGGCACAAAACCGACAGCAAAGTACGTCGTGGTCAGGGCCTAGGCAAGGAATACAGTATGAATGAAAATCTTTGAGAGGTATTTGCTTTCCACAAGTAATGCAATTATTAACTTTTACTGACATCGGTAAGGAGCAAGAAAAATTTTCCCCAACGGGGTTACTTAGCTTTAGTTGAAGACGTCAATTCTGAAACTCGCAAACGAAAATTTCAGGAGTCTGCTGACTAGCACTTGCAAACTGTTTCTGCTTCGGGAACCACATGGCAAGAAAGACTGATGTAATGGCGTCGGCTGCATGTTTTAGACCCCTGATAACCTGACGTCATGGAAGAAGGGACAGCAACCGACGTAGGACCCAAGACTTTGTTAATCAGGCCGACTGAGGGCTACCTGCAAGCAGATAACCCAAATGTAATAACTGCAACAGTAAAACACTAACATCTGAATCTGTTTGAAAGAAATAAGCCTTATTCCTATAGCAGACATTAAATCTCTATATGCAGTAATATGAGATAAAACGCACTGCTTTTTTGCCCATATGCTGTTAAAGTGGTTAAATTACTTGCACCCAAAATAAGGCTGCTTACTTTAAGTAGTAATATTTAGACATTTTTTTAGTAACCGAAGACAAACAAGTTAAAATATATGCCAATACAGCACTACGTTTTACTAAGCTGCATACACTATTGGAAACTCATGGTGTTCTGGCTGGTGTGATTCTCAAACAATCTGGAAATATATCGCTGATTGATAAGTATATTTCTTGGCATTTTAACCTTTCCGAGTTCTGCATTGTCTTAATTTTGGCTGACTGAATTATTGCTTGCCTGACTGAATTATTTTATACATTTTCTGGCACTGTTTTACGTTTCTCATCTGTTCTGAAACTGGCCCCCCCCCAATCTTGTGGTGTTCTTATAGTTGGCGGCTTTGCAGTTGCCCGCCCCTACTGTAAATTTGATCTGGGACACCCCTCTCAGTCTGGTGTTCACTCTACTTAATACAGACAGAACACTTGAGAAGGCCAACCCTTCATGAATTTTTCTTCTGCTCCTCCTTCCTCTCTCCTTGCACTTTACTAAAAAAAAAAAATAAATAAAAACATTTGCACTTTATTTTGCTTTTGCCTCTTCTTAAAAGTTTAAAAGTACTCAATTGTATTTATTCTGCTGCATTTATTACTGCTTGGTAGTAGCCTGATTAACTTGTAACTGTTAATCTAAGCCTTTTGGTTTAAGCACTTGGGCTTCAGACCAGTTATTTTACATTGAGAAGGTTTGTGGTCTGCACTGTTGTGGCAGGACAGGTAGCTTACATCCTTCTATATTGGTAATTGCTGATTGAAGGCTCAGTGTATGTTATTCTAAATGTGTATTAGTTCTGGTTTAAGCACTTGGGCTTCAGGCTAGTTATTTTACATTAAGGTTTGGGGTCTGCACCTCTTGTGGGAGGGATTCTGCCCTTCTGAGCTGGGAATGTCTGGTTAAGGGATTATTGTGCCTGCTTATTTGAACTGTTTCTTTCTGAAATGGGTGTGCCTTGTTTGCTGTAGCATAGACTAGTTTAAGCATGCTGAATCGAGCTTTGTTTGTATAACTTGAGCACTAATCCAGGCCATCTTTTTTGGATTTGGTTCCACTGCACCCTAGTGGCAGGAGTGTGCAGTTAGAACTTTTTTGATTGAAGACTGCTGGAACAGGGCTCAATTTGAGCTTTTTTACTGGTTAATTGGGTATTTGGTTTAAATCAGTTTGCTCGTTTTCTACTGTATAAAAAATTGCACTTCATTCATCTGCTTTTACTGTATTTGTTTCTTCCTACTTTATTGCATTTATTCTGCTGCATTTATTACTGTTTGTTAGTAGCCTGATTAAATTGTAACTGTTATTCTAAGCCTTTGGTTGAAGCAGTTGGGCTTCAGACCACAGCTGTTTTACATTAAGAAGGTTTCTGGTCTACACTATTGTGGCAGGACAGGTAGCTTACATCCTTCTAAGTTGAAAGCTGCTGACTGAAGGCTTAGTGTCTGTTATTCTAAAAGTGTATTAGTTCTGGTTTAAGCACTTGGGCTTCGGGCCAGTTATTTTTCATTAAGAAGGTGTGATCTGCACTCTTGTGGGAGGAGAGGGTACATTCTGCCCTTCTGAGCTGGGAGTTTCTGGCTAAAGGCTTATTGTGCCTGCTTATTTGAAATCATTCTTTCGGAAATTGGTACGCCTTGTTTGCTGTACCACAGACTAAATTCAGACCTGCTGAATCTAGCTTTGTTTGTATAACTTGAGCACTAATCCAGACCATCATTTTTCTGGAGAAGGTTCCCCTGCACCCTAGGGGCAGGAGTGTGCAGTTAGAACTTGTCTGATCGAAGACTGCTGGAGCCGGGCACAGTTTTTAGATTTTTATTTGTTAATTTTAAATCAGTTTGCTCATTTGCTACTGTTATATTAAAAAAAATACACTTTATGCACTGTCGCTTAGCTAGGGTTTAACTATTCCCAGCGCCATAAAGTCTGCTCTTCAAATTTTCCCTTAGAACTTAGCCAGTTTTCTAGTTTTAGCACTCAAATCTGTTTCTTTGAGCTCAGCGCTTGTTCAGAACCTGTTGTAAGCATTAAATAAGCTACAAATTACTACAGCACTCAACTTTCCTCACTTGTCTAGAAGAAAACAGTTAGAAAACAGTTTTTAGCACTTAATAAATAAGCACCTATCCAGGCATGTCTAAGGGTCAAGCTCCCAAGTGTTTTCTCTTGTCTACCTGATGAATCTGGGCATCTTGGGGCAATGCAGCAACTGCCTCATGTACACAGACAACCATCTCCTCCTACCACCCACCACTACAACCTGTGAAAGATGCACTTATATAGTCAAACTGGAAGCAAAGCTCTCTTCACCAAAGAATGGACTAGACAGTCAAGAGGAGAAGGTAAACACCTGCACCACACTACACTAATCACATAGTCCCCCAAAACCTACACCACCAACACACACACATATCAACACAAAACACACATCTACATTCGTGGAGGTTCTCAATAAAAATCTGCTCAAGCAACAGAGATCTCCAAAGCAGAAATGCACGCAACCTCCACCCCCCCCAACACACCCCAAATGACACACAGCCCACAAACACAGTGTGCCACTCAACCACAGCCCATAAGGCATAACAACGTATCCAACACTCTAGTCATAGGTGACTCTATAGTCAGGCACACTGATGTTCCACTCACAAGGCTAAACAAGGAGAAAGTTAGTCAGCTGCCTGTCGGGTGCCAGGATTCGTCACATAATGCACACATTCAAATCACTCCACAACAAGTACAAATATGACTCTGTCATTGTCCATGTTGGTGTGAATGACCCGAGACACACCTCCCTGGACTACATGAAGAGAGACATGGAGGAGCCCTCTGATCTTGCAGCCCAGGCAGGTATGACCTTAGCCCTGAGTAGCATCATGCCATCACCCAGAAAGATACCACAGTACAAGGACAAAATGATTAAGCAACAATTGGCTAAGCTTCTGGTGTCATTCTAAGGGGATCCAGTATCTGTCTGCATGGGATGACATGATCGACAGACCACAATGCTTTGCCAGCGATGGCCTGGACGTGTCACCCTTGGGATTCCGGATATTGGCTAAGGCTCTTGCCACCACAATAGTGCCTTTTTTAGGCAAGGTTCAAATGACAAATTCACCACCATAACAGGTACAAGCAAGCAAAATCTGAGGGTAATACTACTCAATGCTAGAAGTCTAAACCTCAAAATGCATTCACTCGAGGCACTCCTTAAAATGGAGAACACTGACATCTGTGCAGTGACAGAGACCTGGTTCAAGGCTCCAGAGAGCAACCCTGCATTACCAGGCTATAATTCATACCACACCTTTTGGCCACCTAACCTGGACAGAAACACTAAAGGTGGAGGCGTGTCCATATTCATTAAGGATATCCACAGCTCCAGGCTAGCTGCTCAGCATAATGCATCCGAGATTATCCAAGTGCAACTAACTCTGGGCAAGACCACAATCCAAATTGTAACTTGCTACAGATCCCCCATCATGCCTCAGAACTCCCACTCCTCATTTCTTGATACACTGGAAAATATGTGGGTACAACCCAACATCCTAATAATGGGCGATTTCAACTACCCCACCATTAACTGGGAAAACTACTCATGTACCAACTCTTTTGCTCGTTTTCTGGAATTCATAAATTCCAATGCCTTGGATCAACTTATCCACACCCCCACCAGGGGCAGCAATATCCTAGACCTGGTCATTACCAACATGGGCGATCTGTGTTCAACACCAGAGGTCAATTCCTCATTGGTCAGATTCGACCACAAGCTAATCAGCCTAGACATCCACATCCCACCCCCCATTAGGAAAACCACTGTAAATAATTTCTCCAAAACCAACTTCACGCTTAAGACAGAAGTGGCAAACTTCACGACACCCATGCAGATGGACAATAGAGGTACAGCTGTTGAATCCTACACAAATGCACTTTATAAGCACTTACACAAGTATATGGATTGTACTATCCCTAACAGAACCAAGATGCTATCCTCCAAAAAAGGAAGCCAATCTGGTGATCCCCTGCCACAAACTCACTCTTCAACAGAAGAAAGAAACTGTTGCAAAAAAAGTGTAAAATCCCATGACTGGAAGAACTCCCTGGTCAGTCTTAGCAAGAAGCTGAGATCCCTCAAACTCCTCCAAAGCTAGTTATGAAAACAAAATCACCACTGATTCTAAAGACAACCACAAAGCATTCTATAGCCATGTCAAGAATTTCAATGGCAACACTCAGACCTGCTCTGAGTTACAGCACAATGGCACTAAATATACAGAACCAACTGATACTGCCAACATCCTGGCAGATAGGTTCAATGCTAACTTTACCCCTCCTCATCCCCTACAGGGCCCATCTCTATACCAGAAGAATGCAAAGTTCCTGTAATCATGGCTGCACAGGTAAAAAAGTACAGTTGTGTACACTTACCATAAATGTAGACGTTAGAGTGTATTCACTGATGCAATCACACTAGGGTTATCTGCCTGCAGGTATCCCTCAGTCGGCCTGAATACCAAAGTCTTGGGATTTCTGCATCAGATGCTGTCGCCTCTTCCATGACGTCAGGTCATCAGGGGTACAAAACACGAAGCAGACGCCATTACATCAGTACTTCCTGCCCCAGATGTCAGGAGACCCCAAATTAGGAAGCAATTACATGGTATGGAACACCTCCAGTAAAAATTAAATACCATAGCCATAAGATATGGCCAAAAGGAGGATAGGCAGAAAGCATAGAAGAGTCAGGGGACTGGAGGGAGGGTAACCAGGACTGCAACAGTGAATACACTCGAACATCTACATTTATAGTAAGTGTACACAACTGTACTATGTTCTTTGTGTTTCACTGTTGCAGTCATCACACTTGGGTTGATTCCCAAAGCTGAGGAAGGGTGAAGGCAGTCAAGAAATAGTAGGGCTGGCTAGCAGGCCTTGCAAGACTGCTGTGGCAAATCCAGCTCTGGATTTAGAGAAGACAGTTAAGTGATAATGCTTGGTGAAGGTGTGTACAGAACTCCAGGTTGCAGCTTCCAGGATGTCCCTGGTAGGGACTCCTTAAAAATGCTGTAGAGGTTGAGGTAGCCCTAGTGGAATGAGTTCTGATCCCCTGTGGGGTAGGTTTTCCATGGTGCTTGTAGCAGAAATGGATGCAGTGTGCTATCCACTTGGAAATGGTTTGCTTTGAAATGGCCTTGCCCTCTGCCCCTATAGCAAAGCTGACTAGCAGCTGGTCAGATTTTCTGAAAGGCTTAGTCCTATTAAGGTAGAACCAGAGTGGTCTGTGCACGTCCAAGGAGTGCAGGATCCTTTCCCCTTTATTCTGAAGATTAGGAAAAAAGGTTGGTAAATGGATGGATTGGTTTAGAAAAACCAAAAACACGCAAGTGAGGCCAAGTGCACGGACTAGACCAATAATCCAGGAATCAAAAAAGTCCAGCACAAATCAAGTGGATCAAGTTGCACAAAAGCATCTAGCTAAGTAATAACCAATCACTACTGCAACTACCCATAATGTTAATACTGTATATTTTTGAAGTGTTGCTGCTAGTGAACTCCTTAGTTTTATACATATGTGTACAAGCACTACAATGTCCACAGGGACTGCTACCTATCAATCTATCCCCAAACGTAGTTTGGTGAAAATCAGTAGTGGAATTCTTTTTGTAGTGAGTACGGTATGAGTTGACAGTCCTTCCTCTACGATGCTTTTGTTCTGCTTTCTATGTTGGACAAACTTCGAGTCCACTTAGATTTAGGATCAGTGAGCATCTAAGTGCTATAAGGAATAAAAGGCTTACAAATGCCCTTTATAAACATACTCTAACCCATCATACTGCTAAATTCCATTTTACTATCATAGACAAAATCCAGGGAAATAGAATGTGCAAGTCAGGTTGCCTTAGTAAACTCAAAACAGGCTGGATAGTAAGGTTGGGGAGCTCTCTTAAAACCTGGCCTGAATGAACACAATTGATTTGGTATGCACCAATAGGTGGACAGCAGCAATTTAGCATATACTATTTAAACAAGGTGTTTGTTTTTAAGCAGTAACACTGAGGAAGGTTTGTTGCTATGAGGTTAGCCACCTTTTATATTAAATAAATGCAACTTGATCCACTTGATTTGTGCTGGACTTTTTTGATTGTTCTTGGATTGGTTTAGAGCCACACTGGATACCACCTTGGGCATAAAAGATGGGTTAGTCCTGAGGGAAACCCTGTCAGCATAGAAAATAATGAAGGGTTCCACAGCCATTAGTGCCTGTAACTCAGACACTCTTCTTGCTGAAGTGATGGCTAGAAGTAAGGCTGTTTTCCAAGAGAGGAATTTTAACTGTGCTGAAGCAGCAGGCTCAAAAGGGGGAAGCGTAAGCTTCTGTAGTACAAAGTTAAGGTCCCAGTCAGGGGTGGGCACTCTCCACTCTCCTTGGGAGTCTTAAATTGTTAGCTCCTCTCAGGAACTGTTTGACCAGAGGGTGAGAAAAAAGAGGTGGCTCAGTATTGTAATCAGCTGAGATGGCAGAGGCATGAATCTTAATAGAAGAAAAGGATAGGCCTTTGTGGAGCAGCTATGCTAGGTAATCTAGGATTTGAGGTAAGGTGGGCACGGCTGTGCCCTTTCCTAGAGACTGGCTCCAAGAACAGTATCTTTTCTATTTTTCTGAATAGGATTTCCTAGTACTAGGCCGTCTGGCCTCAAGCATGACATCCAGCACCTGTTTTCTGAGGGTTGCTGGAGGAGTATTCAGGGAATAAGCCAGGCTGCAAGGTTCAGGGTTTGCAGCTGAGGATGCAAAATCTGTCCCTCCTGCTGGGACAAGCAGGGAGGGGGTCTGATGTAGATGCCAAGGTGGCACTGCTGCCAGACTGTGTAGGAGTGGGTACCAGTGCTGGCGGGGCTAGTCTGGGGCAATAAGGACTGTCCTTGTTTTGACTTGTTTGATCTTGAGTAGTACTTTGAGAGGAAGGGCAGAGAGGGGGGCGTAAATTGAGAGGTTTTCCCATGTAAAGGATAAGGCATCTACTTTCCATGCTTGGCTGTGGGGATTTCTGGTGTAAAATTTGCTCAATTGATGGTTTTGGGGGGAGGTAAAGAGGTCCACCTCTGGTGTCCCCCACCGGTGGGTTAGAAGTTTGAATGAGTTGGGTTCCAGTTTCCACTCGTGTGGGTCCAGTAGATTCCTGCTTAAGTCGCCTGCCAATGAATTTTGTTTGCCTGGCAGGAAGTGAGCTTGCAGGTGCACTTGGTTGCTCAAAGCTGTATTCCACAGGGCCATGGCTAACATGCAGAGTGGGTAAGAATGAGATCCCCCCTGCTTGTTTATGTACCACATAACTATGGTGTTGTCCTTTTTCAAGAGTTGTCCTGGAAAGATAAGGTTTTTGAAGTCTGTAAGAGCATTCTGTACAGCTAACATTTCTTTTTGATTGACATGTAGGTGAATTTGTCCTGGGCTCCATTTGCCTTGAATGCATTTGTCAGCCATGTGTTCCCCTCTTGCATATTCTGATGCATCTGTTATCAGTGTTTGGGCAGCGAGGGGTTGCGTGAAAGGGAGTCCCTTGTTGTGGTTGCAAGCCTCTGCCCACCAAAGGAAGTCTGCCCATAGAAAAGGAATGATAGGAATAATTGTTTCCAGGTCCTGAGAATGTTGGCACTAGAGACTTTTTTAAGTACCACTGAAGTTTCCTCATACGCAGTCTTGCATATGGAATTAGAAGACTGCATGAGGCCATGAACCTTAGGGATTGCAGTATTTTTCTTGCAGACAACTGGGTTCTGGTGGCCATTAGTTTGAAGTAGTCTGTCAAATAAACCTGCTTTTCAGGAGTAAGGAATGCCATCTGGGAAGTTGTGTTCAAGCTTGCTCCCAGGAATACAATCTTTTGGCTGAGCACCAGATGTGATTTCTTTTCGTTGATGGTGTACCCCAGAGAAGTTAGAAGTCTCTCTACAAATGCCAGGTGCTGAAGTAGCAATTCCTGACTGTCCGCCTGAATCAGGCAATCGTCCAAGTATGGATAAATCTGAATATTTCTCTGCTTGCAGTATGCAATGGCTGGAGCCTGGCACTTTGTGAATACCCTGGGCGCAGTAGATAAGCCAAAGGGAAGTGCCTAGAACTTACAGCGCATAGAGCCTGCCCTGAAACATAGATATTTCCTGCAAGATTCCCTTATCAGGATGTGCAAATAAGCTTCTTTTAGGTCTAGGGTGATTAGCCAGGAGTCCTTGGCTAGCATAGGAAGCAGCTGTTGTAGTGCAAGCATTTTGAATTTTGGGACCACAAGGAAGGTGTTGAGAATGGATAGGGCGCCAAGAGCCCTCTTTTCTGGGCACCAGGAACAGTCTGGAGTAGAAACTCTGTCCTCTCTGCTCTATTGGAACAGGTTGTAGAGCCCTGATACTGAGAAGAGAAAGTACTTGCTTTTGAGCCTCTGCCCACCGGTTTGGAGGAAGGTCTGGCAACCCGCTTTGGCTTGGCAGTGAGTGGAAGTAGAATCTGTATCCCTGGGATACAATGTTTAGGACCCATTGGTCCTGGGTAACGGAAATCCAGTTTTTTGTATGCAGGGCGAGTTTTCCTACTAGGGGTGCAAGTACTTGGGTATGGCTGGGAAGTATGACAGACAAGTCATTGTGAATTGTTTCCATAAGGGGGTGGCTTACCACTCCCTGTTTTTGAGGGGGGGGCACTCCATTGTTTAGATCTCTGCGTACCCAGCGACTGCAGCCATGGTGGTCTGTTGCTCCTGGGTTTGGGCTGAGAAGACCTGGTAGGGACAGGAAAGGACCAGTTTTTTGAAGGCCAATGCCTACTGAATCTAGTTGGCTGTACTTGAGAAATCTTTAACAGTTTGCATAGATTTAGCTTTTTCCTCCATCTTTTTAAGAGCCTCTTCTGTTTTTATGCCAAACAAACATTCCTGGTTTAATGGAGCATCTAGTAATTTTGCTTTGACATGGTCTGGCAAGACTTGTTCCTTCAGCCAGGGATGCTTTCTAAGTACAGGCCAAGTGACAGCAGCCCTGCAAGATGCTTCTAAGGCATCAAAACCACACTGCAAAGTATGTTTACTGGCTTGGTCTGCAGAATGCAGTAACTCTTGTAAATCTTTATTTTCTGCAAAATCTGGAAGCAACAACATTTTTTTTAATTAGTTCCATAATATGCTGCTGGCACTTCAACATGTGAAACTGGCAATTTAAAGCCCCGATGGCAAGAGTTGCAGAGGTATATACCTTCTTGCTCAATCTGTCCAAAGCCCTCGAATCCCTGTCCAAAGGAGTAAGGTTTTTGGCTTAACACCTTTAGGTCCCTGGGAAATGGTCTATGGATCTGCAATGGGATTCGTAAAGAGAAATTTGTGAGAGTCCGGTACCCTGTAGTACCTGTCAGGCTTTCGAGGAGCTGGTGGTAAAGTATCAGGAGTAAGACTTGATTCCATGTAAACATCATCTACAATATCCAGGACAGGGGGTATAGCTAGAGGCCCCTGCTGAGGCAAGTCTAAAAATTCTCTGAGTCTTTTTTTTTTTACTCTGGGTAGTCCTGGCATTTCCAGCAGAAATGCTCTCTTAAGGTATGCAAGGTTTCAATAGAAGAAAAGTCCTCTGGAGGGGAGGCAGAGGGAATGGAATCCTCTGCATATGAATCCTCATCGGTAGATAAGGGTATGTCCTGGTAATCAGAGGGATCACAGTCATCGGACTCGTGGTTTGTTGAATCAGAAGGGAAATCAATTCTTTGTCTTTTAGAGGAGGAAGGCTGGCTTCCCCTAATTAGAGTTATAAAGTCTTCAGCCATTCTAAGCATTTGTTTCTGTGGCATGGGGGCTTGAGCATGCGCTTTGGTCGTCGGTTTTCTAGGCATAGTGCAAACTCTGGGCCTGAGAAACTCGGTCGTTTTAGTCTAAAACGAAGGAGTCTGTTTAATATGAACATCGGAAGGTCGGAATACACCCTCAGAAGCCAGTGCCTGCACAGCAGCTCCGGACCCATCCAAGGTAGAGACATCCGCAGGTTCCATAATCGAAGAAGCTTCTCGCGGCATACTGGACTCTGAATGGGTCTCAGCAGAGGCCTGCAAATCTGTAGAGGTGCGTATCAGGGGCTGTGAAGGCGCCTCACTGAGTACCGGCAGACTGGTGACTAGCTTAACGGAAGTGTCGTTGGCAGTTTTGGACCTATGCGATCTGTCTCTGTCTTTACCCTTATGTTTTTTTTCAGATGATCAGTAGTCAGATGGCTTACCCAAGCCATTTCAGAATACGGAGAAGGAGAGCGAAGGAATTTGGTAACAAAGATAGCCCAACGACGATTAGTTTGAGCGTTAAACAAGGCATAAAAAGTACAGTTTTGTACCTACCATAAATGTAGATGTTCGAGTGCTCATACAGCTGCAGTCATTACAGATGGGTTATCCTGCCGTCAGACGGTTCCTCGGTCGGCCGAATTCCAAAGTCTAGGTCCGGCGTCGGTTGTCGTCGCTTCTTCCCTGACGTCAGTGCGGCAGGGGTATAAAAGTGGCAGCCGACGCCATTTTCTTCAGTTTTTCTTGTCCCAGATGTCGGGTGCCCCCAGAAGGAAGGCAAAACATAATGTTATGCAAACATGCAATATAGATAAATCAAAAAGCAGTAGTTGCAAGCAAATACACCATAAAAGAATACCCCAAATAGGTTGCATGATAGAGGTGTTTGTCATAAGGCCTGTCCTAAGAGGGGACGGAGGGGGGGGGGTAAACCTGGACTGCAGCTGTATGAGCACTCGAACATCTACATTTATGGTAGGTACAAAACTGTACTATGTTCATCGTGCATACAGCTGCAGTCATTACAAATGGGTAGAATCCCAAAGCTAAGTAAGGGTGGTAGGCACTAAGTGGAACTAGGAGGAGCGAGGATGCCCTGCAGGACTGCTGTGGCAAAGCCCGATCTAGATTTTGAGTATAGTGGAAGGTGGTAGTGCTTGGAGAAAGTGTGCACTGAACTCCAAGTAGCTGCTTCCAAAATGTCCTTGGTAGGGACTCCCCTGAGGAAAGCTGCAGAGGTAGCTGTGGCCCTGGTGGAGTAGGATCTGATGTATGCAGGCGCAGATTTTCCATGAAATTAACAAAAGCGTATGCAGTGGGCTGTCCATTTTGAAATTGTCCGTTTGGAAATAGCCTTTCCTTGAGCACCTGTAGCATAGGACACAAAGAGTTGCTCAGATTTCCTGAATGGCTTTGTTCTGTCCAAGTAATAACAAAGTTGTCTGTGAATGTCCAAGGAATGTAGTAGTCTCTCCCCTTTGTTCTGTGGATTTGGATAAAAGGTTGGTAAGTGGATAGTCTGATTCAAAGCTACACTGGATACTACTTTTGGCATGAAGGTAGGGTTGGTTCGTAAGGAAACTCTGTCCTGATGGAAAATGATGAATGGTTGCACAGCCATGAGGGCCTGCAGTTCCGAAACCCTGTGTGCTGAGGTGATAGCCAGAAGGAAGGCTGTTTTCCATGACAAGTATTGTAGCTCTGCTGAAGAAGCCGGCTCAAAGGGAGGCAGGGTCAGCTTTTCCAATACGAAGTTGAGGTCCCAAGCTGGAACTGGTGGTTTCCTCGGGGGTTTTATATTTTTTGCCCCTCTGAGGAACTGCCTTAATAGAGGATGTGAGAATAAAGGAGGGTCTATGTTGTATTGTGCAGAAATGGCTGAAGCGTGAATCTTGATGGAGGAGAAGGAAAGGCCATTGTTTAACTCAGCTAGGTACTGTAAAATTTGAGGTATATTTATTACCCAAGGATTCTGGCCCTTTTCTTGATTCCAGGAACAAAATTGTTTCCATTTGGCGGAGTAGGCTTTTCTAGTAGAAGGTCTTCTGGCCTCCAAGATGATATCCTGCACCTCCTTGGAGAGGAGAGTCTATTGGGAAATTAAGGTATTCTCCATGCAGCTAGATTTAGGGTTTTGAGCTGGCTGTGAAGGGTTTTGTAGTTGTGCTGGGACAATAGAAGAGGTACTAGAGGTAGGATTCCATGGTGAGGAGTGTGTCAGGCTCTTTAGGAGAGGATACCAGTGTTGTCGTGGCCAGTCTGGAGCAATGAGAATCATTTGTGGCCTCTCTGCTCTGGCTTTTATTAGAACTTTGGTCAGTAGAGGAAGAGGCGGGAAGGCATAGACTGTCAATGTTGTCCAATTGAAAGAGTGCGTCCACTTTCCAGACCTGTGGATGATAGGTCCTTGAACAAAATTTTTTCAACTGGTAATTTCTGTGGGTAGCAAATAGATCTATGTCTGGCTGTCCCCATGCCGGAGTTATCTTTGAGAAAACTTGAGGATGCAACTTCCATTCGTGTGGATCTGTCATATTTCTGCTTAGGTTGTCTGCCAGTGTGTTTTCCTTCCCTGGCAGGAATTGTGCCTGTAGTTGAATTTGCAATTCCAGTGCTGTGTTCCATAGGGTCATGGCTTGCCTGCACAGGGGGTATGAATGAGTTCCCCCTTGTTTGTTTATGTACCACATGACTGTGGTGTTGTCTGTCCTTATCAATAGCTGGCCTGGATGCAGTAGGTCTTTGAAGGTCATAAGAGCATTTTGCATGGCTAGCATCTCCTTTTGGTTGATGTGTAGGTGGTTCTCTTTTTGGGACCATTTTCCCTGAATGCACTGATCCGCCATGTGTGCTCCCCAGGCATAGTCTGAGGCGTCCGTTGTGATGATTTGAGTTGCTTGAGGTACACAGAAAGGGAGACCTGTGTTTCTTTGGCATGCTTGAGCCCACCACAAAAATTCCTCTTGAAGGCATGGAATGAGTGGTATAACTGTCTCCAAGATGTGGCTGTGCTGAGACCATAAGTTTTTTAGGTACCATTGTAGTTTCCTCATATGCAGCTTTGCACATGGGATTAGTAGGAAGCAAGATGCCATGAATCCCAGAGCCTGCAGGACTTTCCTTGCAGTTAGTCTGGTGAAAGTTGCCATTTTGCTCAAGTATTGAGACAGTTGCCCTTGTTTGTCTGGCATGAGGTAGGCCATCTGGGTGATTGTATTTAAGCTGGCACCCACGAAAATTATCTGTTGAGAAGGTATTAGTTTTGATTTCTTTTTGTTCACTGTGTATCCCAGGAAGTTTAACAGTTTTATTACAAACGCCAGATGCTGCAATAGAATGTCCTTGCTGTCCGCTTGGATCAGGCAGTCGTTCAGATATGGGTAGATTTGTATTCCTTGTAGTCTGCAGAAGGCAATTACTGATGCCAGGCATTTCGTAAACACTCTGGGCGCAGTAGATAAGCCAAAGGGCAATGCAGAGAATTGGTAATGGGTTGAACCTGCAAGAAATATGAGGTATCTTCTGCAATCTTGTCTGATAGGGACATGCAGGTATGCCTCCTTGAGGTCCAATGTTACCAGCCAAGACTCGTTGCCCAGCATGGGAAGAAGCTGCTGTAATGTGAGCATCTTGAATTTTGGCACCTGTAGATATGTGTTTAGGATGGATAGGTCTAAGACAGGTCTCCAATCTTTGTCTTTCCTTGGAACCAGGAATAGTCTGGAATAAAAACCTTGACCTTGTTCTTTTGCAGGTACCTCTTGAATCGCTTTCATGTCCATGAGAGCGGAAATTTGTCTTTGTGCCTCTGCCCTTTGATTTTGTGGCAGGTTTGGCATGCTTCTCATTTTTGGAAGGGTGTGAAAGTGGAACCTGTAGCCTCTGTCTATAATGTCCAGAATCCATTTGTCTTTTGTAACAATATGCCAGTTTTTTGAAAATAATACCAGTTTTCCACCCAAAGGTGCTGCCATTAAAGCTTTGCTTGGCAGACATAGGGGTAAGTAATTGTGTCTGTTTTCTAAATGACTGTGATCTATCTTCTCCACCTCTTGGGGTTGGTGCTTGCCACTGTCTTGCTCTGTGAGATCCTTGTGGTTGTCCTCTACCCCTTGGGCATCTGTATCTGCCCCTTTGAGGTCTGTCCGTGGCTGGAAAGGACCAATTTTTTTGAAGGCCAGTTTCTGCTGAAGCGTGGAGGTTGTACCTGCAGGAAATCTTTCACTATTTGCATAGATTTCGCTTTTTCCTCCATTTTCTTTAGTACCTCCTCAGCTTTAACACCAAACAATACATCTTTTTGAAGTGGTGCATCTAATAACTTTGCTTTGACATGATCTGGTAAGGTTTGCTCTTTGAGCCAAGCATGTCTACGTAGAACAGACCCCGTGACAGCAGCTCTACATGAGGCCTCTAAAGCATCAAAACCACACTGCAAAGTATGTTTACCCACTTGCTCTGCACCATGCAACAAATCCTGCAACTCTTTCAAATCTGGTTGTTCTGTTGGTGTCATTTTGCTTTTCAACTAAAATAACAAAAACTGTTGGTACTTTAACATATGAAATTGACAGTTTAATAACCTCATGGTTAAAGTGGCAAATGTATACACCTTTTCCCCCCACCTTTCTAATGCTCTGGAATCTCTCTCTGAAGGTAAAGGGTTTTTAGCAGTAGAGGCATTTATTCCCTTGGGACCCTGTGAAATAGTTACTGGGTCAGCAGTAGGGCTTTTATAAAGGAACTGGTGAGAATCAGGGACCCGGTAATACCTGTCTGGTTTAACAGGGGCTGGAGGTAAAGAATCTGGATTAAGGCTGGCTTCTGCATACACATCATCCAAAATATCTAAAACAGGAGGGATAGCCAAGGGCCTATGCTGTGGGAGCAGTAGAAATTCCCTGAGCCTTTCCTTGGAATCTGAATAATCTTGGCCTTCCCAGTGAAAGTGTTCCCCTCAATGTATGCAGGGTTTCCCCAAAAAAGTAGTCCTCGGGGGGGGGGGGGAGACCGAGGGAATAGACTCCTCAGCATCAGTCTCTTCGAAAGGGGAATAGGCACAATCCTAGTCCTCAGAATGTTCTGAGGTAATAGAAGCCTGGTCTGAGGAAGGGTAGTCTTCCTCCAATCTGGGTCTTTTGTCAGAGGGGGGTTGAGAATCCCTGATGTGAGTTATCAAATCCTCAGCCATTTTTAGCATCTGCTTTTTAGGCATGGGGCCTTGAGAGGAGGTCTGAGGACCCTGTTTTTTAGTTTTCATGGCTGCTTTAGATTTAGTGAAGGATTTAATAGAGAAGGTGGAAGGCCTGAAGACGCCTTCAGAAATGGCAGGCCTGACAAAATTTTGAGTTTCCCCGCCAAGAGTGGCGTCGGTATTTGCAGTAGGAATGGAGACCGAGGAGCCTGTGACCTCGGGTACTGAAGTCACCGGTAAAATAGTTTCATCGGTATTCAGGGGCTGCGTAGGCGCCTCGCTGAGAACCGGAGAACCGGTAGTTGGCCTAAGCGTGGTCTCAGTACTCGGTCCGGACCTCGGATGACTGTCCTTATCTTTGCGTCTTTTGCTTAAAACTGGTGTCGGTGTATCCGACAACATGATATAATTAAATTTTTTGCCAAAATAATGAAGGGCGAACTCCGCCCGGCACTTAATAGTGCGCTTGTTGAACCTAGCACAAAAACGGCAAGCCGAGACATCGCGGTCTGGGCCTAGACAAGGTATACAGAAAGAGTGGAAATCCTTATGCGGTATTTGCTTCCCACATGAAATGCAATTATTAACTTTGTCTGACATCGGTCTGAGGCAAGAAAAGTTTCCCCAACGGGGTACTTAGCTTTCAAGAAGACTTCGGCTGAAATACTTTCGTAAATCTCAGGAGCTGGCCGACCGGCACTTGCGAACTGCTTCTGCTTCGGGCACCGCGTGGCAAGACAGACTGAAGAAAATGGCGTAGGCTGCCTCTTTTATACCCCTGCCACACTGACGTCAGGGAAGAAGCGACGACAACCGATGCCGGACCTAGACTTTGGAATTCGGCCGACCGAGGACCCGCCTGACGGCAGGATAACCCATCTGTAATGACTGTAGCTGTATGCACGATGAACATCCAACGGTGAGGGACGTCGTGGTCTGGGCCTAAACAGGTGACGCAGTAGGAATGAAAATCTGTGAGGTATTTGCTTTCCACAGGCAAGACAATTGTTAACTTTCTCTGACATCGGTTAGAGCAAAAAGAAAGAATCGCCAACGGGATTTAGAAGACTTCAGGTTTGAAACTCAAAAAACGAAAATTTCAGGTAGCGGTCGACTGGCACTTGCGAACTGGTTCTGCTTTGGGCTCCCATGTGGCAAGAAAAGCTGATGTAATGGCGAAGGCTGCATGTTTTATACCCCTGACGTCATGGAAGACACAACAGCATCCGACGCAGAAATCACAAGACTCTGGTATTCGGGTCGACTGAGGGCTACCTGCAGGCAGATAACCCTAGTGTGATGACTGCAACAGTGAAATATGAAGAACATTCCACACTGTCCAAAGCCAAGAACACAGCATCCATGGGACCCAACAACATCCCAGGCTGCATTCTACATGAACTACAAAATGAACTGGCACCCCACCTAAGCACCATGTTCAATCATAGCCTCACCTCAGGCTTGGTGCCCGCTGAATGGCGCACAGCGACTGTTATCCCACTCCACAAGGCCATGGAACTTCTAAACAATGACAATGGTAATCTCCAAACTCTGGACCCCACCCAGTTCGGGTTTGTAAATGGCAAATCAAGTCTCCTAAACGTGACTGACCTCTTTGAAGCAGTCACCAAAGCCATAGATGAGGGTAAGGTGGTTCAAACAGCCTATCTAGATCTCGCCAAGGCTTTTGACACCATCCCCCGGCTCTGGAATTATAGATATAAACTAGGTATAAATCCCTATGTCACAAGATGGGTTGCCAACTGGCTCACTAACAGAACCCACACTGTCAAAGTAGCAGACTCCAAATCCGACTTCAGACCAGTGACAAGTGGTGTACCACAGGGTTCAGGAGGTCCTGGGTCCTCTCCTGTTTATCTACTTTAATGAAGTACAGGCTAACACAGAAGGTCTTCGGCTAATGAAGTTTGCAGATGACTGCAAACTAGGAGCCATAACTGAAACGCCAAACGATGTGGACATGCTACAAAAGAGCCTCACTGAGACAAACACCTGGTGTCAAAGCCAGAAAGTGCACTGCCATCCCCTTTGGCAAAAACTCTGTACCCATGAGCTACCATATAGGTGGTAGTCTACTTAACACCAAAAGTGAGATAAGAGACCTTGGGGACACAGGTGGACAGTAGTCTCTCCTTTGATAATCATATCGCCACAGTAGTCAAGGAAATCCTTCTATGTGGCACATCTCATCACAAAATGTTTCTCATCCAGGAAAAGAGAGGTCATTGTTCCCCTTTACTCATCACCCATTAGACCCATTATAGAGTACAACGCCCGTTTTGGTATGTACCTCACAAGACATCTACAACTGGAAAGGCCACAGAAACACCTCACAAAGAGGATTACCGGCCTCAAACAGATGCCCGACGCAGACCGTCTCAAAAAACTCCAGCTTTACTCTGTTGCATATCACCTACTCAGAGGCGATCTCTACCTAACATACAAAGCTATGTCAAACCCAGAGCTATTGGACATACTCCACTTAAAGAAATCCCAACCCCTCCGAGCTACACGCTAGGGACCTAAACAATAAACAGAACATGCTGGAGGGATAGATTCCTGTCCCAGAGACTTCCCATACTCTGGAACAAACTACCTATCGATATCAAACAAAGCTCCTCAGTAGCATTCCAAGAAAAATCTTGATGATTGGATGGGAAATAGGAAATTCACCGCGGGGATCACCTCTGTGGCTCTACTCGACAGGGGCACAGGAAAATAATTTTCTTGGGTGGCTAAAGCCAGGGTAACTTTTTGGCTAGGCTTGAATAGGCCCTAGGGCCGACAGCCTAGTACCTACCTATGAACCTAGGAATTGTTGGGAAGACAAGTCTGTATATTTAGTGGTGCAGTTTATTAATATGTACTACAAACACTTAAAAACAACAATATTTTTGTAGTAGGGAATCACAAGAAAATCAATTTTGGATATGTGAAAAAGTTTTAAGTTATGAGATTTCCAGATATTTTGATTTACAAAGATTATGTAAAAAAGTCGTTAAAGATTCAAATAAAATATGTTAGTAGCAATGCTCCATTATATTTCAATAGAATGTACCCCCAAAAATGGGCAAGGTGAACATGGACTAATAATCAGACACTGTACATTTAAAAACATGTACTACTAAAACAAAGTACTACTAAAACAGACTTCTACTTCAGAATTGCTCTTACAGAATTACTGATAATTTCCTCTAACTACGGACAGTTGTAACAATTCTGGATAGCCACAACATGGTAATATTGCAAATGATAATGCTAGCAGCAATAAGCTAAGACTAAAGCAATGTCAGCAAATGGCTAAAAGAGAAGGCATTTTAAAATATATTAAGCTATAAATTCCTGTAGAATGAATGTTTAAAAATGTATAGTTTGGGAGAAGAACCAAGCTGCAGGTCACTATGTTATACTGCATGCAATTTGAAAATACATGTTTTTTTCACTGTTCTACATGTAATTTTTTTATATTACAAGAGGGAGAATGCTGAAAAAGACAATGTGAACATTTACATGATATGAAGACAATTATAATAATGCTTTATTTAGGCATGCAAAAATATGTATAAAATGTTAGATTTTTGTTGGTTTTAGATAGAGCTCAATTCCAAAAGACTTGCTCTGCTAGAATAAATCTGCTCCAATTCCAAAAGACTTGTTCTCTTTGCAAGTGACAAACTTCGAAGTAAAGCCATCAGGGGCCAGATTCCAAGAGACTTACTTTTTGTCTAGGTTACTTTATACTCCAATGTAACACATAGGGTTTCTTATAGCACCAGCTACCAGAGGGCATGAAAACATAACCTTCTTAGCCACAAGGGATAGTAAAAAAGTGTTTTGGGCTCCCCCCACCTAAATTCTGCGATACGGTATGGGGACCAGTGGGACTAAAAGTCATCCAGGAATCTTCCACACCAGTGGATGAAGAACCTGTCTACTGCTCTCTCTCTCCAGCGCTGCTAAAAACAGCAGAAAAGGTGAAGGAGTGGTTTCTCCTAACTGAAGGAAATATTTGCCAGAGTGCCTTACTTCCAAATACTTCAGACCAGTTAAGCTTTTAAATCTCTAACTTCAACAGAGGACAAACAGCTCAGAGACACTCCAGTTTGTTCAACTGTCAGGAATTATGAGCAGCTGAGAAAATGACGTTCCTTCTGCCTACAGCACATTGCCAAATAAGTATCAGCTTCATGCAGGATTGTTGTCCTGCACTAGTTGGTTATACATTCCTTGGAACAGTGCAAATGGAGAAAAAATACTAATGCTAATATTGTTGCTCAGGCTTATTCACCCTACTTTAATGGAATGCAATCTTGAAGTTACTACAGTTAAAGGGGCAGCATCTCTTCTGAACTCAAGAACTTCACCTTGGACCGAGACCTAACCATTGCCATCCCATCTGTCAGTTACCTCCCTCTCTGTGACATCACAGTCAGTCCCTGCCCATATATCCCAATTCTTTAAATCAGTTGGTTCCCTGTCCTGTTCTTAATTTATTCCCCCTTAAAAACAAAAAGAATGATACGCCTGTTCCTTCTGATTTTTCTATCCCTTCTCATTTTTTTACATGTTTTTCTTCTTGTTCACATGTTTAGTGTCCTTTTTAGCAACACTGCTGAGGGGGTGTACCCTGCTGACTGTGGCAGGTTTTATATATATATTTTCTAAATAGTACCATGAAATTTGGAAGTGTAGTTCAATCATCTAAAGCCCTGTATGATTCCTTGCACTAGCATTCATCAAATTAAGGTTGAGAGAAATAAGTAAATTGAATAAATTCAATAAATACATCTAGAGAGATGACAAAAACTTCTGCTTTGGAACTGTACCATACCATTTTGCTACAAATGTAACAAGTGGTTTGATGCAGTTAAAATAACACAAACTAGACGTTTTACACTTTTACACTTCAACCGTTATCGCAAACGCAGTATTGGCATTCATGCCACGTTACCGTTGCTTCACCACTTGTGCTGAATCCAATCTTATTTCTTAACAGAATGCAATTGCAACCTGGACAACCACCACCTTAGTTACACATGTAGAAGGCCTCATTATGAAGATGTAATATTGCATTGCTGTTATCCTAGTCTTCACAGATATTGCAGTGTTCATATAAACTCGTTATGCATGAATACATGTGAAGCTGCATGCCGGCATTCAATCTGGTGTGTGTACAATTGTCCCAGGCTCTTCTCTCGCAGTAAAAGTCACAAGTCTGAATTAGCAGCATCCTCCCAGCAACAAATTAACTTTGACACTCTTTGCTTTCCCAAATATCATGCCTTCAGTGCCCGATATCAATTTTTTTGACTTGCTGGGAAGCTGAAAAAATACATTTTGCAGAAATTATTACTTATGTCTGACATTCTTTTCATTTTGTTTCTTTTTACCAAAATGCATATACTCTAGTTGATGCAGAAAGCACTGCTATAACAAAAATGCCATTGCTGCAAGGCAAGCTGAAGAACTGTATTGCTGCTACAGTATGTGCTGTCTGAACAAATGTTCATTGAATTTAACAGTTTCTTGATACATTCCCCACATGTATCGAAGCCATTTTCTGAAAGAAATATTTTTGCTAAGTAAAATGAAAAACTGATAAATTACATTGTAGCTATATGGCAAGCTGTCTGTGCAAGCGATGAACTGTGAAACATGCCCAAGTAACTGTGCATTTCCATAGCGCAGTACCGTTCACAGTGACCAACTAAAACATAGGCTGTGTGATCAGAACTATTTTTTTTTTCTGAGCATCTTATTTGTTTTAGACTGGATACACTTGGAGTGACTTTAAGGTTTCCACTCAGGCTGCTGATGGGTGGCTCAGCTGTAGCCATATGTTGCTCCTCAGAAAGCCATCAAGGACCAGGAAAGCAGGCATATCCTTTGCAGGTCTTCAACTGACCTTTTCAGGTAAGAGAGAACCACTCTTATCTGCATCGGGGGAGGGACTGGGTGATGCTCCTTCAATAAGCTTAAATAAGCGGCTTTCTTTCACAAGGAAGGGACTGCCCTTTACTGTCTTTTACTGTGTGGTCCCTAGAGAAGAAAACATAAGAATAGACATTTATCTTCTCATAAAAGCAGATAAGGAGGATTGGTTGGGCTTTGCTAAAGGTTTATTATAAGCCTTTTACTATTTACCTGCTGAATCTTCTCTTCTTTTAAAAACAAAAATATCTTCCTCTAGGGTCAGATTCAGGTTCCCAGTCTGAGGGCCAGGATTTAGACTTGGACTGTATTTCTCAAGTTCCCACTCCACAGATTGGGGAATCTGACACAGAGGAACGTTATTCTTCAGATTCCCCTCCTGAAAACTTGTCTTTTCTAATACTATTGCCAAGAATGAAGGATTTAATTCAGTGAGAAAAAAAAAATCAGAATCCCAGCAAATATATTATGATTTGCTCCAGGTGGATGTTCCTCATCCTGCAGCTAGCTGTTCCTCATACATTTCCAGCTTTAGAGGCTATTTGCAGCAACTTTCCGGGCAGTTAGCCATCTGCTCCTTGAAAGTCTCGGAAATTATATGAAGTGTCATAGTCCCACAAATTGTTTTCAAATCCAAGGTTGCATCCTGCAGGTGTTGCTCTGCCAATATCAGCTTCTACTACACTCCTTACAGCAGCTAGACCACTTCCTTCTGTGGAAAAGTCTTTTGTAGGTTTGGGAACAAAGTTTATACTTTTCTACCTTATCTTTCAGAGTACTGAATTGTCAGGCTTTTGTGTTTAAGTCTTTGCTGGCTTCCTTTAATAATAGGAGAAAGTTATTTGCTGACCTCCCTTCAGTGACTAAGGCATCTCTGAATTTACTAGTGTCCTCTGTATCTCAGGCAAACAAACATTCTCTAAAATGTGCTTATGACACGGCTGAGGCTGTTTCTACAGCAGCTGCCACTGGGTCAGTAATGAGAAGATTTAGCCATCTACATTCAAAGAATTTGTCAAATGGTGTCAAAGCTGAGTATAAAGGGGTGTTACTTGGAGGTCTATTTCACTTGATCAAAAACCCAAATAATCGAACCACTATTCATCGAACCATTTACATCGAAACCTCAAACCACTGAACGGACTTTTAATCAAAGTCTTTCCCAAGACAAAACAACGGTTGGCCACCATCAGGAATATGCCCTTTTCCCACTGTAGTGCAATCTCAGAGTTGGTATATTTAGTTGGGGGGTTTAAACTTTATTTTTTTGGATGGTCGCTAGATTGGCTAAGCATTATTTTGTCCTGGGAAATCTTTAGATTAAAAGTTCATTTGATGGTTTGAGGTTTCATTGTAAAGGGTTTGATGAACAGTGCTTTGATCATTTGGGTTTTTGATTAAGTGACATAGACCAATTACTTGGTCCTTCCTCTGAAGTGGTCCTTAAAAGGCTTCATGAAAAGGGTAAGCTAATTCAGGGTGTTACAATATAAACTTTTTTCCAGTTAAGATTTCTTTTTTCAGCAGACAGAATAAGCATTCCCAGCAAGGGAGAGGCAAACAAATTTTCAAACAGCAATGTCAGGGAGGTTCAAAGAAGAAAGGAGCATCCATCCCAAAGAAAGGACAGTTTATGAAGGCAGACTATTTATATGCCCCTTAACATGTTCTCAACACCCTGGCAATCGTGTAAAGCTTTCACTTTTTCTATAGCACCAGATACGTTTAGACACTTGGGTTCTGAGGGTCATTCAAAATGGCTACAACTGGCAGTGGGATTCCCCTCCCCCCTTTTAAAGAATTCCTCTTCATCCAGTCAAACCTCCCCATTCCCTTCTATTGTAGATCAGATGATCCCTTTTTGTCTCACTTGGTTATAGAACCTGTTCATCCAGAACAAAGAGGGAAAAGATTTTACTCAATCTTTCTGGGACCAAGGAGAATGAACATGGAAACCTGACATTTCTGTTCCAAACCTTCACATTAAAATCCCAAAGGTCAAAATGTTCTCTCTCTCTGGTAACTCTGGATTTAAAAAGACGCTTATCCCCTACTGCAGTTTTCAAAGAGTTCAGATGCTTTTTAAAATTTTGTCTGTTTTACATGTTCAGTTTTCTAGCATACCTTTTGGTTTATCAGTGGCACTGATATGTTTACAAAGTGTCTAACTCCTATATTAGCCCATTGTAAGTTGCAGGACATTCAGATGTTCCCATATTCACTGACTGTCTTGTTTTTGCAGATTCTTTCACAAGTTGTCAAGAATCCCTGACTTGGGTTTTGGGTGTATATAGAGAAATCTTCCCTTATTCCCTCTTACAGGATAGTGTTTCTGGGATATCTACTGGATGCAATCCTAATGATGACTTTTCTTCAGGGCAAAGTGGAGTGTTACAAAGTGTAGTCTCTGATATTTTCCAACAAGACTTTGGCATCTGCCAGGGAGTATATCAGAATTCTAGGTTTCATAGCCTCTACCAATTTCATGATTCCTTTGCCCAGGCTTCACATGAGGAAAATTCAATTGTTCATCAAATCAATTTGAACCTAACACTAGCATCACCTTTTATTTCAGATTTCAGTGTTGGAGTTTGTGAAAAAGGAGTTACTCTGGCAGATGAATCAGTTGTCTCTCAACCATGGTCTTTCTTTTTCCCTTCAGTCGTTACTCACTCTGTAACAACAGGTACATCAGAATTGGAGTTGTCCAATGGGATGAAAAAACAGGGCTGTGGAACAAGCCAGACAAATTAAAGCACATAAATGTCAAAGAAATGATGAATGTCATAAATGCTCTCAACACCCTCTAAACCATCTTTGGAATTCAGACCTTGTTAGTTATCTCAGATAACACTACAGTGACATGTTACATAAACAAGGGGAAGCCAGGTCCTTTCCTCTTTGTAAACTAGATAAGGCAGCCTGAAAATTAACAACTAAATACAAGCTGCTACCTACAGTCCCATCAGAACAAAACATTATTGCAGACAAGCTGAGCAGAACCAGGACAGACCATCATGTATGGAAGTTACAGATGGGGGTCTTCCAGAAATTAATCTATTTGTTGGGAATTCATCAAGAGTATCTGTCCCTGGCTACAGCAGACAGTTGCAGGGACACTCTCCTGCTTCCTAATCTAGTTGCTTACCTCAGTCTGAGATCTTAACACTGCCACCTACTTTTACCTCCCTCTTTATGACATCACTTGTAAGCTCCAACCCAAGCATCCCATTTCTTTCAGACACAAATGCTCTGTTCACTGTTGATATGTCACCCTAATGAAAACAAAGCTAAGAGTGTATGTGTTCCTCCTGATCTTTGCTTAATGCAATACTGACTCTGAAAATCTGGTATTGTATTTGCTGTCAGCATACCTCTCAACTGTACAGATATTTGTTGAATGTCGAGATTTTGCCAAATATTTTTGGTCTGCTTCTCATAAAATTGTAGTTTCTGCCAAATCACTGAGGGTTAAAGTCAGAAAATAAGGACAGACATTTGAGTTGTAGACTTTATACCCTTCAGAAAATTCATGCTAATGCAAAACCTGTTATTCCATCAATCTTCTAAGTTTGTAAGAGCAATATTTAAAAAGTGTCCCTATTTTTGGACATTTGAACCCCATTATTGATGGCTTTGTCCTGATTTCTTGCTCTAAGAGGATGAGAGGAATTGTGGTCAGACTGAGAGCTGTAGCTGTGTGTGTGGTCTAAACTGTAGCAACTGCTTGCTACATTGTAGCAAGCATTTTGTTACTGTTTAAAAACTTAGAAGAGGAAATTAAAAATACATGTTTTTACTTATAAACTGTAACAAAATGCTTGCTACAATGTAGAAAGCAGTTGTTATAGTTTAGACCACACACCGAGCATTACAGAGCTCAGTCTAACCACAAACACTACACTGGATTTTAAAAGCTGGTATTGTAAAAAAATCAGATCAGGATTGGTTGATCCTATTTGTAGTGCTCAATGTGTTTTCTAAACTGTAGCAACTGCTTGCTACATTGCAACCAGCATTTTGTTACAGTGTAAAAGAAAAAAGATAAAATATTTTAATTTTGTCTTCGTTTTTTTTTTTTTTTTTAACCTAAACCTGAGCACAGTAACTCTCCGTGCAGTCAGAGTATAAACTGTAGCAACTGTTTGCTACATTTGTTGCAAACAGTTTGCTACAGTTTAAAAAAAGAAGTTATGTACTCACCATAACGTTCCATGTATGAAGTCCATCTCGCCAAACATTATTACATGTGGGTTCAGAGCCGATCCTCGGCTCCGACTCGGCCGCTTAGAAAGCCTGAAAACTTCTGATTGGCTCATGGCTAATAGGTATCACATGGTGCATGCGCACATTCCCCAGATCTTGTTTGCTACTAGTCTATCAGCATAAGACAGGAAAAAGGACAAAGGTCTGGAAGAATAAACTGTAATACATGCGCCCTTGTGGTATAAACCACTGTATAAAAGGAAAAACTGTTTCCATATCCTCCAGGAAGGGGGCTGATGGGTGGGTTCGTAATAATGTTCGGCGAGATGGACTACATACATGGAACGTTATGGTGAGTACATAACTTCTTTAGGTTATGTAGTCCTATCTCGCCTACATTATTATGTGTGGGACAGCGTCCCTAGCATCTTAAATGGGTGGCTCACTGGAAAATACTCCTGAGTACTGTGGAACCAAACGAGGCTCTACCCCTGGAAGTTAAATCCAATTTATAATGTGAAGTGAAGGCATGAGGGGTGGCCCATGCTGCTGCTGCACATATATTATCAATAGGTGTCCTGGCATGGAAAGTAGCAGAAGTAGAAAAGGACCTGGTAGAATGCGCTTTAACTTTAAAGGGTAACTCCTTTCCCTGAGAACTGTAAATAAAGGAAATACAACTAGAGATCCAGTTTGATAGTGTAACCTTGGAAACTGGCAAGCCCATTCTCGCCTTAGCAAACGAAACGAACAGCTGTTCTGATTTTCTAAATCCTTTGGTCCTGTGGATATAGAAACGCAGTTGCCTATGCACATCCAATTGGTGGAATGTATATTCTGCTTTATTGGAGTGATTAGGGAAGAACACTGGAAATTCAATTGTTTGGTTTAAGTGAAATTGAGAACAGACTTTAGGAATAAAGGAAGGATTGGTCCGGAAAGAAACCCTGTCTTTGTGAACAATTAAATACGGAGGTTTAACTGACAGGGCCTATAATTCAGAAACTCGTCTGGCTGAGGTTATTGCTACCAGAAAAAGAGTCTTCCAAGACAGGAATTTCAACTGACAACTATGGGCTGGTTTCAAAAGGTGGCAGAGTAAGTCTAGACAGGACTAGATTCAGATCCCAAGGGGGAATGGGGTCTTGCACAGGAGGTCTCAACATCATGGAACCCCTAAGAAAAGATTTGCACAGTTTGAGAGACATAAGACTGGAATCATTAATCCCCACATGAAAATTCGAGATTGCTGCTAGCTGAACTCTGGGTGTAGCAGCCGCTGAACCCTGGTGTAAGAGTTCTGAAAGGAACTCTAGAACAATAGTAATGGGAGCTGTAAATGGATCAATTTCTCTGTTGAGTGCCCATATAGAGAATCTCTTCCATTTACTGTGATACAATTTTCTAGTCGAAGGCTTGTGAGAAGAGGTAATAATGAGTTACAGCTGGAGACAGATCATGAAGTCTGACTAGTGACGGAACTGGAGCAGCCATGCTGTCAGTTTGAATGTGTGGAGACTGGGGTGAAGAGAACCTGACATGTGCATCAGGAGGTCTGGCACTGGGCCCAGAGTCCATGGATAGTCTAACAGGGGAGGCCCGAGGAAAGGGAACCAAATTTGACGAGGCCAGTAAGGAGTGATGAGGATCATCTTGCTTCCCAACAACAGTGCTTTCTGTATGACCTTGGGGATGAGTGGAAAAGGAGGAAAAGCATAAAGTAGTCCCGGGGGCCAATCGTGGACGAGTGCAACTCTTGGAGACTCTCCCAGAGAGGGGACGAGAGAGAAAAAGGTGCTGCATTTGGTGTTGATGAGGCTGGCAAAGAGGTCACAGCAGGGTTGTCCCCACTTGTGGAAGATCATACTGGCAATTTTCTGGTTCAAGGACCATTCATGAGGTAACAATATTGTCCTACTTAGCTTGCCCGCTATTACGTTGGAAGTCCCCGGGATGTACGTTGCAATGAGAAAGTGTTGGGAAGAAATTGCCCAATTCCAAACTCACAGGGCCTCTCTACATAAGGGGTACGATCTGGTCCCCACCTTGTTTGTTTAGATACCAGACCACTGACATGTTGTCGGTCTGGATAGCTATCGTCCCTAAAGGCAGAAAGTCGTGAAGTGCTTGCAACGCTAGAAGCACTGCTCTCTTCTCTAGGACATTGATATGCAGATGGGCCTCCTGATCTTGCCATGTACCTTGGACAATCCTGCCAAGAAAATGCCCCCCCCACACCCTATCTGAGAGGCATCTGTGGTCAAGTGGCAATGGGTTGGTGCGGTACAAAGGGAGTCCCTGTGGTAAGATGACCTGGTTGAATCCACCAGCAAAGGTCCTTTTTGCAAGAATCTGTAATCAGAATCTGATTATGTAGAGGCAACTGCTGAAAAGACCACTGGGATGACAGGAGCCATTGGAGTATTCTTCATATGTAGTCTTGCTAAAAGTACCAAGATTATGGTCGATGCCATAGTTCCGAGAAGCTGCAACACCACCGTCGCTTTGACTCTTCGAAGGGGAAGTATCCTGTAAATTTGTTGCACAAGATTCTGTATTCTGTCTGTAGGTAGTCTGGCTGTCATAGTGACCGTGTCTATGTTTGCTTCTATAAAAGTTATAGACTGAATGGGCAAAGTAGAGGATTTTTCTCAGTTTATCAAGATTCCCAACTGGGAACAGAGCTTGACTGTGGAATCTCTCGACTGAACTAGGCGATGCCTGGTGGTGGTGGTCAGAAGCCAATCATCAAGGTATGGAAAGACGGATTCCCTGACGCCTCAAATGAGCTGTGACTACTGCCATGCACTTGGTGAACACCCAGGGGGCTGTGGTGAGGCCAAAAGGCAGCGCCCGAAACTGGCAATGATTGGCTCCCAGCCAGAAGCGTAGGTAGCTCCTTGATGCTTTGTCCATCATTATGTGGTAGTAGGCATCCTGGAGATCTATTGGGCACATCCAGCTGTCTCTCCCTAACAGAGGGAGTATGGATTGTAGAGTGACCATTCGGAACTTGGACTTCTTTACATACTCGTTTAACCTGCTGAGGTCTAGAATGGGTCTCCAGTCCCCTGTTCTTTTTGGAACTAAAAAGAACTTGCAGTATGTTCCGAATCCTGTCTGGTCTTCTGAGACCTTTTGGAGGACTCTTTTTAATAGCAGCTTTTTTATCCCTATAGCCGCTTAATCCCTGTGACTGGGTGGTACATCTGGGATCCTTTTGGGAGGACGTGAAAGGGAAAAGGGTATAGAGTAACCTCTGGCGATAATGTCTTGTACCCACTTGTCTCGAGTGAGATTTAGCCAGGCTTCTGTGTACAAGGACAGGCGACCCCTGGCCGGCTCCAGAGATGCACAATCAGGTTCCACATCAAGAACGTTGATAGGGACGGTCATGAAAGGAATCGCAACTTCCTTGATTTTGTGGGCCTCCCCTGCCTCTAGGGTGACGTCTACCATTATTTCCTCCTCCCCTGTCTCTAAAGGAGGAATCACCCCATGTGTCCTGGAAAGGTCTCTGTAATTTCTTGAACCACATTTTACTGCGCTTCTGACCTTTAGGGTAAGGTCTAGAAGGAACAGTGAAATGGACTCCCACGGCAGAGAGAGTCTTTCCTTCCTGTTCACATCTGGTGAGGGTATCTTCCACCTTGGGTCCAAAAAGAGAGGATCTGTCCACGGTAGCATTGGTGAATGTAAACTTGAAAAGCTCAGCAAAGTTGTATAGATGCATCCAGGAATGTCTCCTTATGGAGACTCCTGAACCCGCCACCCTACTCGCACCATCAGCTGCGTACGAAATCAGCTGCATGGAGGAGTTAACAATAGATGTGAGAGTAGCCAACTGAGCCGACACTGTACGAACCAAAAGGAAAGATAAAACTGAAGACCACAGATTAAGAATCCACTTAAAACACCAGTTTATTGTACCTCTAGCGCTTCGGCAACCGCTTTCAAGGAGTATAAAACATCACATAACTTACACAGTTTATATACCCCAATACATCTAACAATTAAACAATTAGCCTAAGCTAATTAATCAATAAACATTAAAAAATACTTAATACTGCTTTCTCATCAGATAAGAAGCCTCCACAGTTACTTTCTCATCAGATAAGAAGCCTCCACAGTTACATTCCACATTCAGACCCCGAGGAAATAAGTGTCATATTTCAAAATGAAAATACTTTCTTTATATAACTTCTTTTTATACAAATCATCAGAAAATACATATATAAAGGGCCATGTATTTGAGGCTAAAAATACATATAGCTGTAACACTGAAGATATCATTTATGCGTTGAAATGTCCTTGTAACCTTGTATATATAGGAGAAAGTAAAAGAAGTTTAAAACTAGACTGCAAGAGCATGTCAGGGATATTATAAATAATAAAGAAGATAGCCCTGTTGCCAAACATTTTATGCTGGTTCACAATTCTAATCCAAACGGGCTACAAGCCACTATCTTAGAACATACTATGAAGGTTGTATTTTCTGATTTGTATAAAAAGTTGTTGTTATATAAAGAAAGTATTTTCATTTTGAAATAGGACACATTTCCTCAGGGTCTGAATGTGGAATGTAACTGGAGGCTTCTTATCTGATGAGAAAGCAGTATTAAGCATTTTTTAAGGTTTATTGATTAATTGGTTTAGGCTAATTGTTTAATTGTTAGATGTATTAGGGTATATAAACTGTGTAAGTTATGTGATGTTTTATTCTCCTTGAAGGTGGTTGCCGAAGCGCTAGAGGTACAATAAACTGAGCCGACACTGTAGATGGGACTGCTTCAGTAGAAGTACCCTGAAGAGCATCTCCTAACTCCTTTAGGAGATCTCTCTGAAGTCTCATGAAATGTGACAGATAGTTCAGCAATCTGAGTGTAAAAGCTGCTGAAGAGAAGATAAGCTTCCCGTACCTATCCATCGTTCAGGATTCCTTATTAGGTGGATGGATAGAAGTCGTCTCTGCTAGTTCCTTCTTAGTGGCCGCCGCCACCACCATGTCATCAACAGGTAAACCCCCTTGGATAAAAATTCTTGGTCTTTAGGGGCGGAAAGAAATTTATTCAGCCTCCTGGGGACCAGTTCCACGGCATCAGGAGTCTGCCATGCTTTCTGACTCAAGATCCAGTAATTCATCAAATGGAGGAGACACCCATGAAGCTGAGGGTTGAGACCCGAAAGCCTTCAGGTACACTGACTCCTCATCAGACGGGGTAATGGTGGGCCAGCCGTCTCTCTGCTTGAGGATCTTCAAAATGTCTGCAAAGGAGACATCTTCAGAGGGCGACTTAGGGGACCCCTCCAATTCGAGGTCAGTGTCAGATGTGACAGACTCATCAGGGGAGTCTACATGCTTCCTCTTACATGATCTCTTCCGAGGGGGCTCCTCAGCGGGGTCTTCTGGGGAGGTCTCGGAAGATCGGGA
>NC_056737.1:1728853824-1728863824 GCF_019279795.1 Protopterus annectens | reverse complement strand
ACAACAAACTCAGATTTGATACACATATTAATAATACTATTAAAACCGTAAACAAGAAACTAGGGTCACTATATAGAATTAAAGCCTTTCTAACCCCAATATCAAAAACAACCATTGCCCGCACTCACTTACTATCTACTCTCTTATATGCATCCCCAGTTTTCACCAAGCTTAATAAAAGTGAGCTAAATAAACTCTCAAGTTCATATAATCACATTGCCAGATTTGCCACTGGCACTCCACATAGAACGCACCACTGTAATAACCTAAAAGCCCTTGGATGGATAGAACTCCCAAACCTTCTCCAGCAAAATCAACTTATTGAGGCATTTAAAATACTTACAAACCCGGATAAAGCTCCTGCACTAAAGGGCCTAATTACACCTTATAGCAACCTAAACAGCTTACGCTCTGCAGATAGGCTTCTTTTTCAAAATGTCAAATCCCATAATGCAGGAGGGGATGCTCTATTCGCTAACGTCACTGCAAAAAATTGGAATTCTCTTCCCGCTAGCATTACTACCATTACCTCCTTACCCCTCTTTAAAAAAAAGTCTACTCCAATATTTCAAATCACACTGGCTCTGCCAATGTTCATTCCCGGATTAATTACCTCTTACCCGCTTTATAAATCTTACTTCTCTTCTTTCTTTTGTTCCCCTAGTGCTCACCATGACCCTTCTTATCACTTGATCTATCCACCTAATAATTCTCCTCCCTTCCTATCTACTGAAACCCAATTTACCTCTTTATTGTGGTCTAGCAAACTGAAATGGATATAAGTTTTCTGTTTAAAATTACATATGCCTTCTTCTCTCATTGTATTAGATAACAATGTGTATGTTTCCTATGTAATAAAAGATACCTTATGTTTATTAATAATTTGTATATGTGGAGCTTTTCTCTCCGGGCCTCCGCTGAAAATGGACATGTATCCAGTCGGATTATCCCGGTCAACAAATGTAAAATAAATGTAAAATAAATAAATAAAATTTTGATCTGTGCTAGACATACGGGTACACCCATCACCTACACCAATGCATAATCCAGCTAGCAGCTTTTCCTTGTGAAGTAGCAGGGGGCCCAGAATCAGAATGCATGCACTGTGATGGCATCATGTGTTGCACACGTGTATATGCCTGTGGTCTCACACAGTGGTACACAGTGTGTTCCCCCGTCCATATCTACATTCCAACTCCTGTACGTGGTGTGTACTTCTCCCCAGTCACCTGTGGATCTATGCTAGGTCATTGCATGCATACTATGCTTCTCTCCATGCATGTTCCAAGTCTTTCTTGCCAGCCAACATGATCACCCCACCAAATCCTGGCTATATGGACTTCTACAGGTGGATAAGGATATCCATGAACTGAGCCCGACATGTCCCCATTCTCCCTTTCAATAGCTATCAAACTTCCTATGTCTGCAAACCACTTTTATACACACACAAGTGGTAGCAGAAACAGTTACACTTGAATTACACTAGGGAGGAACTCTGCTTCACATGGAGAGGGAGCCTGTTCCAGAGAAGGGTTGGTGTCTGGGATACATGCCTCTCTCTCCAGCATGACCTTTTTATATCACAGGCAAGGTTTAAGGCTTTACAATGGGTAATACAGGTTTTGTTTGTTTGTGAGGCAGCTGGCTATCCACAGAGTGACATAAGGGTCTGTACCTAGCTTCTTAAGTTTGTAAATAATGCCCGAGTGGGGAACGGTATTAAATGCCTTGACCATGTCAAGGTATGCAATGTGTGAACCATTTTGGTCATCAATTGCTTTGGTGGCTTTCTCAAAGAAGTCCACCAGATTAAGTAGGCATGACCTTCCTTTGATGAAACCAGACTGGGTTTGGTCCAGTCTCTGAAGTCTTCCTATGTCATTATCAGTCATTTCCATGACAATTTCCATGGCTTTGCATATGAGACTAGTACGACTTATGGGTTTGTAGTTCTCAGGATGGCCCACGTTTGTGCAGAGGGATGACTGACGCTATTCTCCATTCATGGTGCATGAGGTGTGCTTGGAGGCTACAGTGAAACAGCAGCTCCAGAGAACCTGACAGATCACGATTCATGCTATTTAGAAGCATCCTGGGATATTACCTGGGCCCATTTATACAGTATTTTTGGCCTTAGTGACAGCATTAAGGACCTTTTCCCTAGTGACAGCAGAGAGTCATATTTGATGGTATTTCTTGAGGGAAGGTTGATGGGGGAGAGAGAGGTAAAGTTGGAGCTGAATGTGTCAGCTAGTAGTAGCTAGTAGAAGATTGCTATATCTTCTGGTTCAGTGTAAGTGGCTGTTTACAATGAGATCTGCACACAACTGTGTATTTCTTTTGAGGTTGCGGTTGTTCATAACCTGGGAGCCCAAATTTATCTCTCATTTGGCTTTGGTAGAGTTGTCCTCTGAGTTGTTTGTTTAGTTTGATGGGAGTGCTTTTATTCTGCTGGGTGCTGCAACTCCTAATTTTTGCCATGATTTTCTTCCTTCTGTTATACAGCATATTGATGATGTGATTCCACCAGGGTGGCTTGTTTTTTGAGTTAGTTCTGTACCTTCTTCCTAGTGGGTACAGCTGCCTCTATGCAGCTGTTAACATGCTTGTATGGGGTTTCTGTGAACAGTTCTGTGTAGGCAGCATTGTTCTCAGGGTTTATGGGGACCTGAAATTTTGCCATGTTATCATGTAATAGTTGGAAGTTAGCATTCCTGAATATTCAAAGTTTAGCTGGGATTCCAGGCTTTATTTTTACTTTAAAGGAGACCATTTTGTGGGCTGACCTTACCAGGGAAAGCATTACACTAGGGGTGTGCAGAACTTTCCTGTATTAGAGAGGGCCAAATCCAGTATGATTGCACCACTACTTGGTGTTGAGAAAATCCTGGAATCTCTGTGGTTGTGTGTTTGGTGTTGTATAAGATTCCTAGTCAATAGTGGTATAATTAAGGGTGCCCATGACTATGGTAGTGAGTTGCATGGCGAGTGTTTCCAATAAGTTTAAATGCATGGTATGGGCTTCTTGTGTCACAGTGGGGGACCTATAGTTTGCAAGGAAGTGGTATTGTATTTTGCCTCTGGTGATTTGAAACTTAAGTCGGTCATCTTTTGTTCATACTCTGGCATCATCCTTAGAGAAGGTAAAATGCTGCTCAGTGCTAGGCTCATACCAGCCTGGGATACATATTCCAAGAGTTCCACAATGTCTTTCTTCAAATAGTCCAAGGATGTACATCTCAGTTCATTTACACCCATCTGGACTGTGACTGAGTCATGCTGGTATTTGTGGTCCAATGACCTGAGTAATGTGATGGATCCTGGCCCCCCCCTTATTTGAATTATAGTATATATTACATATTTATGAATATCATATATGTATGAATATGATATTATGAATGTGATAATGTTGTATCTAAGGTTGATAGCGTTTTGAGACATACCTTAAAATACCACACCCTGTCTGAATTGGTTTCTGAAACATCCTGCAGATGTATTAGATTCATTTTGCTCTAAAGAAATATGTTTTAATGAAAATTCTTTAAATATTATAGATTTCTCTACATATTGTGTATTAAAAAATGAATTACATAGAAGGTCTTTTAGTACTAAGAAATATAAACAAATGACCCAGAAAGATGCACTTGCATAAGCTTTGACTCTCTTAGGAATTTTGCTTTTACTACTAATTTCTGTTGATTATCTAATTATGCACGTCAGTTGCGATTACCCTATATAAGGGATGAAATTTTACTACTTTGTATAACGATCTGAAGAAGCTAGTCTCTAGTGAAAGCGCTCATCTGTTTTTTACTTTGTTTGAAGTTCAATAAATATCTACTTGTTTGAATTTTATCCTTTGGAAGTCTATCGTTCATCCTTTGGAATTCTACAGTTTATCCTGGGAGATTGGATTTTATCTGAACTAACTTTTGGCTACGGCTTTATACCCACTTTGCACACAACGATTCACTTTATTTTTGAATTACTTATTTTTTTGTGAACCAGTGTGCAATCCGACGGACAGTTATTCCTTACGTAAGCTACATTTATTTTTTAACTAACCGTTTCGGAAAGTGGGGCTACAGCCATTAGAAATATTTGTTTGCGATACAAGACTGTTTAGAGCTGGACATTTTTAAAAAATACGTAAATAAAAAACTGATTGCTGAGAAGCGCCTGGGTTCAGCATACGATACTGTTCTGCTTAACGGCTGACAATTTAACGCAAACAGGTACAGTTTGCATACTTTTAGCATACGCTTGCAGCTAAAAGCATTTTGAATACGTGACTGCTTAATACCAGATAATTTTGGACCAATATATAAGTGGAAACCACGGCAGATTAATCACTGTAAGCAAGACTGTTTGTATACGTCAACTGTGTGCCATATACGTAGCACCATACGAGATACCAAAACGACATGACGGAAGTTGAGTTACCATACAGACCGGGAGGTGAACACCACGGCAAAGAGACAATGATGAATTTGCAGAGGCCCAGAGGTGAATATCGGGGCAGGGATGAAATCACTTCACGATTTACGAAATATTTGAATGGAACATCCATACCGGCTTGGTTCTTGGAAGAAAATGATACAAATATTAATGGCGAGAATGCGTACGTTGACATGGATAATTTACACAAACTTCTTGGGGACATTGAGAAGGATTTTTATAAACTTAAACGCTTACAGACCCAGAGAATACATTTTGAATTTTGCCTCCAGCACAACATTATACCAAGGGGACTTGGGGTCTTCTCTATGCCTAGTCAGGGAAAGGACTACCCTGAATTACTAGCAATGTGGCAACGAATCAATATAGAAACTAGCTGTAAGTATTTGAGACTTTTGATTGACTTTTTCATGCCTATAGAAAAAGCATTGATAGACAGTATAAATGAGAAGCAACATGAACTTTTTAATGAGTTTCCAGAAAGGGTTGTTAGTCCCTTGTTTGACAATGTCTTAGGCTGTGTATCAGCGTTTGAACAGAAATTATTCCAACAGAAAAAGACTAAAGTCTCTAGAGACTTTAAGGACTTTAGATCAGGGAATGTATTCACTTGGCCCAGGAGTTCCACTTTTGAAACTGGTAATACTAGAAATGCTACATTAACCAGTCATATGAATGAAAGGGGAGCTGTTAATGGGAACAATGTTAACAGCTCTAGAGAATATTATTTCAGGGACACTAATGAGGCACCTATGAATAGGAATCATTCACATAGTGAAAAAACTACTCAGGGAATAGTTTTGAATTCGGATGAATTAACATCAAACGAGCCTTCAGCATCAGTCATCAAAGACACAGTGACACAAGAAAGGGATATATTGAACCCTCGCACTGTAAATAGCCATTTATCAGTGATATCTGATACTAATATAATAACTGAACAAGATATTGAACCCATTTGTAATGACTCTGCTGATGTTATACACCTAACACATGATGGTTCCACTAAGAACCACAATCTTTACCCTAATGTAAACATCAATAGGACGAACACAATAGATAAAACAATGGTAACACCAATCGTGAAATCTAAAACAAAGGAGAATACCAATACCATAGGACCAAATATTGATTTGACATTCCCTTTAGCCATACGTCAGGAGAAGGGTCAGAGGAGATCCAGATCAATGAGCAGGGGGAGGCAAAAAAGAAAGATGTCAGGGGAGCCCCTATACAATACCACTATAAAGAAGATGTGGAACCACAACAACAAGGTTTGATTTTCAACTTATCTAGCATTGAATTAACTAATGATGATATTTGCCTTCTAAATAAGGGACTGAATTTTATACCTCATACTAAAAGTAATTTAACAGAGACTGTGAAGGATTTGAAGATATTCTGTCGTAACTTAATGCTGAAATATTTATATCGATCCACTAATGAGACAGATGCTTCTGATTTATTTTTAAATGACAAAAAGAAATTCAATTTTAAAAATTTGAGTGACTTCATACCGAATAATCATCCCTTAGTTGAAACCTATTTCAAATTAACAGAAGAGGAATTACATAAATATTATACTAATGAAAGGAGTAGTTCTAGAAGCAAGGGAAGATTTTATAATCTAATCCACAGTGAGAGGGCCAGCTTAGATAAATTAAAAAATGAACACAATATTACCATTAGACCTGCGGATAAAGGATCAGGCATTGTGGTCTTAGATACAAAACATTATACAGATAAAATGAATTTAATGTTACAGGATAGATTTTATGTTAAGGAGAATTTGATATCAATTGATAATATGTGTATTTATGTTCATGATGTGTTAACAGATATTTTTAAAAGCGGCCTCATTGATAAAGACTTATATGAATATTTATACATACATACACCAACCATCCCTATCATACAGGGTCTCCCCAAGATTCATAAAAGTTATAATGACCCACCAATGAGGCCAATAGTCTCAGGAAAAGGATGGGTGACGGAGCATGTTTCTGTTTTTATTGAAAAACACTTAAGATGTATTTTGAATGAGAATCAATACGTATTACGTGATTCAAAACAATTTTTAGCAGACCTATATGACAAAGTGAAAGATTGCACAGACATTGAGAATTTAATACTGGTTACATTGGATGTACAATCTTTATTTACAATAATTCCGAATGAATTGGGTCTAAATTATATCACATGCTACCTGAAGAAGCACAGTGATTATTCTAATGTTTTTATAGATTTGATCACACACTTCCTAGAGTTAATCCTTGAAAACAATGTTTTTATGTTCGGTGACAATATGTACAGACAATGTGAAGGCGTAGCTATGGGCACACCTTGTGCCAATAGCTACGCCAATATGTTCTTGGCTAACTGGGAAGAATTAATACTGTTTCAAAATCATCTTTTTAAATCTAATGTAGTGTTTTATAGACGTTTTGTTGATGATTTATTTATGTTATGGAATGGAAATATGAATGTTTTTTGTGAATTTGCACTGGCCATAAATGGTCTAACTGAATGTCTTAAATTTACAATGCAATATGATATGAAAAGGATTGACTTCCTAGATTTATTCATTGAGAAGTTACCGTGTGGTTTGATGAACACAGGGATTTATAGGAAGAAATGTCACCGAAATATGTTACTATTCAGGAATAGCATGCATCCAACACATGTTTTCAGGAACATCATGAAAGGGCAAGCATTAAGGATGTCACGAATGAATTCTAGTGAGGCTGGCCTTACAAACGATATACATGAACTGAGGAACCAGTTGTTAGCTAGGGGGTATAAGATAGATGAAATTGAGAAATATTTGGCCATTACACCTGAAGTAAGGAGTTCAAGAGGTGCACCATATTTTGGACCAACAAATAAAGAGATTATAAGAATACCAACCCCATTAATGTTAAGTTTTCAACTTATTTCACAAGAGACAATAATGACATTAAAACTATTATTGGCAAATATTGGGACATTTTAACAATAGACAGTGATATAAAAGGACTGGTTGGTGAGAAACCTATGTTTTTATATAGAAATAAAAAGAATTTAAAGAGAATCTTATGTTACAAACGACATAATGAGGATGTTAATAGGTTTGGTTCCACCAAACCATGCGGTCATTGTAATTTCTGCACATTAATAAGTACTGAATGTATTTTTATACATCCAGACTCTAAACAAGAGTTTGTTATTAAAGCCAATGCTAATTGCATGACATGCCATGTTGTCTATTTAGCGGTCTGCTCAGTGTGTACATCATTTTATGTAGGCAAAACTAATAGATGCCTACGCGACAGGATCAGGGAACATTGCTATAGCATTAGAAAAGGAAATGTCAACAATGCTTTAGCTAAGCATGTTTTAGAAAAGGGATCTGAACACACATTTACATTCAGGGTCCTTGAGGTTATTACCCCAAACCCGAGAGGAGGAAATATAAAATGTCACACTGAGGATAGAGAAAGTAATTGGATAATTTCACTAAGAGCGGATAAAGGGCATGGGTTAAACGAAAGAGCCTCAATAAAACCACACTTGCGACAACGAAGACATATTAAATAGTTTGATTAAGGCAATATGTTTCATCACCTGACCCCATAAATACATACATACATATATCCGAATGTTATTGTGGCACAAATATTCAACTTTTTTAACACAGACATACACATATACATACGAACATATACACTATTCAGAATAACATATAATAGCTCCTGATAAAGACTTAACTTACACATTTGCTTAATACATACACATATATTTTCCACATTTGAACATTTACATGTTTTATATACATTTTTATATACATATTTTCTACATTTATATTCACATTTACATATACATATTTACTTTTTCTTCACCATATACATTGTTAACTTATAATATATTTATATTTATATTCATATTTATATTTATATTAGATTGATATTTATATTCTTACCCAGTTTAATAAGTAGATTTACACATATCATATTACACATATATATTTTCTAGCTTACCATAACATGGTTTTAAATGTATTAGACATATTGACGCCGATTTTAAACATCATATACATTATATATATTTATATACGTGTATCTGTTCATATGTACATATTCATCATAATATATACACTTATAATTATAATTATATTCATTGCTTATTTTTATCTTATTTATATTTATATTTACAGCTACATTAATTTATTCATATTTATTATGACACATACCTTCCTCATCAATTTATACCTCACACATACTTTACTGATTTATACATTAATATATAATTGAGATACACATACATCTATTACATAAGATATCCATATGATTTATTCAGATACATAAGTGTAAAACATATCTTTACATTAATATCAATATATTTATTTTATTTTTATCTTCATACATTTTATATGTACATATATACATTTTGAATACGATATACAGGTATATATATATTTTTAAATACTATTTATGACATTTTAACATGACATTTTTATCTTATTAACAAATACATACATGATGTATATACATTTTATTTGAATTATAGTATATATTACATATTTATGAATATCATATATGTATGAATATGATATTATGAATGTGATAATGTTGTATCTAAGGTTGATAGCGTTTTGAGACATACCTTAAAATACCACACCCTGTCTGAATTGGTTTCTGAAACATCCTGCAGATGTATTAGATTCATTTTGCTCTAAAGAAATATGTTTTAATGAAAATTCTTTAAATATTATAGATTTCTCTACATATTGTGTATTAAAAAATGAATTACATAGAAGGTCTTTTAGTACTAAGAAATATAAACAAATGACCCAGAAAGATGCACTTGCATAAGCTTTGACTCTCTTAGGAATTTTGCTTTTACTACTAATTTCTGTTGATTATCTAATTATGCACGTCAGTTGCGATTACCCTATATAAGGGATGAAATTTTACTACTTTGTATAACGATCTGAAGAAGCTAGTCTCTAGTGAAAGCGCTCATCTGTTTTTTACTTTGTTTGTTTGAAGTTCAATAAATATCTACTTGTTTGAATTTTATCCTTTGGAAGTCTATCGTTCATCCTTTGGAATTCTACAGTTTATCCTGGGAGATTGGATTTTATCTGAACTAACTTTTGGCTACGGCTTTATACCCACTTTGCACACAACGATTCACTTTATTTTTGAATTACTTATGGTTCGTGACTGAAAACTGATTACATACACACACCCATAAATAAATTAAATATTTAGCAGCAAGACTTCAATAACAAGATGGAGGGCGGCTGCTAATAGTATTCAATATCTTCACAGAAACCCAGCTGTGAATAACTCCCGCCCCCCAGGCTGGCTGTTTTTTTTAACTAGTGGTGATGGTAGATAAAGACCAAAATGATGTGCTAATAGCTTGTTTGTGTTGTACCAATTTGCACACATTTAAAGATCATAACTTGTGAATGTTCTTCTCTCTTATTTAATAAGATTGCTTACTAAAGCTACGGCCTACGCTTAGATATATATGGGTATGAATATGTGAGTAAATG
>NC_056737.1:1728348990-1728508324 GCF_019279795.1 Protopterus annectens | reverse complement strand
TCAGCAATGGTCTCGGCATTTCCTCGGTTTCAGTATCCGGAGGAAAATCTATAACTGGCGCCGTGGCCTCCGCATCGGAGGTGTCGGTAAAGCGGTGTCTTCTGTTCGAGCAGTGAAATAACCGCCTCGGGGAACCGGAGCACTCATCGCGGTAGGTTTTGGCGTGGAGTCGGTGGAAGACGGGCAGAGGATGTCGGTCCCGGTCTTTTCGTTCTTAGAGTCTGCGATGTCGGAAGTTCCGACGGCATTGTATAAGCAAATTTATCGCCGAAAAAGTCTTCAGCGAACTCCGCCCGGCGCCTAAGAGTGCGCTTATTGAAGCGAGCACAGGCGACACAGGCCGAGACGTCGTGGTCTGGGCCAAGGCAAGAAAGACAGTAAGAGTGGAAATCCTTATGAGGTATTTGTTTACCACAAGACAGACAATTGTTAACTTTTTCAGTAATTTCTGACATCGGCTGAGGCAAGAAAAGGTCCCCAACGGGGTACTTAGCTTTTTTGATGACTTCGGATTCGAAGAATGCAGGAGCTGACCGACTGGCACTTGCGAACTGCTTCTGGCACCGCGCGGCAAGAAAGACTGGAGAAAATGGCGTCGGCTGATGCTTATGTACTCCAGCCGCTCTGACGTCGGAGAGAAATGTGACATCAGCCGACGTCGGACCCAGACTTTGGAATCCGGCCGACCGAGGGCTGCCTGAGCAGGACAACCCATATGTTATGACTGCAGTTGCATTCTTGAAGGACATCTACATAACTAATTCAAAAAACAAGCCACCCTGGTGGAATCACAAAATAAATAAGCTGTATAACAGGAGGAAGAAAATCATGGCAAAAATTAGGAGGTGCAGCACCCAGCTGGATAAAAGCCCTTTCATCAAAAACTCCTCAGAGGACAAATAAAGTCTACCAAAGCCAAATTTGAGGTAAGTTTGGCCTCCCAGGCCAAGGACAACCACAAAAAGGAAGTTATGTACTTACCATAACGTTCCATGTGAGTTGTTCATCTCGTCTTCATTCTTTACTGATGGGTTTGGAGCCGATCCCTCGGCTCCGATACAGCCAATTGCAAAGTTCGAGGTCTTCAAATAGCTCGAGGCCAAGTCCCTATCCCATGATGCAGCTGTGAATTACCTTAGATCTTGTTTGCTGTGTATACTAATACCATACGTCATTCTTACATTCCTAGAGAAAAGGAAGAGAAGGTTTGAGTAACCAACATCTCGGTCATCTATCAGCCCAGGAGGGGGTAGGATGGAGGGACATAAGAATGAAGACGAGATGAACAACTCACATGGAACGTTATTGTTAAGTACATAACGTCCTTATGTGAAGTAGTTCAATCTCGCCGTTCATTCTTTACTGATGGGTAGCGTCCCAAGCACCATCAATCTAGGGTGGCTCACGGGGGTATATTTCTCAGGACAGTGGATCCAAAGGAGGCTCTGTCCCTGAAGGCCTTGAAAAATTTGTAATGACTGATAAAAGTATGAGGTTTTGACCAAATGGCTGCTGCACAAATGTTATCAATAGGAAGTCTGGCAGAAAAAACATAGATGAAGTAGAAACCGCTCTGGCTGAGTGAGCTTTAATCTTGTGTTGCAAATGTATACTGACAGCTGAATAGGCAAAGGTGATACAAATCAGATAACCATTTAGAGTTGCTTTAGTCACTGGTCTCCCTTTCCTGGAATCTGAAAATGAAACAAAATGCTGGTCTGATTTCCTAAAATCTTTTGTTCTATCCAAATAGAATTTGAGCCGTCTGCGAACATCTAGCTTGTGCAGCATATACTCTAAATTGTTTGAATGACTGGGGAAGAAAACTGGCAAATCAATAACTTGGTTAAGATTGGTTTCAGTGCATACTTTGGGCAAGAATGAGGGATTTGTTGTAAGTGATACTCTATCAGGTTGAAATATCAAATAGGGAGGCTTGATGGACAAAGCCTGAAGCTACACTCTGCGGGCAGAAGTAATAGCTACCAGAAAGATGGTCTTCCAAGACAAAAATTTGAGATCACAAGACGAACTGCCTCAAATGGCGGCAGAATTATACGTGAAAGCATAAAATTTTGATTCCATGGATTATAGGGATATTTCACAGTAGGTCTAATATGAAAAGTCCTTTTGAGAAATGCTTTGGATAACTTGTGAGACAGGATATTTAAACCTTCAAATCCAAGATGAAAATTAGAAATAGCAGCCAATTGTACCCAAACTGTTGCTGCTGCAGCTCCTTTGCTGAAAATCATAGTCAAGAATTCTAAAATGGAACCCATAGGGGCTTGGTAAGGATCAATATTATTTTTTTTGAGGCCCATATAGAAAATTTCTTCCATCTGCTATGATATAGCTTTCTGGTAGATGATTTGTGAGAAGACAAAAGGATCTGTTTTGTCTCACTGGGAAGGTTATGCAACATGGCTATGATGGAAACAGGAGCAGCCAAGCTGTCAGCTTCAAGGACTGCAGAAAAGGATGAATGTCCCCTGACGGGTATGTCAGAAGGTCTGGAACAGGGTCCAGGATCTAAGGATCCTCCAAAACATGAAATCGGAGGAAGGGGAACCAAATCGGACGCGGCCAATGAGGGGCTATAAAAATGATGGTCCTTCCCAGGGATTTTGCTTTCTGTAGAACCTTGGGTATCAACGGGATTGGTGGAAATGCATAGAGGAGACCTGGAGGCCAATCTTGCACGAGTGCATCCCGTGGGGCTTCTCCCGGAGGGGGAATAAGGGCAAAGTAGCTTCTGCATTTCATGTTTATGTGACTGGCAAAAAGGTTGTAGAAAGGATGGCCCCACCTGCATAATATCCTGTCCACAATTTCTTTCGAGGGACCACTCATGGGGCAACAAGACTGCCCTGCTTAGTTTGTCTATCACGTTGGATCTCCCTGGGATAATGCGTTGCCAAAAGAAAGTGTTGAGTGAGAAACAGCCCACTTCCAAACTCTGAGAGCCTCTCGACAAAGGGGTTAAGACCTGGTTCCTCCTTGTTTGTTCAAATACCAGACCACCGACATGTCTGTCTGAATCGCAATCATACCCAGAGGGAGAGAGTCCTGAAAATACTGCAACGCCAAACGTACTGCTCTCATCTCCAGGACATTGATATGCAGATGTGTCTCTTGATTGGTCCATGTGCCTTGGGCAGTCTTTCCCTGTAAATGCCCCCCCCCCCCAATATCAGGGAAGCATCTTTGGTCACGGTGGCCACTGGAGGGGGGTAGCACAAATGGGCGTCCTATCATGACATGAAGTGAGGTCAACCGCCACTGAAGGTCCTTCTTGCAAGAATGTGAACATTATGGCATGATTCATGGGGAGCTCTTGTTAAGACCACTGAGTGAACAATAGCCATTGAAGTATTCTCATGTGCATACGAGCAAGTGGTATGGCTAGAATTGCTGCTGCCATCATGCCTAATACTTTCAGAACTTCCGATGCTGATGCTTTGTCCTTTGATAGCAGGATGCTGACATGTTGACCAAGGAGAGAGACTCTTTCTATTGGAAGCCTTACAGTGGTGGTACTGGTGTCCAATTCTGCCCCTATAAAAACGATATGCTGTGATGGCGACAAGGCAGATTTTTCTGAGTTGATTGCAATGCCCAGATGATTGCAGAGTGACAGAGTGGACTCCCTGGCCTGAATGAGTTGCTGCCTGGTGGTGGCGGTAAGGAGCCAATTGTCTAGGTACGGAAACACCCAGAATCCTAGAAGGCTCAGGTGAGCCGTGACCACTGCCATGCATTTGGTGAACACTCTGGGGGCTGTAGTGAGACCAAAGAGCAGGGCTCAAAACTGATAGTGATCGGCTCCCAGCCGGAAGCGCAGGTGATCTCCGGATGGTCTGGTCATTTCTATGTGGTAGCACGCATCCTTGAGCTCTATCGAGCACATTCAACTGTCTTTTCCCTAAGAAAAGAAGTATAGACTGAAGCGTGACCATCCAAAACTTCTCTTTCTTCATGTATTGGTTCAGTCTGCTGAGGGTCAATATGGGTCTCCAGTCCCCCGTTTTCTTTGGAACCAAAAAGAATCTTGAGTAAGTTCCGGATCCTGTCTGGTCTGCTGGGACTGGTTGGATGACTCTTTCTTAGCAACGTTTGGACAGCTACAGTTGCTTGTTTCCTGTAACTTGGGTGGAACATCTGGGATTCGTCTTATAATTGGAGGGGGTGTGGCAAATAGAATGAAGTATCATCTGGAAATACTTGAGCCCAGCTGTCTTTTGATATATTGAGCTAGGCATCTGGGTACTAAGATAAGCGACCCCGACTGCCTCCAGAGAAGGACAGTCTCACCTCCTCTCAGGTCCACTGGTAGGGTGTCCCAGAGAAGTGATCTCTGTCACTCTGGTGTTGCGGCCCCCCCCCTCTGCCGTGAGGGCGGCGTCTTCTATTATTACCCCCTCCTCTGCCCCTCCAGGGGGGTTCACCACCTGTGTCCTGAAAGGCTCCTTGGGCTTTTCGGAACCGCATTTTTCCTCCCCTTTGACCTTTAGGGTATGGTCAGGTAGGGGTGGAAAAACAGACCCCGATGGCAGAGTCTTTCCATCCTGTTCACACCTGGTTAAGGTTTTCTTCACTATAGGCCCGAAAAGGGACAAGTCATCAAAGGGAGTTTTCAGGAAGGAAGACTTGAAAGGTTCCACGAAGGAACATAAGCGCATCCAGGAATATCAGCTAAGAGCAATTCCTGTACTCGCTGCCCTACTCATTCCATCAGCTGCATAGGATATGAGGCGCATGGATGAGTTGACTATAGAATTTAGGGTAGTAAGCTAGGCAGTAACTTTGTTGGAAGCTGCTGCAGCAACTGTACCCTAAGGAGCATGTCCCAACTCCTTAATGAGATCTCTTTGCAACCTAGTAAAATGGGTTAAGTAGTTCAGCGAACGGAAAGCAAAGATCGCTGAACTGAACATGCGCATCCCATATCTATTCATAACCCTGGAGGTCTCTGTTAGGAGGATGGATAGACTAGGAAGTCTCAGACATTTCCTTTTTGGTGGCTGCCGCCACCACCATGGCATCAACCGGAACACCTTTAGGTAAAAATGTTTTGTCAACTGGAGCTGAAATAAATTTATTAGGCCTCCTGGGGACAGGCTCCATAGTATCCGAAGACTCCCATGCCCTTCGTGAGACCAGCTGCATAAGCTCATCGAAGGGCGGAGTCACCCAAAAGGTGGAGGGCTGAGACCCGAAAGCCTTCAGGAGAACTGACTCATCCTCAGTAGGGATTTGGGACTGTCAGTCACACCTCTGCCTAAGGATGTGAAGTATTTTAGCGAATTAGATATCCTCAGAGGGGGACCGTGGGGACCCTTCTGACTTCATCTAAGTCGATATCCGATGTGAGAGACTCCTGTGGGGAGTCTAGGTGCTTCATCTTGCACAATCTTTGCCTGGGAACCTCATCAGTGAGGGTGTCTTGTGAGGTCTCAGAAGAGCAGGGACCACCCATTGGGGCTTCCTGAGGCTCTAGGTCTCTACGCTTGGTCAGGACGTGTGATGCAGAAGCAGACACAGGCACCTTTGGGGAGGAGGGCAGACCAGGGGTAGAGGATGCCCTGGGAGACATGACTCTCCTCATGGCATCGAAAGCACTTCTGCTCTGATGTGAGGGAGCCGATGGATCCGAGGAAACAGTCGACACCCTCGGCACTGGGACAGTGGGCTCTGAGCCCGAGGTAGGAGTCAAGATCATCCGAGCCAAAACCCCGAGAGACAAAGTCGGAACAGACAAGTCGGTCCAACTATCCTCCCCGGACCAGACCAGAGAGTGTCGGCTCCTAGAGTCCTTGACAGGCACTGAGGATGTCAGAGTACACAGAGCCGAAGACACTGGAGCAGGCGTCAGCTCAAGAGGGTTCCACTAACATCAGGTCTGCCTCCTCCAGCTCTGAAGGACCAGCATGGCTTGGAGGAGGAATAGTAATAGTTGGTGCAATGGTCTTCACCTCCGAAGCCATTTGGGTCGAAGCCGATAACACTTTAGCTAATGCTGGTGCTGACAACAGCTTCTGTACCACATGATCCAAGTCCAGATCAGACAGGCTGATAGATGATCGAGACGATTGTACCGAAGGTGGTACTGACTGGAGAATATGACTCTTCAGAGCTTTGGAGACCGGTTCCAAGACTGGGGACAGACTCAAAGGAAAATACTGTCGGCTCCGAGGGCTTCTTCGATTTTGAGTCCAAAGTCTTGGAAGACTTTGAAGACCGACTGGAAACATCCTGATCACTCAAAGCTTCCTGAAAAGAAGGCTTCAGCAAGACTCTACCGATCAGTTTCCTCTTCCCTTCTTGCAGGACCCTAGAGGAGAAGGAATGACAAATGGCACAATTGTCTTGCAAATGCAGAGCCCCTAGACAAACACAGTTGACGTGGCTGTCTGTAACTGACATTTTCTGGCCACACTTAGGGCACTTTTTGAACCCAGATTTGAGGTGCTTGTCTTGATCCGCCATAATAAAGTCAGAAATATTTACTGCTACCACATAAAAAACAATAGTAAATATTCACCCAATAGAATGGATAGCAGGTAAGCCTTAATAAAAACAGGCTAAAACGCACACACAATATGTGAAAACACACAAAGCAGCCAACAAAGATAGCTGCTGAGAAATAACAATTATCTAAATAAGTAGAGTACACTGTAAAATTAGACAAACAACTAAGCCTTATGAATACAAAAAGGTTAGACAGACCACACAACTATCTAATAAATGTGACAAAAGGTCAAAAATAGCACAGCAGGCTAAAAGAAGGAATGGCAATAAGCTTATCGATATAAACAAAGGTTTACTGTACTGAGCCTTATATAAAAAAACCCGAAGGCTAGACAGACCACACCTATAAGAACTACTACTAACTAGGCCTAAAAGAGGCCAACTAGAAATATATGAAAAACAGTAAATGGGAAGGGAACAGCACTCTAAAAGCTATAAGAGCTTTATAAACAAACCTATCAAAAACTCTTATAAGAATTTCAGTGAAAAATTTGTCTTATCTGGCCTGAGCTAATTCAGAACCTCTGATCTGTTGCAGCGGTAAATGGGATAGGGACTTTGCCTCGAGTTATTTGAAGACCTTGAGCTTTGCAATTGGTTGTATCAGAGCCGAGGGATCGGCTCCGAACCCATCAGTAAAGAATGAACGGTGAGATTGAACAACTTGACATTTGTGGTTTTTCTGGTATATTAAGGGTTGAAGTCAGAAAATAATGGGAGACATTTGAATTCCAGAGTCCATACCCTTCAGAAAATTTGTGTGAATGCAAAATCTTTTGTTCTATCAATTTTCTAAGTTTGTAAGAGCAATATTAAAAAAAGTGTCCCTATTTTTGGGCCTTTGTCCCCCCATTTTTGATGGCTTTGTCCAGATTTCTTGCTCTATGAGGTTGAGAGGCATGGAGGAGATAAGAAAGAGTGATGTATAATCAATCTGCAGGAACGTTCCCAGGAATATATGGTATTTCTGTGGAAGTTTGGAAGCAAGGAAGGAAGAAAGTAATAAAGATCTGGAACGTTTTAACAGTATTTTAAATAAAGGGGAAGCACCAACATTCCTGGAAGAAAGCTGTGGTGGCTGTAATACCAAAAACGGCAAAGACCCATCAGATCCAGCTTCATATTGGCCCATTTCAACTTTAAACAAAGTGTTTATGCCTACAATAACAAAGAATAGCAATGATGTCAAAATTGATAAGATATGGCTCAATGTAGCTTTGTGGAGGGAAGGCAAACAGTCAACAACATTAATAGAACTATGACGATCCAGAGGGAAGCAGAACATAAGAAAATATCACTGGTACTGGTGGGTGCTGATGCGCAGAAAGCATCCAATAAAGTAGGCAAGGATTTATGAGTATGGCAATGGAAACATTTGCATTATAGAACGACCCCCCCCATTAATATTCCAAAACGTGCACGCTGATTGGTCAGCATGTACGTTGTAAATCAGAGTTATAGTAATGGAAAAAGGTCCGGTCACCCGGAATTTTTCCATTAGTATAACTTTTTATTTATTTATTTTTTTACAGCAACTGAGAACGCAAGATCTCCATTGCTTGTTACAACCTGTCTCGTCATGTTAATACAGTTTAATATAGCAAGACAACTTTTAAAAAAAGCAAAGGTGCATCTCTATTGCTTTTTTTTAAAGTTGTCTCGCTATGTTAAACCCATTTAACATAGCGAGACACTTTAAAAAGCAACGGAGATCTTGCTTTCTCTGTTGCTTTTTTCAAAACTGTCTCTCTATGTTAAATGGGTTTAACCTAGCGAGACAGCTTTAAAAAAAGCAATGGAGATTCTCCGTTGCTTTTTTTAAAGCTGTCTCGCTATGTTAAACTCGTTTAACATAGCGACACAGGCTGTAAAAAGCAACTGAGATCTTGCTTTCTCCGTTGCTTTTGCCCACAGCTCTGATGTACTGCGTAAATATACGCATGCGCAGTACATCAGAACTGCCGCAGAATACCCAGACGGCTGCGGAAGGGCAGCAAGGAGGCATTATACAATGCCATTATTTAAGAAAAGTATTTTTTTTTCTTAAATGTCTGTGTGTGTCTTTCGGCTTTTCCCAGTTAGGGGTCGCCACAGCGGAACTCCGGTGCGCTGACTGGTAGTTGATTTTTTATGTGCCAAGTTACCAGCCCTGACACACAATCTTCAACGAAGGTATGCCCATTCACGCATGCCTCCATGCAGAAGACACGCTAGCTGAGAATCGAACCGGACAGCGTCTTACTGTGAGGTGACAACGCTACCGCAGCACAACCACCGTGGGCCTAAATAATGTCTTTGTATAATAGCAATAACCCACGCCTGGGTGTGGGTAATGCTGGATTTACCCAGGGTTGGCTTTGTTTGGCCACTCGGGCTTCGCCCTCGTGACCAACCGTGGGTAAATCCAGCATTACCCACACCCAGGCGTGGGTTATTGCTATATTCCCTTATACAATGAGGTTAATTAAGAGGGTATATGAGGGAATGCAGGCATAAATTAATAAAGTGGGAGGGTTCCTCTCTGACAAGTTGTGTGTGAACAGGAACCAGAAAACGGTATCCTCTCTCCCCTTAGTATTTGCTTTATATTTAGAATCAATGGCAAAGAAAATAAAAGACTCAGAAATTCAGCATATAACTGGTAAGTTAAGAAAAGTTGGCTTTAGTTGCAGACAGTATTATTTTGTACCAGATAAAAACGGAAAAGGACATTTCTGTGTTGTAGAAGTTGAGACCGTTTCAAGTCCTTTCAGGATATAAAATTAATGAAGGTAAAACAAAAAACTATGTACTCAAACATTAACTCTTTCAACAATGCTCATATTTATGGGGACAAGATGAGAGTAAAATGGATTAGAAATTTTTTTTTGTTATGGCAGTTACAGATACATGGGAAGAAAAAAGAAAAGGCAATACAAAGACTGAAAAACTGGAAACTCTTGCTTATGGATATAGACAGCAAGACACAAGCAGTAAAATGTGTTTAGTCCCTTTAGTTTTATAACAGTCAAGCATATTTTTTTTCAATTAGTGGAGAAGTTGTAGATAAGAGTTGAAGGAATTTACCTGTGAGGGAAAGAGGGCAAGTGGTATAAGTTGATCTTTCCAACAGAACAAGGTGGTTTAAATTTGAAGGGACACTTTACAGTTACACAGTTAAGGTTCATATGCATAACACAAGCAGAAAGCTATAATTCAAAGTGGAAAGCGATAATACAGCATGGAAGAAATTCAAAACATTAGACAGAGTGGGATTTTGGATGCAGATCCTTAAGTAGAATTACAACAGCCATACAAAGTACTATATTCATAAAGAAGCAGAAAGTATTCTAAGAACCAAGTCAACATGAGAAAGGCGTTGTTGTTGAAAGGGATGACTGCAATTAGGGGCACAGAGAATAGACAAGGGGGCTGAAATTTACTAGAAAAAAAACGGCAAAGGAACCAAAGTATTGGCAGTAAATAACTAGAGAGGGAAAGGTAACAAGAATGGGAAGAGGCCAAGAAGACATTTCGACTGTAGACTTCTTTAAAAGGGACTGATAATAGAATACAGGCAAAAAGAAAGGAATATAGGAATTCTAAGTGAAAACCTGCTCTGGTAAAAGTTTTTTTAGTTAGAAGCTGCTGTTGAAAAAGAGATGATTAGTAGGGCATATACAATATACTGCATGACAACTACAGAAATCAGAGGAGGTTAGGAAGATTTGGGAGAGAGATGTTAGATAAGCAGTTCACAAGGAAGCAACTGTAGGATATATATATATATATATATATATATATATGTATATATATATATATATATATATATATATATATATATATACATATATATACACATATATATATATATATATATATATATAGCATCCAAATATGAAAAGTCTAGAAGATTTAGGATTTTTGCTTGGAAGTGTTTTAGGAGATTAATGAGTTGGGCAGATTTTAAAAATTCCTTACAAAATACTCTTGTCAGAAACACTGGAAGTTCAAATGGGTGTAACTAACCCATTTTTTTTTCAGCAGGGATACAAAATCTGAATTGCGTAGACATAGCAAAGCAAGTCCTTGTTAAATTTAACTCTAGTGGCAGCCAAAAAACAATCACTAGAAAATGTAAATCAAAGTCTTAACTGAAGTAGCAAATACTGTAACAGACCAAAAGGAACTCAAGTGAGATCTTGAGAAATGGGTAGGAGTGAATTACATTAAAAAGATGAAAATTGTAGGAGCAATACATGCAGAAGAATATTTTGGAGGAGGAGTGATGTTTAAGGGAAGGCAGAAATTGAGCAATTTATGTACTGTTGGGATTGCTGATAGTTAAACAAAGGAATATATGTAATGTACAATGTTTGTTACTGAGAGTATGTTAATATGGTTTATTTTCTTCGGTATAAATATATGTTTGCCTATGTCTTAAGTGACAATTCAATAAATATGTTGAAAAATATGTCATACACGTCCGTTTTCGTGTTACATAAATTTACACATTTTTTTACAACTGCAATATTTTCATAAACAGTACTTCATCCATTTATCAATTCCAGTTTCTTTACTTTATCAAACTTCCCATGTCATATTCATAAATGTAAACATTTAAACCCTATTCATCTTTTTTCTTTACTCCTTTTGCAATCCAAAAAGTTGTCATTTCTTATTCACCACATTCTTTCCTCCATAACCTTGAATTTCATATTTTCACCAGTAACTTAATAAAATTCATAACAAATTCTCTGCTGCATAAACATTTTCAAAATTATTTCTTTCTTTTATTGCCTTTTTTCATCTTATTTAATTCATTCCATGTGTACACCCCACAAAAAAATTCTAAGATCATATCATTCTTTTCCCATTAACTTAACTTCCACAATTGTAATTTTTTCTTCGCCGTTTTCCTTCTCATACATTTTTATATTTTCCATATAGCATCTTACCTATCACTTCTTTTTTTTTTTTACTTTTTTAATTATTCAAAATAAATGCAGAGATATTAAATGCAACATTGGATTTTTTAATCCAGACCACCTTCTTTTTTATTATAAATTATCCCCTTTCTTATCAGGCTCAGTCCTGACCCCAAATGAAGCTAAAAATAAACGAATAACTTTTTCCATTTCAGTGGGTGTATAACCCCCAAATGGTACTTTCCCTAGTACATAAGTATTCAGCATATATAACCTTTTCTGAAATAAGTAAAAACTTTTCCATCAAGCTGATGACTTTGTTCCAATATTTCTCTCCACTGACTTTCATACTTGCTAAATGGCACTAGCAAAATCTGCAATTTTTTTTTGTTATATACATTAGATTTATTACTTTTATATCACCAAAACCCTTACATTTCATTTAACTGCAAACCAGCTTTAACAACATTCCAATCTTTATTATAACAAACAAGGGATGGATGAGTGTGTGAGAAACCAAAATGCTGCCAGCCCAGCTAGCTGGAATTTTATAAATAATAAGTCACTTGAAAATATTATGATTTATACAGAAATGTGACACTGCTAGCCCGGCTATCAGGAATTTTGTAAATAATCAGATGTCACTTGTGAATATTAATATGATCCATAGACATGTCTTACAAATGTAAAAGAAACTATATGTTATGTGACTATTAAACTACTGGTACAGAAGTGTGTGTTAAACTGTATGTTATGTACTGAGCTTCAAGAATGTAACCACAGTGTACCCTACTGGAAAAGAACAGAAATGTATATAAAAAGAAGTTATGTACTCACCATAATGTTCCATCTGAGTTGTTCTTCAGTTGTCTTAAACCTGTGGGTTCCCGGATAAGGCATGGATCCGACTGCTGTATAACCAGCATCTTGATCTGAGCTTGAAGTTCCTCCCCTAACCATAATGCCTCTGTATCCTTCCTTCCTTCAGATAGAGTTTGCTGCCTAACATAGCATCACTCCCGACCCAAAAACCTTGTCCCATGCCAAAGAATATATAAAAAGGAGGAAGTAGGCATCCTTGTGATGATCATATCCCTCTACCCATTATACCACCATACAGTCAATGCAAGGAAGGAGGAAGGGATGGCTGAAGACAAATGAAGAACAACTCAGATGGAAAGCTATGGCGAGTACATAACTTCTTTACCTGAAGTAGTTGTCTTCATTTGGTCTTCAACCTGTGGGACAGAGTCCCTGGCTACTAAACACCTGGGAGGCACTCATGGAAGGATATTCCGGTGCACAGCGGAGCTAAAGGACACCCTGTTCCTGGATAGGATGTCCAACTTGTACTGCGAAATAAAGGAATGAGGTGAAGCCCAGGTAGCCACAGAACAAATATCATCTAGTGAAACTCTGGACCAGAAGGCAGCTGATGTAGCCATAGACCTGGTGGAATGCACCTTCACTTGACCTGGCATAGTTAATCCCTTACTAGAATATGCCAACAAAATACACTGGGAAATCCAATGGGCGATGGTGAACTTGGATACGGATTTCCCTAAGAAGGGTTTAGAGTAGGATACGAAGAGTTGGTCGGACTTGCAGAAAACTTTAGTCCTGTGTAAATAGAAAAGCAACGGTCTGTGCACATCCAACAAGTGCAATTTATATTCTCCCTTGTTTTGGAAATTTGAAAAAGACCGGGGAGATTAATAAATTACAGTTGAGAACACTTACCATAAATGTAGATGTTAGAGTATATTCACTGTTGCAGTCATCACATTTGGGTTATCTGCTTGCAGTAGCCCTCAGTTGGCCTGACTATCAAAGTCTTGGGTGCTGAGTCGGTTGCTGTCTCATCTTTCATGATGTCAGGTAGTCAGGGTTATAAAGCATGCAGCTGACGCCATTACATCAGTTCTTCTTGCCCCCAGATGTCAGGTGCCCCCCATAATGCGAAGCAATTATATACAAGGTTACACCTCCAAGATAAAAATCAAATATACCAAAAAGCTTTAAGCATGGCAAACAAGAATAGAGGTATAGCCAATAGAAGTCAGGGGGCTGGAGGGAGGGTAACCAGGACTGCAACAGTGAATACACTCAAACATCTACATTTATGGTAAGTGTACACAACTGTACTATGTTCTTCGTGTTCCACTGTTGCAGTCATCACATTTAGGTAGATTCCCAAATCTAAGGATGGGAGGAAGAAATTAGACAGCATTAGGACCAGCTATAAGGCCCTGCAAGACTGCAGTGGCAAAGCCAGCTCTAGAGTTAGAAAAAATTGGCAAATGGTAATGCTTGGTGAAGGTATGTACAGAACTCCAGGTAGCAGCTTCTAGGATATCCCTGGTAGGAACACCTCTGAGAAAGGCTGTAGAGGTAGATGCAGCCCTGGTTGAATGTGGTCTTATCCCCTGTGGGGTAGGTTTTCCATGGTGGTTATAGCAGACATGAATGCAATGGCTTATCCACTGAGAAATGGTTTGCTTTAAAATGGCCTTCCCTTCTGCCCCTGCAGCAAATGCAACCAGCAGCTGTTCAGATTTCCTGAGAGGTTCAGTCCTGTCCAAGTAAAATCTAAGTTGTCTGTGCACGTTCAAGTGTATTCGTTCCCTTTTGTTCTGTGGATAAGAAAAGAAGGTTGGCAAATGAATGGACTGATTAAGGGCCACACTGGATACCACCTTGGGCATGAAGGAGGGACTGGTCCTGAGGGTCACCCTGTCCGCATGAAAGACTATGAAAGGCTCCACTGCCATGAGGGCCTGCAATCCAGACACCCTTCTAGCTGAAGTGATGGCTAAAAGGAAGGCTGTTTTTGAAGAAAGAAATTTCAATTCTGTATTTGCAGCTGGCTCAAAAGGAGGTAGAGTGCAAAGTTAAGGTCCCAGGCTGGAGTAGGGGCTCTCCTGGGTGGTCTTAAGTTTTTGTAACCTTTGAGGAACTGCTTCAGCAGTGGAAGAGAGAAGAGGGTGATTCTGTATTCTAATGAGCTGAAATGGCTGAGGCATGAATTTTGATAGAGGAAAAGGAAAGGCCCTTGTGAAGCATCTCAGTTAAGTATTGACGAATCAGAGGTAAACTGGGCATTGCTGTGCCCATCCCAGGTTTGGTTCCAGCAACAGAATCCTTTCCATTTTTAAGCATAGGAATTTCTAGTACTAGGCCTCCTTGCCTCCAGAATGACATCCATCACTTGCTTACTGAGGGATGGTAAAGGAGAGATCAGATAATTAGCCAGGCTGCCAGTTTCAGAGTTTGAAGCTGTGGGTGCAGAATCTGGCCCTCCTGCTGGGACAGCAGGACAGGGGTCTGAGGCAGGTGCCATGGTGCCAGCAGTGACACACTGCACAAGAGGGGGTACCAGTGCTGGGATGGCCAGTCTGGTGCAATCAGTATTGTACTTGGTTTGTCCTGTTTGATCTTTAGCAGTACCTTGGAGAGGAGAGGCAAAAAGGGAAAGGCATAAACTGATATTTTTTCCAGGTGAAGTAAAGGGCACCCACTTTCCAAGCTTGTGTGTGGGGAGTCCTTGTGAAGAACTTGTCCAAATGGTAGTTCTGGGGGGAGGCAAACTGGTCTACCGTGGGCTCGCCAGTTGTTTCTCAAAATTTTGAATATCTTTGGTTCCAGTTTCCACTCGTGTGGGTCCATGAGATTTCTGCTTAGTTTGTCTGCCAGTGTATTTAGCTTTTCTGCCAGGAATTGAGCCTGTAGGTGCACTTGGTAGGTCAAGGCTGTATTCCACAGAGCCATGGCTAGTCTGCAGAGAGGGTACGAGTGGGTTCCCCCTTGCTTGTTTATGCACCACATAACAGTGATGTTGTCCATCTTTACCATTAATTGTCCTGGAAGAATGTGGTCCTTGAAAGCTGTCAGAGCATTTTGTACAGCTAACATTTCTTTTTGATTGATATGCAAGTGCATTTGACTTGGTTCCATTTGTCCTGAATGCACTTCCCTGCCAAGTAAGCCCCCCCCCCATGCATAGTATGATGCGTCTGTTAGTGTTTGGGCAGCAGGGGGTAGAGTGAATGGCAGTCCCTTGTTTTGGTGGCAGGCCTCTGCCCACCAAAGGAACTGTCTGTAGACAAGGTAGGATAGGAATCATTGATTCTGAGAATGTTGACACCATAGGCTTTTTAGATACCATTGTAGTTTCCTCATATGCAGTCTCTTGCATATGGAATTAAGAGAATGCAGGACCCCATGAACCCCAGAGCTTGCAGTATTTTCCTTGCAGACAGCTGGGTCGTTGTGGCCAGTAGTTTGAAGTAGGCTGTCAAATGAACTTGTTTCTCTGGCATAAGGTAGGCCCATCTGGGAAGTTGTATTCAAGCTTGCTCCCAGGAATACAATTTGTTGGCAGGGTACAAGATGTGATTTATTTTCATTTATAGTGTACCCCAGAGAAGTTAGCAATTTCTTTACAAATGCCAGACGATTTAATTGTATGTCCTGGCTTTCTGCCTGAATTAAACAATCATCCAGGTATGGGTATATTTTAATATTTCTTTGCCTGCAAAATGCAATGACTGGAGCTAGGCACTTTGGGAATACCCTGGCCACAGTACATAAGCCAAAGGGCAGTGCAGAGAACTGATAGTGCATGTAGCCTGCTTTGAAGCGTAGGTATCTTCTGCAAGATTCAATTACTGGGATGTGCAGGTAGGCTTCCTTTAAATCCAGTGTTGCCAACCAGGCATCTTTGCCTAGCATAGGAAACAGCTGCTGAAGAGTTAGCATCTTGAATTCCGGGATCACCAAAAATATGTTTTGGATTGACAGGCCCAGGATAGGACACCAGGAATTGTCTTTCCTGGGTACCAGGAAAGGTCTTGTGTAGAAACCTTGCCCCCTTTCTTTTTCTGGGACAGGCTGAATAGCCCTGATGCTTAAGAGAGAAAACTTGCTTTTGAGCCTCTGCCCACTGATTTGGGGGTAGATCTGGCCAACCATTTGGGGTTGGTAAGGAGTGGAAGTGGAATCTGTATCCTTGGGAAACTATATTTAAAACCCATTTGTCCTGGGTAATGAGTTCCCAATTTTTGCCTGCAGGGCAATCTTTTCCCCCTAAAGAAACAGTCAGTTGTGCAGGGCTTGGAAGTTTTAAAGTTAAGTCATTGAGACAGTTTACCATAGGGGGGAGTCTTAATACTCCCTGCTTTGGAAGTGGGAGCTCCCGACTGCTTAGTCCTGTGAGTACCTTGGGACTGAAGCCTGGGTGTTCTGCTGGTTCTGGGTTTGGACTGAGAAGACCTGGAAGAGGTAGGAACAGACCAATTCTTAGAGGGCCAATCCCTACTAAATCTGGGAGGCTGTACCTGCCAGAAATATTTAACAGTTTGCATAGATTTAGCTTTTTCCTCCATCTTTTTATAAGTACTTCTGCTTTGTTGCCAAACAGGCGGTCTTGGATTATGGGAGCATCCAGCAGTTTAGCTTTAACATGATCTGGCAAAGACTGCTCCTTAAGCCAAGCATGCCTTGTAAGTATAGACCCAGTGACAGCAGCCCTGCACGATGCCTCTAATGAATCAAAACCACATTGCAAAGTGCAATTTCTTCAGCAGAATGCATTAAATCCTGTAAATCTTTACTTTCAGCACAGTCAGGAATCAGCATCATTTTCTGTTTAAGCAATCCAATAATACGCTGCTGATACTAACATATGAAACTGGCAGTTTAAGGCCCTAATGGCCAAGGTTGCAGAAGTGTATATCTTCTTACCCCATCTATCTAGCGCCCTGGAATCTCTATCAGAGGGGGTAGGATTTTGGCCAGTAGTAGCCTTAATGCCCTTGGGTCCCTGTGAAATGTCTCAGGATCCGCAGTAGGGATTTTAAAGAGGAACTTGAGAGAATCGGGAACCCTGTAATACCTATCAGGTTTTCTGGGAGCAGGAGGTAGAGAGTCAGGGGCCAAGCTAGATTCTGAGAAGGCATCATCAACAATGTCCAGTTCAGGGGGGATAGCTAAAGGCCTGTGTTGGGGCAGGAGTAAGAAATCCCTAAGCCTCTTTTTAGAGTCAAGAGTAATCCTGGCTTTCCCAGCGAAAATGCTCCCTAAGAGTACGCAAGGTTTCACCAAAAGAAAAACCCTCTGGAGGGGAAGCAGAGGGAATGGAGTCCCCTGCTTCAGAATCCTCATAGATAGATAAGGGCAAATCCTGGTCATCAGAGGAAACAAATTCCAGAGTCCTGATCAGAAGAATCATAAGGAAAATCAGTCCTAGGTCTCTTAGAGGGGGGAAAGGTGGCTTCCCCTGATTAGAGTAAAAAAGTCTTCAGCCATTCTTATTTGCTTTTTAGGCATAGGGGCCTGACCATGCGAGCTGGGCGTCGGTTTTCTAGGCATGGATCAAGTTTTAGGCCTTGAAGAAGAAGATGGCGTCAGTTTAATATGCAAGTCAGTAGGCCTGAATACACCCTCAGAAGCCGGTGACTGCACAGCGGCTCTGGACCCATCCAAGGTAGAGACATCCACAGGTTCCACAGTTGAAGCATCTCGCATACCGGACTCTGAATGGATGTCAGTAGAGGCCTGCAAATCTGAAGTAGCGGTTATCAGGGGCTGCGAAAGCGCTTCACTGAGTACCGGCAAACTGGTGACTAGCTTAGGAGAAGCGTCGTCGGCAGCTTTGGACCTATGCAGTCTCTGTCTTTATCTTTGTGTTTTTTCGGGATGTCGGTAGTCGGGTGGCTTACCGAAGCTATTTCTGGATAATTGAACCGAGTACCAAAATATTTAGAAGCATAAATAAACAGACAACGAATAGTTCGTTGTTTAAATAAGGCACAAAATCAACATCGAGGTACATCGTGGTCTGGGCCTAAGCAAGGAATGCAGCACGAATTAAAATCTTTGAGAGTTATTTGCTTTCCACAAGAAATGCAATTGTTAACTTTTACTTTACATCGGATTAGAGCAAGAAAAAGTTTCCCCAATGGGGTACTTAGCTTAGTTGAAGACTTCGGTTCTGAAACTCAAACGAAAATTTCAGGAGTCGGCCGACCAGCAATTGCGAACTGCTTCTGCTTCGAGCACCGCACGGCAAGAAAGACTGATGTAATGGCATCGGTTGCATGCTTTATACCCCTGACTATCTGACGTCATGGAAGATGAGACAGCAACTGACGCAGGACCCAAGACTTTGATAATCAGTCAGACTGAGGGCTACTGCAAGCAAATAACCCAAATGTGAGGACTGCAACAGTGAAACAAACATCCTGATTAATACTGGATTCCGAAGCGACCTTAGGAAGAAAGGAGGGATTAGTACATAAGGATACCCTATCCTTATGCAAAATCATACAAGGTGGTTTGATTGACAATGCTTGGAGTTCCGAAACCCTTCTGGCAGAAGTAATATCCACCAAGAAGGCGGTCTTCCAGGACAAAATTTTCAGAACCACAGAATGGATGGGGAATCCCTGAAGGATGAGAAATGAGATCCTGAACTAGCTCGAACAAACATGGTGGACCCACCAGATGAGACCACAGCGAGGGAAACCAGACTTGGCAAGGCCAGAATGGGGTAATGAGGATTAGTAGGCCCCCCAGTCTGCGAGCTTTCTGAAGGAATTTTGGAATTAAGGGAAGAGGAGGGTAGGCATACAGAGACCGAGGGGCCATGCAAGGAACAGGGTGTCTCTGAGGACTTCCCCCAGAGGGGGGTTCAGAGCAAAAAAAATCTAGCTGCATTTCATGTTGAAAGGAGAGGCAAAGAGATCATAGCAAGGCTGACCCCATATGAGAAAGATCTGTTTCGCTACTGAAGGATTCAGAAACCACTCGTGTGAGGCATCAGGATGGACCTGCAGAGCCTGTCCGCTAGAATGTTGGACCTCCCCAGAATGTGCGTTGCCACCAGAAAATGGTCGATTAAGATCGACCACTCTCATGGCCTCGCCACAGAGCGCAAGATCTGGTTCCCCCTTATTTGTTGATGTACCAGACCCACCAACACGTCAGTCTGGATAGCAACCTTTCCTGGGGGAAGATAAGCATGGAGAGCTTGCAACACTAGAAGCACTGCCCTCATCTCCAGGGCGTTGATATGCAATTTTGTCTCGTAAGGGGACCATTTCCTTTGGACTGTCCTTGCCGGGCAGTGCCCCCCTCCACCCTAGCAGGGGGGCGTCCGTGGTCACTGTAGCCAAGGGGAATGTGGGGAGAAAGGAATAACCCTGAAGAAGGTCCAGAGAATGTAACCACCACAGAAGAGAGTCCCTGCACACCTGAGAGACTCGGAGAGGGTGAGACAAGGGAAGGTCTAACATGGACCATTGGACTGCAAGAGTCCACTGAAGAACCCACATGTGAAAGCACATCAGAGGCAAGAGACTGATCGTGGCTGCCATGGACCCCACACCTTTAATATTTCCACCGTCGACGGCTGGGCTTGGAGGAGGCCCAGGACGTGAAGTTTCAGTGACTGTATCCTCTCCGAGGTAAGAAAGACCTTGGTTTGAATTGTGTACAACCGAGCCACTATGAAATCTAATACCTGAACCGTGGCAGTGAAGACTCACTGAGATTGATGGTGATGCCCAATCACTGGCCTGGGCTAGGCGAAGAAAGTAATCCCTCGCTAGACAGAGCTGATGCCCGGAAGTGGCAGCGAGGAGCCAAATGTGCAAGGGAAGACCTGTATGCCCTGTTCTCTCAGGTGAGCTGCTACTACTGCTATCACTTTGAACACCCTGGGGACTGTGGTGAGACCAAAGGGGAGCACTCAAAACTGATAATGAATGGCTCCCAGCCGGAAGCAGAGGAACCTCAGAGCCTGCCTGTCCATTTTGATGTGGTAGTACGCATCTTGGAGGTCGATAGAGCACATCCAATCGTTCTCCTGCACGAAGGGTGGGATAGACTGAAGGGTGACGATCCGGAATTTCATCTTGCTGCTGACAGGTTCAAGGTGGATAGATCCAGAATTGGTCTTAGTTCCCCCATCTTCTTTGGCACTAAAAAGAACTTGGAATAAATGCCTAATCTAGACTGGCCTTGGGGGATGTGTTGACTGACCCGTTTTTCTATCAGTTTTGAAATTTCTAGTGCTGCATCCTCCCTGTGCGCACGTGGAACATTCGAGTGGTGTCTGGATGGTAGAGGTGACTTTAAAAAGGGGACTGAATAGCCTCTGGATATAATTTACAACACCCAACAGTCTTCCATGATGGACTTCCAAGCAGTTAGGTGTAGCGACAGGCGACCCCCCAACTGTCTCCAGAAACTAGTAGTCGGGCCAACCCTTCAGGGCTGCTGCCCAAGTCTGTCTGAGAAAGGTTCTCAAGATTCGATTTCTTGGATCCCCTCTGCCCCCGGGGGGAGGCGAGTCCCGAGTGTCCTGGGAGAAACTCTGAGATTTTCGGAACCACATCTTCTTGGTCCCTTGCTGATTCCTGGAAAAGGATCGAGGGGCTGAAAAGTGGATTCCAACGGCAGACAATCTTCCTGTCCTTCTTACTCTGGACTAGGGTGTCACATACCGTCTGCCCAAAAAAGGAGGCACCATCGTACGGGGCATTCGTAAAGGACGCTTTAGAGAGTTCCAATAAGGCACACAACTGGAGCCAGGCGTGATGCCTGATGGCAATAACAGTACCGGCAGCTCTCGTGGCGCCTTCCATTGCATAGGAGAGGAGGCACATAGACGTGTTAGCAACAGATATCAGGGTGGCCATTCGGGAGAACACTTTCTTGCCCTCCACCAACATAACCTCTGGGGTAGACTCGGTGACCTCCTTGACCAGGTCTCACTGCAGCCTAATCACATGTGCCAGGTAGTTAAGCTCCTGGACAGAGAAGGTCGCTGAAGCATACACCCACTTCACAAAACGATCCATCGTCCTGGGGAATCTAGAGGATGGACCATAGAGCTCTCCTGAGCAAGCTCCTTCTTAGTGGCACCTACCACCACCATGGCATCAACCAGGGATCCTTTGTGCCAATGGGTCCTGTCAAAAGGGGGCTCAAAACTTTTGTCGGGGTGTTTGGGAATGGGCTCCACTGTGTCCAGTTCCTTCCACGCCCGGGATGTAATCAGATCCACCAAGGGATCCATGGGAGGGGGACACCCAGGAAGTAGAGGGTCCTGTGCCAAAAGCCTCCAGGAACACATTTGTCTGGGTGAGGTTTCTGGACAGACCCCCCCCCCCCCACGCTGATGTAGGATTTCCATGATGTCTCTAAAGGAGACATCCTCAGAGAGTAACTGGGGGAACCTTCCCCTTCCTCCAAATCGGTGTCTTCGGTGAGTGAATCCGGTGGGGAGTCCAAGTGCCTCTTTTTGCATGTGCGTTTGCGAGGAGCATCCTCAGTGGGGATTCTGAGGACGACTCACCAACGGATTGCTGCTCCCAACAGAGAGCGCCCTGGGGCATAGAGGTGGTGGGCTGTCCCCGAGATGGCAGGATGGTCAGACACGCGCCAGAAAGAGGGAGCCAAGATGACTCCAAAGACTAGATAGTCAAGGGTGTCGACGGAACTGAGAGGACCCTCTCCACCAGATCGAAAGCCGAAGGAGAATGGACCTCCTGAGATGGGGCGATGATCAAAGCCTTATCCCTCTGACCTGATGGGGGAGTTAGAGCCGAGCCTATAGGGCCAGAGATGACTAGGGGAAGGCTCTGCTCCAAAAGGCTTGGAGCTGACACTATCCCCTTGGATCTGGCACCAAGGCTATGGCTCGGCGAGCCAAACGGATCCGAGCAAGTCGGATCTGACCTGCTCAAGGCCATAGCCAGCGTCGAGGTACAAGGTACCATCGGAGCCAACCCCTTGGCGTAAAGTGTCTTTAGATCCAAGGGCTCCGAAACTGGGGAATGGATCAGAGAAAGAAATATAGGGATGAACACAGACTACATGCTACCAGTTCCGGATGGAGAGGGGCCAGGCAAGACTCCAAACTGGAACTGGGTCCAGATAAACTTCCACTTCATCCTGTCCATCTATGCTTCTTAAAGGCTGCAGGTGGAACGAGATGAGGAGGCCACAGACACCGGGCCTGGAGTTGGCGCCGGTGAATGGGACCGAAGCTCCTCTGGCTCCAGGGAAAACCAGAAAGAACAGAGCTTGGGGGAACTCTGACCTTGGGGCTGACCTAACTTTGGGAGGAGGGCCCGCTGGACCCGAGCGATCCGGGGATCGCTTCCTAGGCCTATTCCCTCTGCTTAGCATGCTTATCTCTGTCCCTAGACTTCTTGACAGCAGGTTGTGTACCAGAGCCCGGTGCAAAGACGGCAGAAGAGGCCTGTGCCTCGGTGGAAAGAGAGGGAAGGAGCCCTTTTAAAATTAACTTATTCCTCCTGTCCATCAGTGCGTGGGGATTAAACCTGGCACACATGGATCAGGAGGTCTCTGCCCCCAGGCATACCACACACAGACTGTGGCCATGGTCTGGGCCGAGCTTATTGTCACACTCCGTGCACTTTTGGAACCCAGGTTTCGGGGCCTCAAACATGGCAAGAAACCCAACAAAAAGCCCCACACACGCGCTCAAAGAAAGGGAAAATGGAGGGAACTTTTTTTTTTTTTTTTTTTTTAAATCGATGTGAATGCTCGGTAGGGAAGGAAAAATAGAAAGGGTAAACTTTAAGAGAGAAAATTTAGCAAAAAAAGGGAAATAAGATAAATATTACCTGAACAGAAACTCGGAGCAATGGACTGCAATGCAAGCATGAATCATGGAAAACAAGATCTGTAGGAAGGAAGGACACAGAGGCATTATGGGTAGGGGAGGAGCTTGGAGCTCGGATCAAAATGCTGGGTATGAGGCTATAGGATCCATGTCGGATCTGGGAACCCACAGGTTGAAGACCAAATGAAGACAACTTCAGATATTATATTAATAGCAGAAGTTGGAACATACAGAGTTAACTTGCAAAAGTTGAAAAGTAGAGAGAGTTTTTCGATATGCTATAAAGTTATTTAATACAGCAAGAAGACAGGATATCTACAGCTAGAGGTTTTCCTATTGTCTGGAAACAGAAATAATTAGTAGGTTTCAAATGTAAAAAAGTGTCAATTGTTTTACAACTTGCAGTTCTAGGCAAACTTCTGAGAGAGGAGTATTTTTCACAGAGAAATGTTAAATTCTGTTGATATCTGTTTAGCCTGGGAGCTGGAGGCGGGTGAAAAATAGTGATGTCATCCAGCTGACCAAGAAGTAATGTGCATTATTAATTTAAAAAACATCTCTCAGCGAAAATCTGGTCTTTGGACCTGCTCTGCAAGTAAGACTTGGGTATAGTATTTCTTTTAGAGACAGAGAAAAGAATAGTTGTGTAAAATCTTACCATAACTATAGATGTCCTTCTCTTCCATGTTGCAGTATTCTAGGTGTGGGATTTCCTGTCCTCAGGTGACTCGTACATCGGCTTCTATACAAAAGCTTCAGCTTGGCTGTTGCAGTGTGCATGGGATGTCAAACATAGGGCCATAAACCAGGGGCCTTAAATGTGATGTCTGCATGCACAATCCTCAGAACCTGAAGGGTCAGCAGGCAGAGAATAAGGCCCACGCATTTATTTGTAATGTTTAGCACGTATTTGACAGTTCTGTAGTTTACTAAAGCCAGATTTTGTGGGGTTTTTTGGCAATTCTTTGATTTAAGGTACATAATATCCGCAGGTGAGTTTGTCGTCAGTGCTCCCACAAAGTTTTGCTATTGTATGATATGGTTAAATAAGCGATATTTACTTTAAAGTAGCTAATCGGGAAGGGGAGTTGGTCTTTGGACCTTTTTTATTTTAGCATTTGTTAATGGAGTGTGTCTGCTAGTTTATAGCACATCTTTAGGTACATCCCAGGGATAAATGCATCATGCGTACCTCTCAGTTATCCAGACTGTCACAGAATCGCCAGATGTTTGCCTCAAATTTTTAGTCTGTCCCTCATAAAACTATTTTTCTGGCAAATCACTGAGAACAGAAATCACTAAATAATGACATACATTCTGAGTTTCATACTTTATATCTTATCATACCCCTATGATCAAAAATTCACTGTGCAAAGCACAATATAATTCAACATTCTTTTTGAAGACGGTCCATCTGTAAGTGTTTTACTGGTAGCCAGTTTGGTTATCTCTATCTTTTTTTTATTTTATTTTTAAGCAGCAAAGTAATATTTGTTCAGGGGGGTAGCTGTATGAGCTGTCATATTTATATTTGGTGGTAGAATTCTTGGTGTTGGTATTGGAGATAAATGTATTGGTAGGGAGAGCATATATTACTGGGGGGGGGGATAAATAATTTTTTTAGACATTTTGAATTTTATTAACGTGGAGATTTAAGTAGGTCCTTAGTTAAGTACTGATTTTTTTTGTCTTAAGCAGTTTCAGTGCATGTTGCAAATGAGTGATGAACCTAAGATTAGTAGTAGGCATTTGTACAGTAGTACTTATTTTAAACATGTCAGTCCCGGTAGTGGGTTTGTTGATTTGTGAAAAATAATGTGCTAGCTGTTTTGTCAGACTATAGAATGAGTTTGTATGCTGCAAGTGGTTCTGAAGTCAGACTGCATCAGTTTTTCCTATCAATGCAAAGGTGAAGCTATATTTTTGTAACAGTAGGGGATATTTGTTACATTGAAAAGTTCTTTTATCAAGGTCTGAAATACCTGTGATGAGTTAGCCTTAATCCATACAAGTATTAAACTTTTCTGTTACTATTTATACTGCTAGACTCACAGCACACTGTAAAAGCCTTCAGTGCAGGCAGTATTTACCCACATAGTCTATGATTTGGTTGAAGAGCCTTTTCAGTGTTTTTGTTGAGTAGAAAAACTATGGGTTTAATTTGGAATCTTGATGAGTAGATGGGGAATGTTTATGGTAAGTGGTTGGGGCATGTTTTGAGTTGTGATGAAACAAAACTTTCCCATTTAAGCAGAGATTAAGGATCTGAGTTGGAGGCTTTGCTGTAGTGACTACTGGCCATGTAGGAAAAGTGAAGCGTGTTGGGAATTTGGAAGGGTTTTGTTAATTTTTTTCCATTACTTTTTTTTACCAGTCTGTCATAAGAATTGTTAACTCAGTAGCAGAGGGACTGATAGAAGGGTGGGTTTAACAGCTGTGGTTAGATGGAGTTAGTGCGGACGTTCACTGCCATAAATTTTTATTCTGCACGAAGATGGGTTAATTTGGCTTTTTGCAATATGCTTGCAGTAGGTTTGGTAACTAGTGCTGAGGTTCAAGGTCTTCCATTTGTGCCTAGATTTTAGGTGTTCTTACATTTCAAATAATCCAAGGGCAGCTTGTGACATAAGCCTGTTAACTGTAGAGAGGCATAGTCTGTCCCATAAAGTTTATGAGGTGAGAACTGAAGAGGATGGATGCTGCACAAGACCTGGGTTAGTATATTGTGTATAAATTTTGCGGTGCCACGCACTGGTACAAGTTGTTTAGTTATTTATGTTGGATAGACAGTATCCCCTTATTTGTAGAATTTGGGTGGCTGCTTGAACACACCTTTTTTTCCTAAGGAACACTGAAAGCAGTCTGTGTAACTAGTTTGGGTTATGGTAATCACATGTTGTGTAAGTGGTAAAAGATTCATACTTGAGAATATATGTGTAGCATTGGGGATAAAAACTAAGCACGGACACATGTGGCATGAAGGTACTCTATTCTGGGCAGATGCATAGATGTAGACTTTTAAAGTATGCCTGCACTTGACAGCTCTTCACATTTCATTTTAAATACGAAAAGAACTACCCCAGACAGAATAGTTTTATACCTCGTCTTGTTATGGGTATTTTGGGAGAGATGCATTTGCCTTTATTCACTCTGGGCACTCTTTTCTTGTGAAGCTGCCATTATTGTGACAGAATGTCTTACTTCTGTTGTCAGCAGATGTTAAGATGTTACAAGCAACCTTTAGTTGATTAGACACACTAACAGTTTTCCTGAAAAGTACAGTTTTGTACCTACCATAAATGTAGATGTTCGAGGATCCACATTGCTGCAGTCCTAACCATTGGGTAGTCCGCTGTCCAGTCGTAAGTATATGGAGACGCCGGTCAAGGCAACATTAGACTGACGCCAGGACGCCAGGGTACTCAGTCTTTTCTTGCCCCAGATGTCAGAAGGCCCTAAAAAGACAAGGCCCAAACCAAAATACCAACAAAAACCCTGCACCAAACATATATACAATATATACAAATGCACAAGAATATAGCCTAACCCACACCACAACCCCTAAACACAGAGGGAAGGAGGCAGCAATGTGGATCCTCGAACATCTACATTTATGGTAGGTACAAAACTGTACTATGTTCTTCATTCCACATTGCTGCAGTCCTAACCATTGGGTAGAATCCCAAAGCAGAGGTAAGGGAGGCTGGCAAATCATAAGGAAGCAGGAGCTGTCAACATGCCTTGCAAAATAGCTGTTGCAAAACCAGCCCTAGATTTAGAGTAGAGAGGAAGGTGGTAATGCTTAGAGAAAGTATGTACTGAACTCCAAGTAGCTGCCTCCAAAATATCCTTAGTTGCCACCCCCCTGAGAAATGCTGTTGAAGTGGCAGTAGCCCTTGTGGAATGAGGCCTAATTCCAGCCGGAATCTCCTTGCCATGATGGGAATAACAAAATGAAATGCAAAACCCAATCCACTTAGAAATAGTTTGCTTAGACACAGGCTTGCCCTGGGAAGGCAAGGCAAAAGAAACAACCAACTGCTGAGACTGCCTGAAATCCTTAGTCCTGCTTAAATAATAACGTAACTGCCTATGTACATCTAAAGTGTGCAAAATCTTTTCTCCCTTGTTTTGGGGATCTGCATAGAAAGTAGGCAAATGAATAGTTTGGTTTAAAGCCACACTAGAAACCACCTTAGGCATAAAGGAAGGATTAAATGATACTCTATCCTTATGGAAAATCAAAAGGGCTCTACTGCCATAAGGGCCTGCAACTCAGAAACCCTTCTTGCAGAAGTAATGGCCAACAAAAAGCAGTCTTCCATGACAAGTATTTTAACTCAGCAGTAGCCGAGGCTCAAAAGGTTGTAGAGTAAGTTTTTCCAACACAAAATTGAGATCCCAAGCAGGAGTAGGAGCTCTAGGGGTCTTATATTCTTTGCCCCTCTAAGAAACTGCTTGAACAAAGGATGTGAAAACAATGGTGGGTCACAATCATAGTGAGCTGAAATTGCTGCAGCATGAATTTTAATGGAAGAGAAGGACAAACCTTTGTCCAATAACTCAGTAAGATATTGAAGAGCCACACTCAAATTAGGCTCAGAAATCTCCAAATGCTTTGCTGCACTCCAAAATAAAAATCTCTTCCATTTTATAATCACATTTAAAACTTGTTGAGGAAGTTGAGACCTGCTGTGTTTCAAAACAGAATATGCCAGGCTGTTAGATGAAGAGATTGAAGCTTGACATTGAGCAGGTGACCGTCCCTCTGAGATAACAGGTGGAATCAATGGTAAGGGCCATGTGGAGGCTTTACCAGACTCTCTAGAAGTGGGTACCAGTGTTGCCGAGGCCAATCTGGAGCTATTAAAATCATCCTTGGCTTGTCTTGTCTGATCTTTAGGAGCACCTTTGGGAGAAGAGGGAGAGGTGGAAAGGCATACACATGAAGATTTTTCCAACTGAAAGACACTTTCCAAGCTGTGTGATGAAACCCCTTTGTGCAAAACTTTGGCAGCTGGTGATTTAGTGGAGAAAACAGATCTATGTCTGGAGTTCCCCATGACACTGTCAATTTCTGAAATACATGAAGATCATCCATGATTTGCCTGCTTAACACATCTGCTAAGGAGTTCTGTGCCAGAAACCTTGCTTGAAGAGTTAGATAAAATCATTGCTTGCCTGCATAGAGGATAAGAATGTGTTTGTTGATGTACCACATGACAGTTGTGTTGTCTGTTAGAATCAACACCGCCCAGGAAGAAGTAACTCCTTGAAAGCCATTAATGCAAACTGAACTGCTAACATCTCCTTCATATTGATATGTAGATGCTGTAGTCTGGCAGGCCACTTGTCTTGTATCCACATTCCATTTAGATGAGCTCTGACAGTGTCCAAATCCTGGCAGTGCTGTGTCCACACATTTTGAGATAAAGCACCAGAATACAAGATGCCATGAACCCACTGAAGAGATAGTTGATGGAAGTAACTGGAAAGATTCTTTTCTGCTGTATTCAGTCTCACACCCAGAAAGCACATGTCTTGAGAGGGTACTAGACTGGACTTCACAGAATACCCTAGGCATCTTAGCACTGCTATGACATATTCCAGATGCTGTAGAAGGTCTTCCTTTTCTTGAGCCAGAATCAGGCAGTCGTCCAAGTAAGGATAGATTTGAATTCCTTTTAGCCTGAAGTAAGCTATCACTGGAGCCAGAACTAGATAAGCCAAAGGGCAATGCAGAGAACTGATAATGAGAATTTCCAGCTCGAAAATGCAGATACTCCCTGCAACTTAGTCTCATAGGCACATGAAGGTAAGCTTCCCTGAGATCTAAAGTTACCATCCAATGATCTTTGCCCAGCAGAGGTAAAAGCTGTTGTAACGTCAACATCTTGAACTTGGGAATGTCCAGATAAGTGTTGAGGATAGATAAATCCAAAATTGGTCTCGAACTAGGAACAGGCGAGAATAAAATTTCTGGTACAGGGACTGGCTGATAGCCTATTTGGAGTAACAAAGAAATTTGCTTGTGAGCCTCTTCTTGTGGAGGGGGGGGAACGCTGGGCATGCTTTTTGGGGGGGGCAATGGGAAATAAAACCTGTAACCGTGGTGAATGATATCCAACACCCATCTGTCTTGAGTGATTAAATCCCAATTTTTTTTGAAAAGAGACAGTCTTCCTCCTAAAGGAGCTGTCACCAGAAGGCTGAGCAGGTGAACCCCTGTTCTAGGCCTAAAAAACCTTGAGAGCTCTGCCCCTACCACGCCTAGACCTACCCCTAGACTGGGAATCATAAGCAGGATATGTCCATCCCTTAGTAGGCCAATTTCTACTAAACTGTGGCTGTACCTGCAAAAATCTTTAACAGTTTGCATAGACTTAGCTTTGTCCTCCATTTTCTTTAAAACTGCTTCCACAGGCGAACCAAATAACACATCAGACTGTAAAGGAGCATCTAAAATCCTAGTCTTAACATGTTCTGCTAAATTCTGATCCCTCAACCAGGCATGCGAACAGAACTAGTGGCAGCCAGGAGGCCTGCACAGCATCAAAACCACATTGCAAAGAATGCTTACCCACTTGTTCAGACACATGAACTAAATCCAGCAACTCTTTACACTCTATACCTTCCGCCAAAGCATCCACCTTAGATTTCAATTGTGAAAGGAGATAATTCTGATATTTTAGCATGTCATGGCTAAAGTGGAAGAAGTATACACTTTCTTTCCCCACCTATCCAAAGCCCTTGCCTCTTTATCAGTGGGAACAGGATTTTTAACAACAGACTCTTAAACAGATACTTATGAGCTTCAGGCACCCTATAGTACCTATCAGGCTTAACAGGGCAGGAGGCAAAGAATCAGGGTTCAGGGAAGCCTCTGCAAAACATCTTCCACCACATTCAACACAGGAGGTATAGCTAAGGGCCTATGCTGGAATCAGAGTAATCTTGGCCTTCCCATTTAAAGTGCTCCCGCATGGAATGCAGAGTCTCAGAAAATGAGAAATCCTCAGGAGGAGAAGCTGTAGGAGTGGAATCATCCACATCAGAATCAGAATAAGGAGGAAACTCCTGCAAGTCTTCCACAGAAGACTCAGAAGCCTCTGAACACCCTTCAAAACTCTCAAACTCCGGTTAAATACTGAGGCAAGAAAAAAACAAAATGTTCCTTAGCCAACTTTGATGAAATATTTCAGAACGCCAACCTGCACTCGCAAAACTGCTTCTGCATCGGACATGCGGCAAAAAGACTGAGGATATGACGTCGGTCATGCGGGACTACCCAATGGTTAGGACTGCAGCAATGTGGAATGAAGAACATCTACTGTTCAGCCCTGCTACCCAGTTACAATACTTGATTAGGAGACGTGTCAGACTGTATGTATAATGCTCCTCAACTGTTTTGATAACAGAAATTGGCTAATGAAGTAGCTACAAGTAGTTTTTGGTGGTCACTTTGGTTAGCATTTTCCTGCTGTACATATTTACTAGCGAAATGGTTGTTCACAGTAAAGCTATACAAGTTATTCTTGGTCTAACAGAATGACAGGTTTCCATGCTCCTTGCAAAGTATCTTATGAGAAATACAAGAATTGTCATTATATTGCATTGCAGGTGCCATGAGATTGCTTGGGTGAAGGGTTCATTTTGGTGCATGTACATGCCAGCTAATGTTACTGAAGGGTCATTTGATGAAATATTTCATTATGGCACTTGTGCTGGCATCATTTTCAGGTCACTTGGAGGAATGCTTCATTCTGGTGGTTGCACATATTAGCAAACGTAACGTAATTATGAAGAGCAGAGTAACCTGTTGCTTGTAGTATATGCTTATGTGATCTGCATAACAGTGGTAATATAATATGCCCAGCAGACAAGGTTAGAGAGCAAGGTTGGTAAAGAAGCATTGGATTCTTCAGATAGCGTTCTGCTGTGTGGGGGGTAGTGAATGTGTGGCCATAAAATAGAACGATCACAAGGGCTTGCTAACTTCCTGGGGGATATTGTTATGCATTTCTTGGCAAGTTAGTGTTAGTCCACGGCTCAGATCCCAGTTATTTGCCTGTGTTAGCTCTTTATGGAGAGCATCTGTGGCAGTGGTTCATTTGAGGTTGTGCAAACAGCTGAAGAATGTCTTGTGGTTGTCCTAGGCCTGGTAGAACAAATGTACCTCAGATTTGGCTTTGGTAGATGTTGTTTGTCTTCAGATCTGTTTATTTTGAGATGGCTTTTATCTTGCTGGGTGCTGCACCTCCTACTTTTTGCCATGATGGTCTTTCTTCTGTGAAACAGCCTATTGATCTTGTGATTCCACCAAGGGTGCCTGTTTTTTTTTTTTTTTGTTTTAACTTAGTTCTGTACTTGATGCTGTTGGGTTACATGGTGAGTGCTTCCAATTATACATGGGTATCCCTGTGTCATACAGGGGGACCTATATCTTGCAAGTACATGCTATGAGATTTGGCTTATGGTACTTTGAAGATGTGCTATGAGATTTGGCTTATGGTATGAAGATGGAGAAGCTCAAGTTCTTTGTCCTGTTTGACCCGACATGAGATTTAAAGTTGTACACAACCACCTTTATTACCTGTCTGCATAGTAGCTGGTCAAACCACGTTTTGGGCTTTTTTCTTGGCTTTGTCGGTCATTTGTGGAATTTAGCTGGGAGGAAGGGCTCAATATCTAAATGTTATACTATTTTACTGAATTAGTCAGGTATTCTCCTTACTGATGATGAGTCTATGTTACCTAACAGCTGCACAAGGTAATGACATGAATGCCTATGAGATGGGCAATTATCACCTGTGTCTGAGCATGCATAATTTTGCACATCATTATCACACTGCAGTTACAACATAGCACTGAGTCATTATCACTTCCAGCCAAACTGTCAGCAACTGGCACTGTTATTCACATAGGTAGAAGTCATTATCACATTGCTGAATGCAGAAGTCAGATTTGGCTTTTTCTTCACTTGGAGTCATTGCAACCCCCCCACACACACACTTTCATTCTGTCATATGCACAGTTTCAAGAAATGTAACAAATGTAGGAGGGAAAATTCGGACATCCTGCAAAAATCAGGACACTTGAGAGTTAGGACAGGGATACATTTTCAATTTGTTATTTTTTGAGAAAGTTACCAGAACAACAGGATTTGTGGTACACTGTATGAGGGATATGAATATATGCTATTTTGTGCCTTGTGCCCTCTGATTTGCCAGAAAAACACACATTTTTCTGATAAACAGACCCTCTTCAGTCTTGTGCCAACTGCTCTTGTGTTGGTGGATGCATCACGGGGGGGGGGCATACCCAGCCACCATGGATCGTATCATCCACCTGGATCACAATTGGGAACTTGGAGACTCTTCAGCTCAGTCCCTAGTGCTGTTGTCCTAGGTAAGCATAGCCTTGGGGGGTGCCACTGTGATGCAATGTTTCCCTCCGGGAAAGGACGCATGCAAAAAAGACAAAGCCTGGGTCAGTCTTGGTCTTATCACATGTTGTCTTGGTGTAGCTCTCCACTCAGTCTCCCTCCCTTCAGGTGTAGTAAATGTATGTAGCTCAGAGGAAGAGGGTTTACATTATCTCCCTCCTTTCACTCCTTATGGCCATTGCCGAACGGACACATGTAAATAGAAAAGGCAGAGGTAAGGCAGAGTGCTGACATTGCATGCAATCGGGAGTCATTGCTGCTACCAGCAGTCTGAGTGGGTAGCCAGCACAGGTATGGGACACTTCAGACACCCACGACCTGAAGCCCCATGCCTGTCCTCGGCATATTAGTGGAGTGGCAGTCCTTACCCTGCTTTTTCCATTTACATGTGCCCTTTCTGTGCCCCCTTGTCAGTCATTGTGTAATTTGGTGTTTTCACGGGTAGTAGGTATGTACCCCTGCAGCGTCATCACCACTTATGTACCCAATGCAAAGAATACTGCCCTGGGGATAGGATGGAAAATTTGGATGGGCTAACCAGGTAATGCATATGATATACATATATATGTAGGTCTTCCAATACATCTGTCAAACATCAGTAGTAATCTGCATTATCTTTCCTGTGCAGGTTTATCCACCTTCTGACATTGACATGGCTTCATGATCAGGAGAACGACAAGTGACAGTATGGGTATATGGCCATTCATACCATTCACTGGACCGCCAGGCATGCCTCTGAAACTGAAAACCAATACAACTTGAGCTTCCCCACATCCAGTGTGAAGGTATACTGGATTGCAAGAAGCAAATGAATAATCCTCAGGAGGTGATGCAGATGGAATAGACTCCTCTGCATCAGAATCCCCATAGGGAAGTATAGATAATTCCTGATCAGAAAAGGAATCAGAAGAAATAGAAACCTGATCTGAAGATTCATAATCAGTGTCTTGCCTAGGCCTCTTATCAGGAGAGGGTTGGGAACCCCTGATCAAGGTAATAAGGTCTTCAGCCATTTTGATCTGTTTTTTAGGCATAGAGGCCTGTGCACGTGGCTCATATGTCGTTTTTTTAGCTTTAGAAGTTGCTTTTGTCTTTGGTTTTGCAGCTGTTGTTGGTTTGATATAAAAATGTTGAGGCCTGAATACACCCTCAGAAGCCGGTGCCTGCTCAGCGGCTCTGTACTCATCTGAGGGAAATACATCCGTGGGTCCAATACTTTGAGTATCTCGCGGCGTGCCAGACTCCACCTGGGTCTCAGTAGGGGCCTGCGACCCGAAAGTAGCAGGTATCAGGGGCTGCAAAAGCGCCTCACTTAGTACCGGCGAACCGGCGACTGGTTTAGGAGAAACTTTGTCGTCGGTTTTGGACCTCGACTGCCTGTCTCGTCCTTTTCTTTGCATTTTTTGTGTCCTCCTGTAGTCAGGACTGCTATCCGACAACATTTCTGGGTAGTTAAGTCAGTTTCCAAAATATTTTGAGGCAAAAATATACCAAAGCTTAATAGTGCGTTGGTTAAATCTAGCACAAAACCTACTACCAGGCACGTTGTGATCAGGGCCTAGGCAAGGAATACAGCATAAATGGAAATCCTTATGAGGCATTTGCTTCCCACAAGTAATACAATTATTAACTTTTTCTGACATCGGAATGGAGCAAGAAAAAAGTTTCCCCAATGGGGTACTTAGCTTTAGTGAAGACTTTGGTTCTGAATCTCGAACATTTCAGGAGTCGGCTGACCGGCACTTGTGAAATGCTTCTGCTTCGGGCACCGCGTGGCAAGAAAGACTAAAGAAAATGGCGTTGGCTGCTTGTCTTATACCCCGGACGACATGGAAGAGGAGACAGCAACCGACGCAGGACCCAAGAGTTTGGAATTCAGGCAGACTAAGGGCAATCTGCCAGCAGATTACCCAAATGTAATGACTGCAACAGTGAAACACGAAGAACATCCAGTACAACTTGAGCTTCCCCACATCCAGTGTGAAGGTATACTGGATTGCAAGAAGAGGTATGCATTGGAGCGGAGTACTGCAGTTGTTGGAAGAGAAGTGTTCCATCTACCCTGAGCCCGACATTCTTGTGGTGCACATTGGCGGGAATGATGTCATCAGTAAACCACTTGGAAGACTACAGTTTCAAATCACAGCAATTTTTGAACACCTGCAGTTGTGACCACGTTGTCATTTTGTGTGGTCTGATATAATTCCTTGACAGATATGGAAAACAGCAAACAGTCAACAGGCAGCTCACAAGGCCAGACATTTACATAATGGGCTCATGCATGGCTTAATGCACACGGTCAGTGGATCTACAATCTGACATGACAGCATCACTGCAGAAGATGTTCACCTGTTCAGAAGGGATGGCGTTCACCTTACTGAGGAGGGCACTGCGTTGTTCTTGACTGACCTTCACAATGGCGTGAGGAGAGCTATGCAGGATTGGTAACACGCAGCTTGTGAGAAGAATGGAAAACACCCATGACCAAGTAGGGCCAGTATGTTAAGTAAAACTCTATTATGAATTGTGTTGTGTAAAATGATATTTTTCTGAGTTTGGCAAATTACTGTGGGAAGGAGCTGGTGAAGATTCTGAGAAAGACAAAGAAGTTATGTACCTACCATAACGTTCCATGTTAGTTGTCTTCATCTCGCCTTCCTTCTTGCTGTTTGGGTTCGGAGCCGATCCTTGGCTCCCATTCGGCCATCTTCTATAGCTCGAGAGCTGTTTACTGGCTCGAGGCTACCCCTTATCCCAGAATGCCCAACGTCAGTTACCCAGATCTCGTTTGTGACAGCGCACACTGGACATAAGTAGAGTAACCAGTTACCTAAAAACTGGTTGTCCAATACACCTAAACAAGGAAAGAGTCATAAATTACCTGGCATGTGAAGTAATAAAAGATACTCAGCAAGTGAAAACAAAAATTAACTCCTCTCAATCCTCTAGTAAGGCAGGAGGAGGGAGGGACGCAAGAAGGAAGGTGAACAATGGTAGGTACATAACTTCTTTATGTTAAGTTGTCCATCTCGCTTTCATTCTTGCTGTTTGGGACAGCGTCCCTAGCACCTAAAATCCCGGGTGGCTCACTGGAACAGACTTTTCAGAATAGTAGAACCAAAGGAAGCTCTGCTCCGGGAGACCATATTCACCTTGTAATGAGAGATAAAAGTGAGTCTATGGGCAACCTAGACTGAAAGGCTACAGAGGTGGCTAATGCTCTAGTGGAATGACCTTTGGTTTAGCTGATAGCTCTTTATTTCGTAACTGATAAATAAAGGCAATAGAATCAGATAACCATCTGGATAAGGTCACCTTAGAAACTGGAAGGCCTTGTTTGTTGAAAGCATAAGAAATAAATAACTGATCTGACCTTCTTAGTTCCTTAGTTCTATGGAGGTAAAAACGCAATTGTCTGTGCACATCCAATTGGTGGAGCTTATATTCTGCCTTGATGCTGTGATTAGGAAAGAAAACTGGGAGATCTATGGATTGATTTAAATTGTTCTCTGAGCAGAATTTAGGAATAAAGGATGGATTGCCCCTCAGAGAAACTCTGTCCTTGTGAAACACCAGGTAAGGAGGACGAACACATAGTGCTTGAAGTTCTGAGACACGTCTAGCTGAAGTGATAGTAACCAGAAAAAGTGTCTTCCAAGAAAGAAATTTTAAGGAACATGATACTGCCGGTTCAAAGGGAGGCAAAATTAAGGAAGCTAAAACTAAATAGATCCCAAGGAGGAGGAATATCTCTAACTGGGGGTCTAAGAAGAGATGTTCCTCTCAAAGACCTTGCAGAGCTTATATGAGACATTATGCTAGAATTAAACATACCGATATGAAAATTAGAAATGGCAGCTAGTTGTACTCTAATGGTAGCGGAAGCCGCACCAGAATGAAAGTTGTGCTAGAAATTCAAGAATTTCATGGACTGGGGCTGAGAAAGGATCCAAATTTCTAGGTTCTGCCCAGTAAGAAAACTGTTTCCATTTACAAGCATACGTTTTCCTTGTAGTAGACCTATGTGAGGAAACAATAATATCAAGGACTGCTGGGGAGATATTGGAAAGCCTGGCTAAGGTTGGAAGTGGAGTAGCCAAGCTGTGAGCTGGAGAGTTAGAAGGGACTGGTGCAACCCACCTGAGTGACGAATCAGAAGATCTGGAACCAGGTCCAGAATCCACGGTTGATCCAGAAGGTGGAGGTGCAGGAATGGGAACCATATCTGTCCAGGCCAATATGGGGCAATGAGGATCATTTTGCAACCCAACGATTTTGCTTTCTGTATGAGTCTTGGTATTAGGGGAAAAGTGTAAAGGAGTCCTGGAGGCCAATCATGGACTAGAGCACCTCTGGGTATATGACCTGGAAGAGGAAGTAGGGAGAAGTAGCTGCTGCATTTGTTGTTGAGAGGAGTGGGAAATAGGTCGCAGCAAGGCTGTCCCCATTTGCAGAAGATAAGATCCGCAACTTCCTAATTCAGAGACCACTCATGAGGCATGAGGATAGCTCTGCTGAGCCTTGTCAGCTATGACATTGGATTTCCCAGGGATGTGCGTTGCTATCAGAAAACGTTGGGAGGAAATCGCCCATTGCCATAGTCTGAGTGCTTCTCGACACAAGGGGTAAGACCTGGTCCCGCCCTGTTTGTTGATGTACCACACCACTGACATGCTGTCCGTTTGGATTGCAATGGTCCCGGAAGGAAGAGAGTCTTGAAGGGCTTGCAACACTAGGAGCACCTCTCTCATTTCTAGGACATTGATATGCAGATGGTACTTGTGAGGTTGCCAAGTGCCTTGGACTGTCCTGCCAAAATAAAGCCCCCCCCCCCTATCAGGGAGGTATCCATGGTCACTGTGGCTACCGGAGGGGGTTGTATGAAAGGTCTGCCCTGAATTACTAGTGGGGAGACCAACCAACAAGAAAGGCGAATTTTGCATGTTTGTGTGATCAGGATCATGTGAGACATGGGTAGTTCCTGGAAAGACCACTGCGTGAAAAGAAGCCACTGAAGGATTCTCATGTGGAAACGCGCTAATGGGACAAGAATGGCAGCTGCCATGGAGCCTAGAGCTTGGAGGACATATCTAACTTGAATCCTTTTGCTCTGCATTAGAATTAACACTTGTTGACGAATAGTGGAAACTCATTCCTGTGGTAATCTTGCAAACATTTCTTTTGTGTTTAATTCTGCAGCTATGTATGTGATAGACTGACAGGGCAACAAGGCAGATTTTTTGAAATTTACTGTAATGCCTACTTGAGTGCATTATGTGATTGTATAATCCCGTGCCTCTAAGAGTTGATGCCTGGTGGTAGCAGTCGGGAGCCAGTCGTCTAGATAGGGAAACACCTGGAATCCTTGACGCTCAGGTGAGCCATGACTACTGTCATACACTTGGTGAACACCCTGTGGGCTGAGGTGAGACCAAAGGGCAGAGCTCTGAATTGGTAATGACTGGCCCCTACCCGGAAGCGAAGACATCTCCTGGAGTGTCTGTCCATCTTGATATGGTAGTACACGTCCTGAAGATCTATCGAGCATATCCAATTGTCCTGACCCAGAAAAGGGAAAATGGACTGCAGTGTCACCATCTGGAACTTTTCTTTTTGTACAGATTTGTTCAATCTGCTGAGATCCAGTATTGGTCTCCAGTCCCCTGTCTTTTTTGGTACTAAAATGAATCTCGAGTAAGTTCCGGATCCTAGTTGGTCTGTGGTTACTTCATGAATGGCTCTTTTTTCTAGCAGTCTTGAAACTTCTGTGACTGTTTGATCCCTTAGATTGGGTGGGACATCTGAGATGGGCTTTTTTGATTCTATGGGGGATTGATGGAAGAGAATTTTGTAATCTCCAGATATAATGGATAGTACCCATCTGTCTCTTGTTACATTTTGCCAGACTTTTGGGTACAGCAAAAGTCTTCCCCCGACTGCCTACAGAGGTGATCAGTCGGGCAACCCTTCAGGGATGCTGGAAGGGCTTGGCAGAAGGTTTCTCTGCCACCCTGGTTTTGCGGTCCCTCTCTGCCACGAGGGCAGCATCTGTTATTGTTGTTTCCCCCTCTGCCCCTGGGGGGAAAATCACCACGTTTGTCAGGCAAGAGTCCCCGGGATGTTCGGAACCACATCTTTCCGCTCTTCTGACCCTTGGGATAAGGTCTGGAAGGGGTGGAAAAATGAACTCCCATGGCAGAGAGAGTCTTGCCTTCCTGCTCACACCTGGTCAGCATGTCTTTCACCTGAGGCCCAAAGAGAAAGGAGCCATCAAAGGGAGTATTGGTGAAGGACGCTCAAAAGAGTTCTGCAAAATGACACAGACGCATCCAAGCATGTCTCCTGAGAGCCACACCTGTCCCTGCGGCTCTGCTATGGAATTAAGAGTCGCAAGCTGAGAAGCTACTTTGGCTGGTACTCCCTCAGCAGTAGGATCTTGAAGGACATCTCCAAGCTCTTTCAGGAGATCCCTTTGAAGATGTGTAAAATGGCATAGATAGTTCAGGGACCTCATTGAAAAGGTCGCTGAAGCAAACATTCACTTTCCATATCTGTCCATCGTCTGAGACTCTGTTTGGAGGATGAACAGATGAAAAGGTTCTGCTAACTTTTTCTTGGTGGTAGCTGCTACCACCATGGCATCAACGGGCACACCTTTGCAGAGGAATTGTTTGTCCTGGGTGGCTGTAATAAACTTGTTTGGTCTCCTCGGAGTAGGTTCCACAGAATCTGGAGCTGACCAACCCTTTCGAGCCACTACAGACATGAGGAGATATACAGGAGGTGGAAGGTCGGGAACCAAATGCTTCCAGGTATACAAAACCGTCCTCAGTAAGGGCTAGGGAAGTCCAGTCCCTCCTCTGTCTAAGCATTTCAAGGATGTCCGAAAAGGGAACCTCTTCAGAGGGGGACCTTGAGGACCCCTGATGATTCATCTATATCTGTATTTGAGGTGACAGACTCAGGGGAGTCTATGGGCTTCCTCTTGCACTTCTTCCGGGGAGGCTCTTCCGAGTGATCAGGGGAGGCTTCGGAAGAAGAGGGATCACCCAATGGGGTGTCCTAGGGCATAGGTTCCCTACGCTTGGGGTCTGGAGGGGAAGTAGAGGTTGGAACAGACACCAAGGGGGGGGGGGGAGCTGGCAGTAGAGCTGTTTCGGCGGACAGCACACTCCGCATGACCTCGAAGGGGTCCCGACCTCTAGGCAGAAAAAGCTCCAGCTCCAAAGAAATAGGATTCCTTCTCCACATCGAGGGTGATGGCTCCGATGTTGGAGCCAAGCTCACCTGCACCAAAGCTCCGAGGAGGAGAACGGGGTTGGACAAGGGTCCGATGCAACCCCCCTCCCCCCCGGAGCCGACAAGAGAGCCCCTGCACCCAGATCCCTCAATAGAAGGTACAATCGAGGTAATCGGAGCAGACGTCGGTACCAAAGGAGAGATGATGATCGGCGCCAACAGTTCTACTACCTGCGGATCCATGGTCTCCGGCTCAGAGCTAAATGTAGTCGGAGGAGGAACAGAAATAGAGGCGGATGGAGCTGATACCTGTTGAGCTGGGATGGACAGTAATTTTGCCAGTGCCTGTGACTTAAGCAACCTACCTACTACTCCTCCACATCATGATCCGATAATCTAGAGGATCGAGAGAAGTGGGAAGAATGATGGCTACGTTCACTCTGTAACAAGGGTGACTGAGGTGCCGAGTAGATGGACTCCAAGGACAGAGACATCAGTCTCTTATGGCTCCAAGATGGCGCCAAATTAACAGATGGAGCTGACGGAGGAGTTGCCTTGTCAGTGCCAGTCGGCACTGACATACTTGGTTGGTTAAGTAAAGGAGTCGGCTCTGAAGGTGGAACAGACGGCTTGACAGACTTAGGGGATTTCGCTGGCCGAGTACTTTTAGCCGGAGAATCCTGAGGCTTCAATAATCCCTGAAGGATTCATTTGTTTTTGCGCTCCTGCAGGACCCTTGGACTAAAAGCGTGACATATAGAACAGGAGTCCTGCAGGTGAACAGCGCCCAAACAATATACACAACTAGTGTGCCCCATCTGTCTGAGACATTTTCTGATAGCATGAGTCACACTGTTTGAAGCCAGATACCTTGGTATCTTTAGACATTTTAGTAACAACAATAAGAAAATGCTATACTACAAAAAGTACAGTTTTGTACCTACTATAAATGTAGATGTCCGATAGGTATGCATCTGCAGTCATCACATATGGGTTGTCCTGCCTCAGGCAGCCCTTCGGTCGGCCGGATTCCAAAGTCTGGGTCTGGCCTCGGCTGATGTCGCACTTTCCCCGACGTCAGAGCGTCTGGGGTATAAAAGCATCAGCCGACGCCATCTTCCTCAGTTTTTCTTGCCCCAGATGCCAGGTGCCCTCTAGGAAGGCTAAATTTGGATAAATGCAATAAGATTCCAAACATTTGCAGAATTATATATATACATGTATATACAAACAAATACACCATAATAGATTCCCCCAGCTAGCTAAAAGAGGGGTAAGCACCCTAGGAATACCACAGAGGGGTAGGAGGGAGGGTAAACCTGACTGCAGATGCATACCTATCGGACATCTACATTTATGGTAGGTACAAAACTGTACTATGTCCTTCAAGGATGCATCTGCAGTCATCACATATGGGTAGAATACCATAGCCAAACTGGGGGTGGAGGTACTAGGTGAAGGATGGTGTAGTTAAGATACCCTGCAGGACTGTCGTAGCAAAACCTGCTCTGGATCTGGAGTATAAAGGCAAATTGTAATGCTTGGCAAATGTATGCAAGGAGCTCCATGTAGCAGCTTCTAAAATGTCTTTTGTAGCCACCCCTCTAAGGAAGGCTGTGGTGGTGGCTGTGGCTCTCGTGGAATGAGGTCTAATGTTAGCTGGCACAGTCTTTCCATGAAAAGAGTAACAAAAACAAATGCAATTTCCTATCCATTTCGAAATTGTCTGTTTGGAAATTGCTTTTCCTTGCACCCCAACAGCATATGCTACAAACAACTAGTCAGTCTTTCTGTAACCTTTAGTTCTGTCCAAGTAGTAGCGTAGTTGTCTGTGTATGTCCAGGGTGTGCAGAAGTCTCTCCCCTTTATTTTGAGGCTGTGGGAAGAACGTAGGCAAATGAATAGCTTGGTTCAAAGATACCCTGGATACCACCTTTGGCATGAAAGTAGGATTGGTCCTCAAAGAAACTCTATCCTGATGAAAGATAAGGAATGGCTGCACTGCCATTAAGGCTTGTAGCTCAGATACTCTTCTTGCTGAGGTTATGGCCAGAAGGAAGGCTGTTTTCCAAGACAAAAACTGTACATCTGCCGATGCTGCTGGCTCAAAGGGAGGTAGTGTTAGTTTTTCCAACACGAAATTCAGGTCCCAAGTAGGTAGAGGTGGTTTCCTTGGAGGATTAATGTTTTTGATTCCCCTTAGAAACTGTCTTAGAAGAGGGTGAGAGAAGACAGGAGGATTTAGATTGTATTCTGCTGAGATTGCCGAGGCATGTATCTTGATGGAAGAGTAAGACAGGCCACTGTGGTACAATTCTGCCAAATATTCCAGTATGTATGCCGTATTTATCAGTCACATCTAGGCCCTTTGCTGTGTTCCAGGTGTGAAATCTTCTCCATTTTGCTGTATATGCCTTCCTTGTGGAAGGTCGGCGAGCTTCCATAATAATATCCCTCACTGTCTGAGATAGTCATGGTATTCTCCAGGCAGTTAGCTGCAAGGTTTTCAGGTTGGAGTGTAGAGTCCTGAAATTGTGCTGTGTCAGTAGTAGTGGCCATAGGGGTAGAGGCCATGGTTTCGTCTGTGACAAGCTCTTTAGCAGTGGGTACCAGTGCTGCCTTGGCCAGTTTGGGGCTATCAGGATTACTCTGGGCTGCTCTGTCCTGATCTTCAGTAGGATCTTGGTCATTGGTGGAAGAGGTGGGAAAGCATACACAGTTGGAGCTTTCCAGCTGAAAGAGAGAGCGTCCACCTTCCATGCTTTTGGGTGGTATGTCCTTGAGCAGAATTTCTTCAGTTGTTGATGATTTAGGGGGGATGCAAACAGATCTATTTCCGGCCTTCCCCATGATTGTGTGATTTGTAAGAAGATGTCTGGGTGTAGCATCCATTCGTGTGCGTCCATGGTAGTTCTGCTTAAGCTGTCTGCCAGTGTATTGTCTTTCCCTGGCACGAATTGGGACTGTAGCTGTATGTTGAGTTTCAATGCCAGTTCCCATAGGTTCATTGTCAGTCTGCAAAGAGGGTAGGAATGGGTGCCTCCTTGCTTGTTTATGTACCACATAACAGTGGTGTTGTCTGTCCTTATGAGCAGGTGGCCTTGCTGAAGGAAAGGTTTGAAGGCCTCGATTGCGTGTATCACTGCCAGCAATTCCTTTTGGTTTATGTGCATGTGCAGCTCTCCGTGTCCATAGCCCTTGTATACATCTGTCCTCCATGTGCGCTCCCCAACCTTGGTCTGAGGCGTCCGTGGTGATGGTTTGGTTGGCTCTTGGCTTGCTGAAGGGCAGCCGCTGTTCGACCATCAGGCTTGAGCCCACCACAGGAATTCCTTTTGAAGGCAAGGAATGAGTGGGATCAGAGCTTCTAAGCTGTGACTGTGCTGAGTCCATAAACTTCTTAGGTACCATTGTAATTTCCTCATATGAAGCCTTGCTTGTGGAATCAGAAGAATGCAATATGCCATGTAACCCAGGGCCTGCAGGATTCTCCTTGCAGTAATCTGAGTTTGTCTTGTGAGATTCTGAAAGTAAACTGGTAGCTGTTCTTGTTCTTCTTCTGTGAGAAAAGCCATCTGGGTGGTTGTGTCTAGATCTGCACCCAGAAAAGTTATTCTTTGGGATGGAACCAGTCTTGATTTGTGGATGTTGACTGTATATCCCAAGGCCTGTAACAGGTGGATGGCATAGTCCAAGTCCTTTAACAAAGTTTGCTTGCTGTCCGCTTGTATTAGGCAGTCGTCCAGATATGGGTAGATTTGAATCCCCTGAAGTCTGCAGTGTGCAATTACTGATGCCAGGCATTTCGTGAATACTCTGGGTGCAGTAGATAAGCCAAAGGGCAATGCTGAGAATTGATAATGCTCTGACCCTGCAAGAAATCTGAGGTGTCTTCTGCAGCTTTGTCGAATAGGGACATGCAGGTATGCCTCCTTGAGGTCCAGAGTCACCAGCCAAGACCCCTTGCCCAGCATGGGAAGGAGTTGCTGTAGAGTCAGCATTTTGAATTTTGGCACAATGAGGTACGTGTTCAGTGCGGACAAGTCGAGAATAGGCCTCCATTGATTTTCTTTTCTTGGAACAAGGAATAATCTTGAGTAAAATTCTTGGCCTTGTTCTGAAAGAGGTACCTTTTCTATGGCTTTCATTTGCATTAAGTTGGTAATTTGTTTCAAAGCCTCTGCCCTCTGATTTGGTGGCAGGTTTGGCATGCTTTTTCTTTTTGGCAATGAGTGGAAATGGAACCTGTAACCTTTGTCTATTATTTGCAGTGTCCATGTGTCCCTTGTAATGCTGTGCCAATTTTTTGAGAATAAAGAAAGCTTTCCGCCCAAAGGTGCTTCTAACTGAGCCCTGGTCGGAGTCAAAATAAAGTCATTGAGTCTGTCCTGGTGTAGCAGTTGTAGTTCCTGCACCACCTCTCTGGTTGGGAGGCTGCCACTGACGGCCTCTGTAGGAGCCTCTAGCTTGCCCTCTACCTCTGGCACGTCTATTTCTGCCCCTTTGAGATCTGTCTGAGTCCGGAAAGGACCAATTTTTAGTAGGCCAATTTCTGCTGAATGTTGGTGGTTGGACTTGCAAAAAATCTTTAACGGTTTGCACAGATTTTGCCTTTTCTTCAAATTTCTTTAAAACCTCTTGAGCTGTTGAACCAAATAATTTTTGCTTTTCCATAGGAGCATCCAAAAGCTTAGCCTTAACATGGTCTGGCAGAGATTGTTCCTTCAGCCAGGCATGCCTACGTATAACTGCACCTGTCATAGCAGATCTACATGAAGCTTCCAATGCATCATAGCCACACTGCAAGAAATGGTTACTAACCTGCTGGGAGCTATGCACCAGATCCTGAAGTGATTTACGATCAAGGGGTTCAGAAGAGGACAATTTCTTATGCAATTCATCTAGTAAATATTCTTGATACTGTATCATATGGAATTGACAGTTTAATGCCCTCATGGAAAGAGTTGCAAAAGTATACACTTTCTTACCCCATCTCTCTAATGCTCTGGACTCACTTTCAGAGGGTAGAGGATTTTTAGCAGTGGCAGCTGCAACCCCTTTAGGGCCCTGGGAAATAGTTTCTGGATCAGCAGAGTGGGCCTTGTACAGGTGAAAATGCGAATCCGGGACCCTGTAGTACCTATCAGGTTTTGCAGGAGCCGGAGGGAGAGAGTCAGGGGCAGTACAAACATCTGAATATACATCATCAATTACATTCAAAACAGGAGATACAGCTATGGGCCTGTGCTGAGGTAAATGTAAAAATGTCCTTAATCTCTTTCTGGAATCAGAGAATTCCTGACCCTGCCATTGAAAATGTTCTCTCATAGTGTGTAAAGTTTCTCCAAATGAAAACTCTTCAGGAGGGGAGGCCGAGGGAATAGATTCGTCAGCATCAGAATCCTCGTAGGCCGAATAAGCCTCCTCCTGGTGGTCTGACAGATAAGAGCCATCCGTGGACTCATCTGAAGACTGTGGATCAGAGGGCTCAACCCTGGGCCTTTTGTCCGGAGGTGGTTGAGAGCCCCTGCCCGGATGTGGTTGTGAGCCTCTAATTAAAGAAATCAGATCCTCTACTAGGGTAAGAATCTGAGAGCTAGAAGAGGGTCTCTGAGAGGAAACTTTGTGAGGCAAATCCTTAGAAAGTTTAGCAGCCTTAGCCCTAGAGAAAGCCTTAATGGACATGGATGCAGGGGGTCTGGCTGCACCACGTGCAGGAGTAGACTTATCTACAGTAATGGTGTCGGAAGATTCCTGTACACCGGTTTCAGAAGGTAATTCAATGACCGACTCGGCCGGGGCCTCCAGGGCCGGGGTAGTCGGTTGCGTGGGTTCGGTAGTAGGAAGAGCCAAGGACTCTGTTTCAGCCGAGACACTCGCGGTAGGCCTGACCGAGGTTTCAGCCGAAACTGCGGCCCGTGTGTGTCGGTCCTTGTCCTTCCGTTTTTTGACTAAATGCGAAGTCGGAGTCTCCGACGGCATTTTCTAAGCAAAACTAGCCCCAAAAAACTCCTCTGCAAACTCCGACCGACGTCTAAGAGTTCGTCGGTTGAAGGAAGCACAGGCTGAACAGGCCGAAACGTCGTGGTCTGGGCCTAGGCAGGGGAGGCAGTAAGAGTGGAAATCCTTATGAGGTATTTGTTTCCCACAGGTTAAACAATTATTAACTTTATCTGACATCGGCTGAGGCAAGAAAGAGTCCCCAACGGGGTACTTAGCTTTTTTCGAAGTCTTCGGTATCTGAATCACAGGAGCTGACCGATCGGCACTTGCAAACTGCTTCCGCTTCGGGCACCACGCGGCAAGAAAGACTGAAGAAGATGGCGTCGGCTGATGCTTTTATACCCCAGACGCTCTGACGTCAGGGAAAGTGTGACATCAGCCGAGGCCAGACCCAGACTTTGGAATCCGGCCGACCGAAGGGCTGCCTGAGGCAGGACAACCCATATGTGATGACTGCAGATGCATCCTTGAAGGACATCTAAGAAACAAACAGACTTTTTTTTTTTTTTTTTTTTTACAGTTAAGGAACAGAAAGGAGAGCCTCTAATTTAAACGGCTATCCTAAGGGGCGGGTGGGGACTCTATAATTTAAACATGTTCAGGGGAAACAGAAGATGTTCTTCGTCTCACATTGCTGCAGTCATAACCTGTGGGTAGTCCGCTGTCCTCGATCGGCCCGAATACCAAAGAGCTGGGCTGGCGTCGGTCATTGTCGCCTGGAGCTGACGTCAGTACGTAGTAGTACTTAAGCGCATGACCGACGCCATATCCTCAGTCTTTCTTGCCGCGTGGTCCGAAGCAGAAGCAGCGTTTGCGAGTGCCGTTCGGCGTTCTGAAATTGTCTTTTTTCGAGTTTCAGACCGAAGGCGAAGTTGGCCTAAGTACCCGTTGAAATCTTTGTCTTTTCTTGCCTCAGTTTCCGGATGTCAGAAAAAGTTAATAATTGCATTTCTTGTGGGAAACAGATACCTCATAGGGATTATCACTCTTTCTGTATTCCTTGCTTGGGGCCTGAGCACGACGTGGTCGGGTGTCGCTTTTGTGCCAGATTTAATAAGCACACCATTAAAAGGAGATTAGACTGTGCCAGGCTTGTTTTTGGTAAAAGGTGTAACTATAACATGCCGTCGGATCCTCCGATGCCTGCTACCGCTAAAAAGCGTAAAGATAAATCTGTGAAGTCTAAACCGGATGAGTCGTCCGTTGCGGATGCCGGTTCTACGGAGCCTCCGGTTGAATCTGTGGATCCTGCCGAGGGTTCGGCTGAATCCCAGGGGGAACCTTTACTTTTGCAGGAGTTGGCCTCTCAGGATTTAGGCCCAGCTGAGGGTGCTTCTCAGGTGTCTGTAGTTCCATCCTTACAGAAGGTTATTAGGCCTTCTACTTCAGTGACTAAAGGCCATGCTAAGGCCAAACCTTGTCTTGTTGGCCCTGGTCATGGTTCTAGCTCTTCAGCCCCTGTTCCTAAAAAACATATGTTGAAAATGGCGGAGGACTTGATTACTTTGATCAGGGGTTCTATGCCCCCCCCAGAGAAAAGGCCTAGGGTGGAGGCATATTTAGAGGGAATGGATCATTCCTCTGACTACTCTGATTCCTCAGCTGAGGAAATTCAGGATTTTCCTTCTTATTCAGACTCGGATGCAGAGGATTCCTGTCCTTCTGCTTCTCCTCCAGAGGATTTTTCTTTTTCTGAGACTTTACATTCCATGAGGGAACATTTTAAGTGGGAAGGCCAGGATTTTTCAGATTCTCGGAAGAGGCTTAGGGAATTTTTGTTTCTACCACAGCATAGGCCCTTGGCTATTCCTCCTGTCTTAGATGTTGTTCAGGATGTTTTTTCTGAATCTTCCCTTAATCCTGATTCTTTGCCTCCTGCCCCTGTTAAGCCGGACAGATATTATAGAGTTCCAGAAGCACATAAATATTTGTACAAAAGTCCTAGAGCTGATCCGGAAACTATTATTCAAGGTCCGAAGGGTATTAGGGCTTCTGTGGTTAAGAATCCAGTTCCTTTGGATAAAGATTCTAGAGCTTTAGATAGGTGGGGGAAAAAAGTGTACACCTCATCTACGTTAGCTATGAGGGCGTTGAATTGCCAATTTCATATGCTGAAGTATCAGAACTTTTTGTTGGGTCAATTGAAATCTAAGGCGGATGCTTTATCTGAGGGTATAGAGTGTAAGGAGCTCCAGGAGTTGGTCCATGCATCAGATCAAGTTGGCAAGCATTCTTTCCAGTGTGGTTTCGATGCTCTTCAGGCTACATCCAGGGTGGCTGCTACAGGTTCAGTTATTCGTAGACATGCCTGGCTTAAGGATCAAAATTTGTCAGAGCATGTTAAGGCTCGGATTTTGGATGCTCCTCTTCAATCGGAAGTACTTTTTGGTCCTCCTGTGGAATCAGTTTTGAAAAAGATGGAAGATAAGGCTAAGTCTATGCAGGCGGTCAAGGATTTTATGCAGGTGCAGCCCCCTAAGTTTAGTAGGAATTGGCCTGCTAGAGGATGGTCTTATCCTTCTTCGGATTATCAGTCTAAGGGCAGGTCTAGACGTGGTAGAGGCAGAGCCCACACTCAGGGTTCTTTCAGACCTAGGACTTGGAGTTCTCCTGCACAGTCTTCTGGTGAGGGCAGGGGTCAGCTCTTTCGTAAACAGACCCAATGACCTGCATCTCCCGCTGCCAGACCCTTCTTTACTGGCAGCTCCTCTAGGAGGAAAGTTGGGACTTTTCAAACAAAACTGGCATTTGGTCACCCAGGACAAATGGGTGTTGGATATAATAAATCATGGGTACAAGTTTTATTTTCACACCTTTCCTCCTTTCAAAGGCATGCCGGATGTGCCTCCTCAGCAAAGGATGGAGGCTCAGGAGCAAATTTCTTTACTTTTGCAGATGGGGGCAATTCAGGTGGTCCCTCCGTCAGAAGTAGGCCTAGGTTTTTATTCCCGCCTTTTCCTAGTGCCAAAGAAAGGAAACACTTGGAGGCCAATTCTGGATTTGTCCATTCTCAATACCTACCTAGACATTCCAAAGTTCAAGATGTTAACATTACAACAACTTCTGCCTATGCTAGGCAAAGCTCACTGGATGGTAACCCTGGATCTCAAAGAGGCCTATCTTCACATCCCTATCAGAACCAGCTGCAGGAGATTCCTGAGATTCCGGGCTGGTACTTCTCATTATCAGTTCTCTGCATTGCCCTTTGGTTTATCTACTGCGCCCAGGGTATTCACAAAAGTTCTGGCTCCTGTGATAGCCTTCCTCAGACAGAGAGGAATACAAATTTATCCTTATCTGGACGATTGCCTGATTCTTGCTCAAAACAAGGACAAGTTACTACAACATCTCCAGTATGTAATGGCAGTTTTAAGGTGCCTAGGGTATTCTGTGAACGAAATAAAGTCCAGTCTAGTGCCCTCTCAGGACATGTGCTTTCTGGGTGTGAGACTGAATACAGCTTCTCAGATGGCATTTCTGACCCCGGACAAACAAAGAACTCTTCATCTGTACTTCCAGCAGTTATCAGTAATGTCCAGGCTGACTGCAAGGACAGTCCTTCAAGCCTTGGGGTTCATGGCATCTTGCATTCTAGTACTTCCCAACGCCAAACTGCATATGAGGAAGATACAATGGTATCTCAAAAGTGTGTGGACTCAACACTGCCACGGTTTGGACACTGTCATTCGGATTATACCTTGCATCCAGAAAGAATTCTTGTGGTGGGCTCAGGAATGTCACCTAAACAAGGGACTCTCTGTGATCCGACCAGAGGCGAGTCAGATCCTAACGACGGATGCCTCAGACTTGGCTTGGGGAGCACACTTCAATGGAAAATGGATACAAGACACGTGGCCTCCCAAACTACTACATTTGCATATCAACATGAAGGAGATGTTAGCAGTCCAATTTGCCTTGATAGCCTTCAAGGACCTACTTCAGCCGGGACAGGTGTTGATTCAAACAGACAACACAACAGTCATGTGGTACATCAACAAGCAGGGGGGAACCCATTCCTACCCTCTTTGCAAACAAGCAATGATTTTGTGGGAGACTGCTCTGAGTTTGCACATCAATCTTCAAGCACGGTTTCTGCCAGGAGCACAGAACTCCCTAGCAGATGTATTGAGCAGGCAAATTGTGGATCCCCACGAGTGGAAACTGGACCCTCAGGTATTCAAACAGTTGACCGTGGCTTGGGGAGCTCCAGACATAGATCTGTTCGCTTCTCCACTGAATTTCCAACTGCCAAAATTTTGCACAAAGTTGTTCCACCCAAATGCTTGGAAAGTGGATGCTCTATCTTTCAGTTGGAACAACCTTCACGTTTATGCTTTTCACCCTCTGCCTCTTCTTCCCAAGGTACTCTTGAAAGCCAGGAGGGACAAGCCTTGCATGATTCTAATAGCACCAGATTGGCCTCGTCAGCATTGGTATCCTCTGCTGAGGAGTTTAATTCAGGAGCCTCCTTGGCCTTTGCCACAGGTTCCTCATTTGTTGTCCCAGTCAAACAATCGTTTTCTCAATGTTCGGGTGCAGTCCCTGCATCTAACAGCCTGGCGTATTCTGTAATGGAGCCGGTGGGGTCTCAGCTTCCTCAACAGGTTTTAGATGTCATTTTGGAAGCCAGGCGGCCTAGTACTAGAAAAGTTTATGCTGATAAATGGAAGAGATTTTTTCTTTGGAGCACAGCAAAGGGCTTTGATGTTTCAGTGCCTAATTTGAGTTTTGCCCTGCACTATCTTACTGAATTACTGGACAAGGGTTTGTCATTCTCTTCTGTGAAGGTTCATGCTGCAGCCATTTCTGCTCACTATGATTGTGACCCTCCTTTATTTTCTCACCCTTTGTTCAAACAATTTCTTAGAGGGCAAAGAATATAAGACCCCACGTAGAGCTCCTACTCCTTCCTGGGATCTCAATTTTGTGTTGGAGAAGCTTACTTTACCTCCTTTTGAACCTGCAGCTTTGTCTGAATTGAAGTTTTTGTCTTGGAAGACTGCTTTTTTGTTGGCCATTACTTCTGCTAGGAGGGTATCTGAATTGCAGGCACTCATGGCAGTTGAACCCTTTCTGATATTCCATAAGGATAGAGTTTCTTTGAACTAACCCTACTTTTATGCCTAAAGTGATTTCTAATGTGGCCTTGAACCAGTCTATTCATTTGCCTACGTTTTATGCTGATCCCCAAAATAAGGGGAAAAAGTCTTGCATTCTTTGGATATCCACAGACAGTTACGTTATTATTTGAGCAGAACTAAAGAGTTCAGACAGAGTCAACAGTTATTTGTTTCTTTTGCTTTGGGTTCACAAGGGAAGGCTGTTTCAAAGCAGACTATTTCTAAGTGGATTGGTCAATCTATTGCTTTTGTTATTCTCATCATGGGAAGGATGTTCCTGCTGGGATCAGGCCTCATTCTACTAGGGCTACTGCCACATCTACTGCTTTTTGAGGGGGTAGCTACTAAGGATATTTTGGAGGCAGCTACTTGGAGTTCAGTACACACTTTTACTAAGCATTACCATCTCCCTCTTTATTCCAAGTCCAGGGCTGGGTTTGCCACTGCAGTTTTACAGGGCATGTTAGCAGCTCCTAATGCTACTTAGTTTGCCAGCCTCCCTTTTCCTTTGCTTTGGGATTCTACCCACAGGTTATGACTGCAGCAATGTGAGACGAAGAACATAGTACAGTTTTGTACCTACCATAAATGTAGATGTTCGAGGATCTACATTGCTGCAGTCCAATTATCCCTCCCTCCTTCCCCTCTATAGTTTGTGGTTGGGTGTTTACTATTTTGGCTCTGGCCTTCTTTCATTCTTAGGCCTTTTGACATCTGGGGCAAGAAAGACTGAGGATATGGTGTCGGTCATGCGCTTAAGTACTACTTGTACTGACGTCAGCTCCAGGCGACAATGACCGACGCCAGCCCAGCTCTTTGGTATTCGGGCCGATCGAGGACAGCGGACTACCCACAGGTTATGACTGCAGCAATGCAGATCCTGGAACATCTACATTTATGGTAGGTACAAAACTGTACTGTCTGCAAGTTATGGAGCGACGGCCAACAAAGCTACAACACACAAAAAAGCGATAAGGGATAAAGTAATATATCTAGACAAAAACTTGACACATTTTTTAGAATAAACAACAATTATATAACAGAAAAAACTATACTAAGCCTGAGCCAGTAATGAACAACCTCGCAGCTAAAGCGGCAAATGAGATCTGGGTAGCTGATGCTGGGCATTCTGGGATAAGGGGTAGCCTCGAGCCAGTAAACAGGGAATTGTTATTGCTAGGTTTGCATAGGCCCTAAGGCTGATAGCCTAGTACCAACCTATGAACAGCTCTCGAGCTATAGGAGATGGTAGAGTCGGAGCCGAAGATCGGCTCCGAACCCAAACAGCAAGAGCGAAGGCGAGATGGACAACTTAACATCAACTGTTTCAGGAGAGTGCTACCATGTACAATCGAATATGTCAGTAACCATCCTGCAATACTTCATTTTTTATTCTTTTATCAGGCATATGTAGAGTTTAGATGACAGGAAGGGCTTAGGAATACAAAACTTGATCCCTTAGGTCCACTGCTGAATGGACACATTTAAAGATAAAAAGCATATGTAAGGAAGACAGCTGACACTGAAGGAGGTTGTGAGACTGTAGTGGTATCAGCTGAGTGGGTAGCCAGCATTGGTATCGGACAGATCAGATGGCCTTGCATGCCACTAAAGTCCCATGCCTGTCCTGGGTTCATTAGTGGAGTGACGGTCCTTACCTTACTTTTTCTCTTTACATGCACCCATTCAGCAGTGTTGGCTACACCAAAAATGTGTATATTTACAATATCTGTCTACATGTTAAAACAACTGGGTATGAATACTGTACACATGTACAGGTATCCGTTTGTTAAGGACTTAGGTTATAGAAATTATGATTTTTGTCATTTTGGTAAATAACTTTGCAAGGGAGCATCTGAATGTGCTAAGTAATGCCTCATGTTGAAGACATACTTCATACTTCCAACATGGTAAAATAACTGTATGTTGTACACATGTACAGACAAAGTTTGTTTCTGACATATGGTTATAGAAATTATGATTTTTTTTCATATTTTGGTAAATAACTTTGCAAGGGAGCATCACAATGTGCTATGTAATAGCTCATTTTGAAGACATAATTCATAGTTCCAACATATTAAAAGAATTGTGCCTGTACATTGCACACATGAGCAGATATCAAAGTTTTGGAGTTATGTTATGGAAATTATATATTTTTCATATTTTGGTAAATAACTTTGCAAGGGAGCATATGTCAATGTGCCAAGTAATGCCTCATTTTGAAGACAGTGTTACTCCTTACAACATGGAAAAGAAAGTACAGTTGTGTACACTTACCATAAATGTAGATGTTCGAGTGCATTCACTGTTGCAGACATCACATTTGGGTTATCTGCCTGCAGGTAAGCCCTCAGCTGGCCTAAATACCAGAGTCTTGGATTCCTGCATCAGATGCAGTCTTCTCTTCGACGACGTCAGGTTGTCAGGGATATAAAACATGCAGCCTATGCCATTACATCAGTTTTTCTTGCCCCAGATTTCAGGTGCCCCCACAATGGGAAGCAATTATATGTTATGGTACCCCTCCAACAAAAAGCAAATACATCAGAAAGCCTAAATACACCAAACAAGAAGGAAAGGCAGAGCCAAGAGAAGTTGGGGGGGCTGGGTAACCAGGACTGCAACAGTGAATACACTAACATCTACTTTTATGGTAAGTGTACACAACTGTACTATGTTCTTCGTGTTTTACTGTTGCAGTCATCACATTTGGGTAGATTCCCAAAGCTAAGGAAGACAGGAGGAAGCTAGAGAGCATTAGGGCCAGCTATTAAGCCCTGCAAGACTGCAATGGCAAAACCAGCTCTTGATTTAGAAAAAAATAGGCATGTGGTAATGCTTGGTGAAGGTATGTACAGAGCTCCAGGTAGCAGCTTCTAGGATGTCCCTGGTAGGGACACCTCTGAGAAAGGCTGTAGAGGTAGACGCAGTCCTGGTGGAATGTGATCTTATCCCCTGTGGGGTAGGTTTTCCATGGGGCTTACAGCAGAAATTAATGCAATGGGCTATTCACTTAGAAATGATTTGCTTTGAAATGGCCTTCCCCTCTGCCCTTGCAGCAAAGCCAACTAGCAGCTGTTTAGATTTTCTGAGAGGCCTAGTCCTCTCCAAATAAAATCCAAGTTGTCTGTGCACGTCCAAAGAGTGCAGTATTTGTTCTCCTTTGTTTTATGGATTTGGGAAAAGGTAGACAAATGAATGGACTGATTAAGGGCCACACTAGACAACACCTTTGGCATAAATGAAGGATTGGTCCTGAGGGAAACCCTGTCTGCATGGAAGATAATGAAGGGGTCCCACTGCCATGAGGGCCTGTAATTCAGACACTCTTCTTGCTGAAGTGATGGCTAGAAGGAAGGCTGTTTTCCAAGAAAGGAATTTCAACTCTGCAATTGCAGCTGGCTCAAAAGGAGGGAGAGTGAGCTTTTCCAATACAAAGTTAAGGACCCAGGCTGGAGTAGGGGCTCTTCCTGGGGGTCTTAAATTTTTGGCCCCTCTGAGGAATTGCCTTAGCAGGGGGTGAGAGAAGAGGGGTGGGTTCAGTATTATAATGTGCTGAAATGGCAGAGGCATGAATTTTAATAGACGAGAAGGATAGGCCCTTGTGGAGCATTTCTGTTGAGTACTGAAGAATATGAGGTAAGCTGGGCACCGTTGCGCCCATCCCCTGAGTCTGGCACCAGGAACAGCATCTTTTCCACTTTTCAGCATAGGATTTTCTAGTACTAGGCCTCCTCGCCTCCAGAATGACATCTAGCACCTGCTTACTGAGGGATACTATTGGAGAGCTCAAGGAATTAGCCAGGCTGCAAGGTTCAGGGTTTGAAGCTGAGGGTGCAGAATCGGACCCGCCTGCTGGGACAGCAGGGAAGGGGTCTGAGGCAGGTGCCATGGTTCCAGCAGTCATACTGCGCAAGAGGGGGTACCAGTACTGGTGTGGCCAGTCTGGTGCAATCAGTATTGTCCTTGGTTTGTCCTGTTTGATCTTTAGCAGAACCTTCGAAAGGAGAGGCAGAGGGGAAAGTATAAACTGAGAGGCTTTCCCAGGTAAAAGACAGGGCATCCACTTTCCAAGCTTGACTGTGGGAAGTCCTTGTGCAGAACTTGCCCAGTTGGTAGTTTTGAGTGGAGGCAAACAGGTCTATCTCTGGTGTTCCCCATTTGTTCCTCAAGAGGATGAATATTTTTGGTTCCAGTTTCCATTTGTGTGGGTCCATGAGATTTCTGCTTACGTCGTCTGCCAGTGAATTTAGCTTGCCTGGCAGGAATTGAGCTTGTAGGTGCACTTGGTAGCTCAAGGCTGTGTTCCACAGAGCCATGGCTAGTCTGCAGAGAGGGTACGAGTGGGTTACCCCCCTGCTTGTTTATGTACCACATAACTGTGGTGTTGTCTCTCTTTACCATTAATTGTCCTGGACGTATGTGGTCCTTGAAGGCTGTCAGAGCATTCTGTACAGCTAACATTTTTTTTTTTGGTTGATATGCAGGTGCATCTGTCTCGGGTTCCATTTGCCCTGAACGCACTGCCCTGCCAATTGAGCCCCCCATGCATAGTCTGATGAGTCTGTTGTTAGGGTTTGGGCGGCAGGAGGTAGAGTGAAAGGGAGCCCCTTGCTGTGGTAGCAGGCCTCTGCCCACCAAGGAAACACTGTCTTTATACAAGGAATGATTGGAATCATTGGTTCCAGGTCCTGTGAATGTTGACACCAACGGCTTTTTAGATACCACTGCAGTTTCCACATATGCAGTCTTGCATATGGAATTAGTAGAATGCAAGAGGCCATGAACCCCAGGGCTTGCAGAATTTTCCTTGAAGATAACTGGGTCTTTGTGGCCAGTGGTTGGAAGTAGGTTGTCAAATAAACTTGTTTCTCAGGAGTGAGGAAAGACATCTGGGAAGTTGTATTCAAGCTTGCACCCAGGAATACAATTTGTTGGCAGGGTACTAGGTGAAATTTCTTTTCGTTTATGGTGAACCCCAGTGAGTTTAGAAATTTCTTTTACAAATGCCAGACATTTTAATAGCAATTCCTGGCTTTTTGCCTGAATCAGACAATCATCCAAGTATGGGTATAATTGAATATTTCTCTGCCTGCAACATGCAACGGCTGGAGCTAGACACTTTATGAATACCCTGGGCGCAGTAGATAAGCCAAAGGGAAGTGCAGAGAACTGAAAGTGCATGGAGCCTGCCCTGAAGCATAGGTATTTCCTGCAAGATTCCCTTATTGGAATGTGCAGGTAAGCTTCCTTTAAGTCTAAGGTTGCCAACCAGGCATCTTTGCCTATCATAGGAAGCAGCTGTTGAAGTGTTAGCATCTTGAATTTTGGGATTAACAAAAAAGTGTTTAGAATAGAGAGGTCCAGGATAGGACACCAGGAGCTTTCTTTTCTGGGTACCAGGAAAGGTTTTGAATAAAAACGTTGTCCCCTTTTGTCTGCTGGGACAGGTTGAATAGCTCTGATACTTAGAAGAGAGAGAACCTGCTGTTGAGCTTCTGCCCACTGATTTGGGGGTAGGTCTGGACAACCGTTTGGGGTTGGCAGGGTGTGGAAGTGGAATCTGTATCCTTGGGAAACTGTATTCAAAACTCATTTGTCCTGGGTAATGAATTCCCAGTTTTTTGCATGCAGGGTGAGCTTTCCTCCTAAGGGAGCAGGCAGCTGAGCAGGGCTTGGAAGGGTTAAGGTTAAGCCAGTGTGCCATTTTCCCATAGGGGGGTGTCTTACTACTCCCTGCTTTGGAAGTGGGAGCCCCCCACTGCTTAGGCCTGTGCATAGCCTGAAACTGTAAACCTAGGTGGGCCTGCTGTTCCTGGGTTTGGACTGAGAAGGCCTGGAAGAGGCTGGAAAGGACCAATTCTTTGAAGGCCAATGCCTACTAAATCTGGGGGGCTGTACTTGTAGGAAATCTTTAACAGTTTGCATAGGTTTAGCTTTTTCCTCCATCTTTTTGAGGACTTCTGCTTTGTTGACAAACAGGCAGTCTTGGTTTAAGGGAGCATCCAGTAATTTAGCTTTAACATGATCTGGCAAGTTTTGCTCCTTAAGACTAGCACGCCTTCTAATTACAGACCCAGTGACAGCAGCCCTGCAAGATGCTTCTAGAGTCAAAATCACACTGCAAAGTATGCATACCAATCTGTTCTGCAGAATGCATTAAATCCTGTAATTCTTTGTGTTCAGCACAGTCAGGAATCAACATCATTTTCTGTTTAAGTAGTCCCATAATATGCTGCTGGTACGTTAACATATGAAACTGGCAATTTAAAGCCCTAATGGCCAAAATAGCAGAAGTATATACCTTCTTAACCCAACTGTCCAAGGCTCTAGAATCTTTAACAGAAGGGGTAGGGTTTTTGGCAGCAGTAGCCTTAATGCCCTTTGGTCCTTGGGAAATGGTCTCTGGATCCACAGTACGATTCTTGAAGAGGAACATGTGAGAGTCAGGTACTCTGCAATACCGGTCAGGTTTTCTGGGAGCTGGAGGTACAGTGTCTGGGGAAAGACTAGATTCCAAGAAAGCATCATCCACAAAGGCCTATGTTGAGGGAGGAGTAAGAATTCCCTAAGCCTCTTTTTGGAGTCAGAGTAATCCTGGCTTTCCCAGCGGAAATGCTCCCTAAGAGTGTACAAGGTTTCACCACAAGAAAAATCTTCTGGAGGGGAAGCAGAGGGAATGGAATCCTCTGCATCAGAATCCTCATAGGTAGATAGGGGCAAATCCTGGTAATCAGAAGAAACAGAAATATCAGATTCCTGATCAGAAGAATCAGAAGGAAAATCAGTCCTAGGTCACTCAGAGGGGGAAGGCTGGCTTCCCCTAATTAAGGTAATAAGGTCTTAAGCCATTCTAAGCATTTGTTTTTTTAGGCATATGGGCCTGAGCATACTGTTTGGACGTTGGTTTTCTAGGCATGGTGCAAGTTTTAGGCCTGGATGAAGAAGATGGCATCGGTTTAAAATGCAAGTCTGTAGGTCTGAATACACCCTCAGAAGCCAGTGCCTGCACAGCGGCTCTGGACCCGTCCAAGCTAGAGACATCCGCAGGTTCCATTGTCTAAGAAGCATCTTGCGGCATACCGGACACCGAATGGGTCTCAGTAGAGGCCAGCGAATCTGAAGTAGCGGGTATCGGGGCTGCGAAAGCGCCTCACTGAGTACCGGCAGACTGGTGACTAGCTTAACGGAAGTGTCGTCGGTAGTTTTGGACTTGTGTGTTCCGTCTCTGTCTTTATCCTTACTTTTTTTGGAATATCGGTAGTCAGATGGCTTACCAAAGCCATTTCTGGATAGTTATACAGAGTACCAAAATAATTTGCTGCAAATATGGACTGATGACAAATAGTTCGGGGGTTGAACACGGCACAAAACCAACAGCAAGGGACGTCGTGGTCTGGGCCTAAACAAGGAACGCAGTACGAACGAAAATCTTTATGAGGTATTTGCTTCCCACAGGTAATACAATTGTTAACTTTTGCTGACATCGGTTAAGAGCAAGAAAAAGGATCCCCAACGAGGTACTTAGTTTTTTCGAAGACTTTGGTTCTGAAACTCGAAAATGAAAATTTCAGGAGTCGACCGGCACTTGCGAACTGCTTCTGCTTCGGGCACTGTGTGGCAAGAAAGACTGATGTAATGGCATCAGCTGCATGTTTTATACCCCTGACTACCTGACGTCATGGAAGAGGAGACAGCATCCGACGCAGGAATCCAAGACTCTGGTATTCAGGCCGGCTAAGGGCTACCTGCAGGCAGATAACCCAAATGTGATGACTGCAACAGTGAAACTCGAAGAACATCTGTGTTTGTGCACTGTACACATGTACAGGTATCAGTTTTATTCTTGTAGGATTATGAAAATTATACATTTCCAATATTTGTCATTATTATGCCCATATCTTTGCAAGGGAGCATGATGATGACACAAAGGATGCATCATTTTGAAGCTGACATTGAGATGTACAACTTCTACACTGATATGTAGGCTCTGTTATAGGTGATGAGATATTATACTTTATCAATTATGAGAAATAATATATTAATCATATTTCTGTGAATATCTCCGTACAGGAGCATCACACAGTAATGGTTAAGATTATCATTTTAAAACTGACATTCATACAAATAAATGAAATGCAAATTGTATGGGTCTACATGATACGTGGACCAATATATTGTGCTTTGCTTTTCCAAAAAGGTAAAAAATATGCACAATATCAACATTCCTTGCAAATATTTAATAATGACTTTGATATGCACTATCAACATTTACACTGCTGGAAAGGTCAGTGTCTGCTGAACAACTTTCGTGTTTACATTTTTAGTCTAGCTCTTATAGTTAGAGTTATGAACATTTGTTTTCTGTATGGGATTACAAATGGATTTTCTGAAAATGAGCTCTGGCTGCACTGTTGTTCCTATGGTGGAATTAAGCAGGCAGCTTTTTCTGAGCTGCTTCGGAGTGAAGGAGTTAAAGATCTGCCAGAACTTGTGGAATGAGATGAGCCTGGTTTTTGGGTATGAAAGGGATGCCTCTTCTGGGTGGCTTCTCTTTCCAGGATAGGAAGTACCCATTTTGGATAATGTTCAAGACCCACTGGTCTGAAGTGATGGATTGCCAAAGGGGTAGCAGTGGGAAAGGCGGGCTGAAGAGGGGAAGGTGGGCAAGGCAGTCAGGCATTACTGAGGCCTCCTCTATCCTAAAAGGGCTTGTCTGGGTTGCTGTGGTGGAGCAGAGGATCTGGAGTTGATAGGTCTTCTAGCCCCTCTCCTGGACCTCCTAGCCCCTCTCCTATAATACTTGGGGCATGGGCAACACCAGCAGGTGTTTAATGTCCTGGGGTTCTTTGCTTTTTTCATGTAGGTTTTTAAAAGGGTCAGCGGATTGTTTTCTGAACAGCACATTGTGGTCAAGAGGGGCGTCCAGTTTAGCCTTGAAGTCCTCAGGGAGGTTCTAGAGTCTTAGCCATGAGTACCTCCTGAGAGCTGAAGCAGATGCTCCAGACAGTACAGTTGTGCACACTTACCATAAATGTAGATGTTAAGAGTGTATTCACTGTTGCAGTCATCACACTTGGGTTATCTGCCTGCAGGTAGCCCTCAGACATCCTGAATACCAGAGTCTTGGGATTTCTGTGTCGGATGCGGTCTCCTCTTCCATGACGTCAGGTCATCAGGGGTATAAAACAGGCAGTGACGCCATTACATCAGTTTTTCTTGCACCAAATGTCAGGAGCCCCCCAGATAGGAGCTAGTATATGGTGTGGAACACCATCAGTAAAAAGTAAATAGCACTTCATTTAAAATGGACATAGAGACGATAGATGGAAAGGACAGAGAAAACCAGAGGGCTGGAGGGAGAGAAACCAGGACTGCAACAGTGAATACACTAACATCTACATTCATGGTAAGGGATGCTTGTCCTTTTCTTTGCGTTTCTTGTGAATTCCGGTAGCCGGATGGCTATCCAACGACATTGTATAGTTAAACCTTTTTCCAAAATAGTGTAACGCAAAATCATACCAACGCTTAATAGTGCGTTGGTTAAATCGAGCACAAAACCGACAACTAGCAACGTCGTGGTCAGGGCCTAGGCAAGGAATACAGTAAGAATGAAAGTCCTTATGAGGTATTTGCTTCCCACAAGAAATACAATTATTAACTTTTTATGACATTGGTCTGGAGCAAGAAAAAAGTTTCCCCAATGAGGTACTTAGCTTTTGAAGACAACTTCGGATCTGAAATTCGAACATGAAAATCTCAGGAGTCGGCCGACCGGCACTTGCGAATTGCTTATGCTTCCGGCACCGCGCGGCAAGAAAGACTGAAGAAAATGGCGTCTGTTGCATCTTTTATACCCCTGGCGTTCTGACATCAGGGAAGAGGAGACAGCAACTGATGCCGGACCTAGACTTTGGAATTCAGGCCGACTGAGGGTAGCCTGCCAGCAGGATAACCCAAGTGTAATGACTGCAACAGTGAAACACAAAGAACATCTGTACTATGTTCTTCATGTTTCACTATTGCAGTCATCACACTTGGGTTGATTCCCAAAGCTGAGGAAGGGTGGAGGCAGTCAAGAAAGTCTTAGGGCTGGTTAGCAGGCCTTGTAAGACTGCTGTAGCAAATCCAGCTCTGGATTTAGAAAAAAACAGGTAAGTGGTAATGTTTGGTGAAGGTGTGTACAGAACTCCAGGTTGCAGCTTCCAGAATGTCCCTGGTAGGGACTCCCCTGAGAAATGCTGTAGAGGTGGAAGTAGCCCTAGTGGTGCTCTGATGACCTGTGAACTAGGTTTTCCATGGTGCCTGTAGCAAAAATGGATGCAATGTGCTATCCATTTGGAAATGGTTTGCTTTGAAATCGCCTTGCCCTCTGCCCCTGTAGCAAAGCTTACTAGCAGCTGGTCAGATTTACTGAAAGGCTTAGTCCTATCAAGGTAGAACCTGAGCTGTCTATGCATGTCCAAGGAGTGCAGGATCCTTTCCCCTTTATTCTGAGGATTAGAGAAGAAGGCTGGTAAATGGATGGCTTGGTTTAGAGCCACACTGGACATCAACATGGGCATAAAGGAGAGCTTAGTCCTGAGGGAAACCCTGTCAGCATGGAAAATAATGAATGGTTCCACAGACATTAGTTCCTGTAACTCAGGCACACTTCTTGCTGAGGTTATGGCTAAAATTAAGGCTGTTTTCCAAGAGAGGAATTTTAACTCTGCTGAAGCAGCAGGTTCAAAAGGGGGAAGCGTGAGCTTTTCCAGTACAAAGTTAAGGTCCTAGGCAGGGGTGGGTGCTCTCCTAGGGGGCCTTAAGTTGTTAGCCCCTCTCAGGAACTGTTTGATGAGAGAGTGAGAAAAGAGAGTTGGCTCAGTATTATAATGAGCTGAGATGGCAGAGGCATGAATCTTAATGGAGGAGGATAGCCCTCTGTGGAGTAGCTCTGTTAGGTAATCAATGATTTGAGGGAAGGAGGGCACTGCTGTGTCCTTTCTTTGAGACAGATTCCAAGAACAATATCTTTTCCACTTTTCAGCACATGACTTCCTAGTACTAGGCCTTCTGGCCTCAAGAATAATGTCCAGCACCTGTTTGCTGAGGGTTGCTGGTGGAGTATTCAGGGGATAAGCCAGGCTGTTAGGTTTAGAGTTTGCAATTGTGGATGCAGAATCTGTCCCTCCTGCTGAGACAGCAGGGAATGTGTCTGATGAAGTTACCAGGGTGCACTGTTGTCAGACTGTGTAAGAGTGGGTACCAGTGCTGGCGTGGCCAGTCTGCGGCAATAAGAATTGCCCTTGGCCTGTCCTGTTCGATCTTGAGTAGTACCTTTTGAGAGGAGGGGCAGAGGGGGAAAGGCATAAATTGAGAGGTTTTCCCATTAGAAGGTTAAGGCATCCACCTTCCAGGCACTGCTGTGAGGGTTGCTGGTGCAAAACCTGCTCAACTGGTGGTTCCTGGCAGAGGCAAAGAGGTCCACCTCCGATGTCCCCCACCTCTGGATTAAAGGTGGAAGATGTTGGGCTCCAATTTCCACTTGTTTGGGTCCAGGAGATTTCTGCTTAAGTCGTCTGCCAGTGAATTTTGTTTGCCTGGCAGGAATTGAGTTTGTAGTTGTACTTGGTTGCTCAAAGCTGTGCTCCACAGGGCCATGGCTAACCTGCAGAGTGGGTAAGAATGGGTTCCCCCTGCTTATGTACCACAGAACTGTGGTGTTGTCTGTTTTTATCAGCAGCTGTCCTGGAAGGATTAGATATTTGAAGGCTGTCAGAGCATTCTGTATAGCTAGCATCACTTTTTGATTGATGTGCAGGAGAATTTGTCCTGGGCCCCACTTGCCCTGAATGCATTTGCCAGCCAAGTCAGCACCCCCCCATGCATAGTCTGATGCGTCTGTTGTCAGGCTTTGGGCAGCGAGAGGATGAGTGAAAGGCAGACCCTTGTTGTGGTTGCATGCTTCTGCCCACCAAAGGAACTCTGCCCTTAGACAAGGTATGATAGGAATCACTGTTCCCAGGTCCTGAGAATGTTGGCACCAAAGACTTTTTAAGTACCACTGAAGATTCCACATATGCAGTCTTGCATATGGAATTAGCAGAATTCATGAGGCCATGAACCGTAGGGCTTGCAGTATTTTCCTTGCAGATAGCTGTTTTTTTTTTTGGCCATTTGTTTGAAGTAGGTGTTCAGATAGACCTGTTTTTCTGGAGTGAGAGATGCCATCTGGGAAGTTGTGTTCAAGCTTGTTCCCAGGAATACAATTTTTTGACTGGGCACCTGTTGTGATTTCTTTTTGTTGACGGTGTACTCCAGTGAAGTTAGCAAAATGACAGGTGCTGAAGTAACAATTCCTGACTGTCCGCCTGGAATCAGGCAACTGTTCAAGTATGGGAAAATTTGGATATTTCTCCGCCTGCAGTATGCAATGGCTGGAGCCAGGCACTTTGTGAATACTCTGGGCACAGTAGATAAGCCAAAGGGAAGTGCAGAGAAATGATGGTGCAGACAGCCTGCCCTGAAGTGTAGATATTTCCTGCAAGACTCCCTTATGGGGATGTGCAGACTGCATTGAAGGCATCCAAGTAAGCAGGCAGAATAGGGGGAACTGCTGAAGGGGAGGGTGAGTCTACTTGAAGCAGTTCAAAGTACCTCTTTTGGGTGTCCGTCATTTGGGAAGTGTCCCATTTAAAGTAATCCTTCATGTTGGTGATGGTCTCACCAAAAGTAATGTCCTCAGGGGGAGAGTCCCCTCCACAGATTCCTCATCTGGCGAGCAATGGGAGGCAATCTGGGAAACATAAGAAATGGAGTCCTCTGATGAAGAGAAAGAAGAGTCATATTCTTCCCTGACCTGAGGGGTTACGGATGGAAGGGAAGAATCAGAGACAGGCCTAGGGGCTCAGAAGAGGCAGGGTGGAAGTGGCTGAGGCTGAATGCCCAAGGGTCATGAAGGCCTACATGAGAGAGGAAGTGACGGCCTGCCATTCTGGTGCGACTTCTGAAGAAAAGGAGATGTGTTTAGTTTTCTGTTTCTTTTTGGCTGGAAAGGAAGGAGAGAGAAGCCTGGCATTTAGTTTGGAGATTTACACCTCCGAAGTCTGGATCCTTGATGGAGGTACCACCGAAAATGGTTCCCCCTCGATGGGTGTCAATGCCTGAGTGAGCTCCACGGACGTGCTGGTCGTCTGCTGTGAAACGGCTTCCTTGAGGGAGGTCACTGCAGTAGACGGATCCTCAGAGTGCACCTCAACCCCTAAATCGGCATTTGGAGGTGCATCGGTAAGCGAAGCGGCATGCAAAGAAGGCCTAGGAAACTTGGCCTTCTTGCGTTAAGGTTCAGGTGCGGCCTCCGATGCAGGATCCATCCTAAGCGGCTAGACAGCTGCGCAAGGTCTTGGGCACAAACGATTGGCAAATAGCACAGGAGGAGTGATTGTGTTCCCGGCCTAGGCAAAAAAAACACACCTATCATGGGCGTCCCTGTGGGGTTATTTGGCACCCGCACATTGGCACTTTCCCTTTTTTCCTGACATCAGCTAAAGGCTAATACAACCAAGGGTTAGCTATAACCATAATCAAAAATAAGAAAGTCTGAAAGCCAATGGGCTACTTATCTTTAAGATGAGACATCTGTGAAGAAGCGATCGTACGATGCGAATGTTGTCTGTGGCTGAAAAGTTCTGGGGATTGTGCGTGCAGACATCACATTTAAGGCCCCTGGTTTATGGCCCTACGTGTGACATCCCACGCACACTAACAGCCAAGCTGAAACTTTTGAATAGAAGCCGACTTACGAGTCGACTGAGGGCAGGAAATCCCACACCTAAAATACCGCAACATAGGAATAGAAGGACATTCCAGTAAAGATTAGTTTAGATGTTTTCTGTATTTATTTGAGACTATCCTGCAATGCTGTCTTAAAATATCTCCTGTGATTCTGAACTCTGTAGTCACTGTACTGAGTTCATGAGTATTGTCTTGTTCTTTTATTATTTACTATTACATATATTTACACCTTTTGATTGGGGCTGCTTTGTTTAGAGATATTTAAGCTCTTAAGAGTACCTGCATATATCTTTGGTGACACTGTACAGGCCACTTCAATAGCCTTTCTGTTGGTCACACTTAGCATTTGGATAATAGTAACATTACAAAGTAGAATTGGTCCCCCTTTGGGAAGGGCCTTACAGTAGCGGATAAATAGTGGTTGGTGGCAGTGATAACTACCTTATAGTCTGGGCAGAAAGGGGTACAGCTAGTAAACCTGTGCCAGCCTTCCCAAGGAGTGATTGTGTGTTTGTAAATTAATCAAATTTCAAAGGGTGTATGTGTGTCTGTATGTGTGTCAGTTACTTGGGCAAGGACATGAAGCACTGGTTGGAGAAAGAGGTTGCTGGAGATTCTGGCTTTACCACTCGGCAGAAATCTTAACCCTATAGCTGTGCCAGTGGGGAGTGTTATTGGGGATCTAAAGAAAAAGGCAGAAACCAGCCCCAGACCGACTGCGACCTGTGTGTGCTCTTAACGGAAATTGTACTTTACTGTGTGTGTACTTGTCATCCTCCCAATGTACATGTCCCTCACTGGTGCTAGTGGTGAGGACTGAGGCTCCTTGATTACTGGGTCAGTGCAGGGGCATCACAGAGTGAGGCTGTTAGACCTAAATCTGCACAAGTCTTAAATATTGGCAACGTACAACTTCCTTCTACCTCACATCTTGCCTCCCTCATTTCATACATATGTCTGTCCTGCCTTCATTCATTACTAATACAAATAAACACTCATCTGGCATCCCTCTTTTTCGCCTCTCAAGTGGATGGATGGAAAAAGAAGTATTATCATAATCTGTACCAATGACTTTTCATAACATCACATTAACACTTTTTCTACTGTCACTTGCCTCTAAAGTCTACCTCACTGCTTCATGGCTCGCATTACCAAATGCTCCAGCTAGGTCACATGCTGTCAGTCTTGATTATTTTCTTTCAGTATCATCTCTACACTATTACTTTCACCCCCCTCTTTCTTTTATACCAAAAAGTACTTCTCCTACTACCTCATCCAATACTTTCTCCATCCCTTTTTGCAGTACTTTTACAACCTATTTATAGTCTGTATTCCCTAGTGTTGTCTTTGCATTTTTTTATCCTTTTTCCATATACATTTTATCACTCCAGCGTGTCTTTCATTATACATTCCTTCATTCAATACTAAATTAGTGCTTCTCTAATATCTTTATTCATTTCCTTATAATGTTCAATATCATCTAATGCTGGAGCACAACTAAGTCAACTACTGCCCCTATCCAAGAGAAAGACAGCTGAAACTCCTGGGGTCAATTTGCGGTTTCCCATCCAATCAACCAAATTATGCTTAAATAGGGTCAGTGAGGGGCTCTACTTCACCTGAACTGGAAGTTTGTTCTACAGGAGAAGTAACCTCTGTGAAACACATCTGTCTCTCCAGCAAGTCCTGTTGATGTCACATACTAGAAGGAGTTCCCTAGAGAGGGTGCATCTTACACCATTTGATTTATGAATGTGCAGCATTTCCATTACAACAGAATGCAAGACTGCTTTATATGCAAGGCAGAGGTTCACCTCTGAGTAATCTGTAAGACAGAGTATAGTGACAGTGACTTCAGTCTGTCAACATATGACACACACTGAAGACTCTGAATTTCCTTTGTAAGAAACCTTTGAGGTCTTTCCAGTTGCTGCAGGTGTAAGGTACATACCAAAGGTAGCACTGTAGTCTATAACTGGCCTGATGAGTGAGGAGTACAGGAGGGGTTATAACCTCTTTTGCTCTGGATGCAATGCCCTTACTAATGAGGTGGATGAAGTAGAAAACTTTTCTTACCACTGTGGGACATGGTGGCCAAAGGAAAGGTTGCTGTCGGCCTGTGTGCCCAAATCTCTCACCACTGATTGCGTGCTTAGGATTTTTTTTAATGTGATAATTTGTAAGGGACGTCACCCTTGCTGAAGGGGATAATAATGCTTTTTTTTTTTTTTGCACAGAGGTTTAGCCCATGACTATGGGACCAGTCATTTCTTTGTGCAAGTCCCTCTTGTAGGATGTTGACATTGTTTGGGAACTCTGATGCACCCAGTTTGCAGTCATCAGTAAACTCTGTCAGCCATAGGCCTTTTGTTTTAGCCTTTATATCAGAGAAGTAGATTTCAGACAATAGGGGCTCCAGCACAGATCCACTGTGGAAAGTACAGTTGTGTACACTTACCATAAATGTAGATGTTAGAGCGTATTCACTGTTGCAGTCCTGACTTATGTGATTTCCTGCTTCAGAAGCCCTCAATCGGCCCAATTACCAGAGTAAAAAATTCCTTTCTGTCCTACCCTGACGTCAGTACGTTTGGGTATAAAGGGAGCCAGCAGACGTCATGGCATCAGTTTTTCCTGCCCTAGAAGGTAGGTGCCCCATAGATGACCCTTAAGTGAGGGACAAAAGAAGAAATGGTATCTGAAGGGTCCCTTAGCAGGGGACAACAGGTAAGTAAATTGTTATTGTAAAAAGAATAAGGGGGGTGGAGGGAGGGAAAGAAGACTGCAACAGCGAATACACTCAAACATCTACATTTATGGTAAGTGTACACAACTGTACTATGATCGTTGTGTTTCACTGTTGCAGTCCTGACTTACGAGATGATTCCAAAGGATGTGGAGAGGGTGATAGGAGTATTAAGGAGGAGAGGAGAGGATGCCCTGCAAAATAGCAGTGACAAACCCTGCTCTGGACCTGGAGAAGGCTGACCGGTGGTAATGTTTGGTAAAGGTATGCACAGATAATGTAGCTGCTTCTAAAATGTCTTTGGTAGGTATTCCCTTTAGGAAAGCTGTGAGGTAGAATTGGCCCTAGTAGTGTGCGTGTCTCAACAGATTCAGGTTTTTTTTTGCCATAGTAAGTGTAACAAATGGAAATGCAGTGGGAGATACATTTGGAGATAGTCTGTTCGGTGACTGGTTTACTTTCAGATCCCAAGGCAAATGAGACTCAACAGTTCTGTTTTTCTGATAGCTTTAATACTGTTCAAGGTACTAGTGAAGTTGCCTGTTCACATCTAATGAATGAAAGATTCTTTTTCCCTGGTTTTGTGGCTTAGAGAAGAAAGTAGGCAAGTGCATGGCCTGATTCAGGGAAGCGTCTGTGACCACCTTGAGATAAAAGAAAGGGTTACTTCTAAGTGACACACTGTCAGGGTGGAATATAAGTAATGGTTCCACTGGCATGAGGGCTTGCAACTCAGAGAACCTTCTATCTGAAATGATGGCCAGTAAGAAGGCAGTCTTTCAGGTCAAGAATTTTATTTCAGTGGAAGCAGTTGGTTTAAAGGGGGGTAAGGTCAATCTTTCTAGAACAAAGTTAAGGTCCCAAGAAGGGGTGGGCAGGTCAGATGTGAAGCACTCCCCTAAGGAACAGATTCATTATGGGGGTGGGAAAAGAAAGGAAAATGAATGTGGGATAAAGCGGTACAGGCATGTATCTTAATGGATGAGAAGGATGGGCCTTTGTCCACCAAGAAAGCCAAGTACTCTAAGATGGTTGCAATGTTGGCTAAGGAAAGGTTGAGGGCTTTCTCCTGACACCAAATGGAGAATCTTTTCCACTTAGTAGTTTTTTCTAGTACTGGGCCTTCCAGATTCTTGACTACATTAAGCACCTGGCTACTCAGAGGGAGCTAAGGGTAGAAGTTTGTTGAATTATCCAGGTTGAAAGTTTGAGTCTCTGCAGTTTGAGGTGTAGCAGTTTTCCCTTTGCCTGATTCAGCAGATCTACTTCTCTGGGGTAGCTGCCAAGGTTATTCTGTGGTCAAAGTCATTAGTAGAAGGTACTAATGTTGCTTGGGTGAGTCTGGGGTTGTCAGGATGACCCTTGGTGGTTCTTCCCTGATTTTTAGGACTACTGGAAGGAGAAGCAGGGGAGGGAATGCATAGAGAAATAGATGGTTCCAGGGAAATGAGAAGCCATCTGTCCCTCCAGGCTGTGTGAAGTTTGCTCCTGGATAAAATCTTTTTAGATGATCATTTTTGTTGGTGGTAAAGAGGTCTATTTGAGGGAATCCCAATTTCTGGGCTATGCTGAGAAAAGTTTCCCATTGCAGCTGCCACTTATGGGGATCCATCAAGTGTCTGTTGAGGTTGTTTGCTCAAGTGTCCTGAGCCCCAAGAAAGTACCAAGCTATCAGGTTTAACCCCATAGCATCTGCTGTCTCCCAGCTCTGCAATGCCAGAAGGCAGAGAGGGTAGGAGAGGGTACCCCTTGTTTGTTCAGGTACCACATATAAATGTTTTGAGAAGTAGTACCCCTGGTTTCTAGTGATTTTAGAAGGCCACCACACATTTCTGTACTGGCCACTGTTTCCTTTTAAGTTATGTGCTTGTATCTGAACTGCTTTTCCCATTTGCCCTAACATTTAAGTTATGTGCTTGTATCTGAACTGCTTTTGCCATTTGCCCTGACATAGGGGAGGTGTTGGGAATGGGCTCCTCAGGCTGTCTCTGATACACGAAGGATGAACCTGAAGGGGAGACCCTGGTTCTGTGTACAAGTTGGTGTCCACCGAGTCAGTCCCTTCCTGAGGCAGGGAATTAGCTGAATTTGTTTCCAGGGGCTGTGAATGTTGGCACCAGATATTCTTGAGGTACCACTGAAGTTTCCTCATGTGAAGCCAGGCCACAGCATGCAAGATACAAAACCAACCAAAAAAAGCACAAAAGTCCACAAACTGTAGAAAAACAAAGTCAGCGCTCCTGGAACCACACACTTCAGCAACTCAAGTAAATCCTTGTAGTAAACGGCCACAAAACACTTTGGGAGCAGTAAAAACACTTTTTATTAAACCAAAATGACAAATAGATAAGCGCTTTCGTCAAGAACCTTCTCAACTTCATCAGATAAGAGCAAATCCAAGAAACACTACATCCTGCAAGAGCATTAAGTAATAAACCAATCCCATCACACTGACTAAAAAGGACCTCCCTGAACTCATAAATATTCATGAAATGCAATCATAGAAATGCAATCCTAAATATATTCTTAAAAAGGCACTCTTTAAAACCAGCATTTAAATGACATTAACAAGTACAAATATGTTGAAAATAAATATAAATACAAATACACCCAATGCATAAAATTTATAAAATGGGGTTTATATAAAAACAAAAGTATATAAAAATGTAAATAAATATTTTTTACTTTTATTTTTTTATATTATTTTACCTTTCCATTGCTTTTAGTTTTAACAGGCAAGCAATGGAGAGTGAATCATTTAATCCTGGCCATTGCCCCGCATTTAGGCGGACCTGCCAAATTAATTCTTTTTCCAAAAGCAGCCCCCATGGGCCACCTCTTTTATCCAAGTCAACAGTGTCCACAATGAAAAATTTGAAAGAGTGGTCTGACTTTTCTGTGCAGTGTTTACTCAAGGCATTTGTGGATTTCCCAAGTATGACATCCCTTAAATGTTCATAAATTATGTTTTTAAAAAGAGTGTCGTAAGAATATTTTTATGATTGCATTTCATGAATATTTATGAGTTCAGGGAGGTCTTTTTAGTCAGTGTGATGGGATTGCTTTATTACTTAATTCATGCTTTTGCAGGATGAGTGTTTCCTGGATTTGCTCTTATCTGATGAAGTTGAGAAGGTTCTTGACGAAAGCGCTCATCTATTTGTTATTTTGGTTTAATAAGTGTTTTTACCGCTCCCAGAGTGTTTTGCGGCCATTTACCACAATGATTTACTTGAGTTGCTTAAGTGTGTGGTTCCAGGAGTGCTGACTTTGTTTTTCTACAGTATGCAAGATGCCATGCAGCCCAGTGCTCTGCTGGCTGAAAAGCATTGTCTCTGCATAATGGTCTGGAAGTACTGAGTTAGAAAGGCAGCCCTGTCTGGAGGAAGGGAATGCCTTTTGGAGGGAGGACTCCAGCAGAGCCTCCAGGTAAACTATCCTGGTATTAGGTTTTGTGTTGGATTTGTTGCGGTTTAGGGTGAATCCTAGGGGAAGAGAGTATCTTCTGCGTGAACGCCAGATCCTTGAGGAGCTTTGACCTGTGGCTTGTATGAGGCAGTCATGCAGGTAAGGGTAAAATTTGGAGGCCTCTCATTCTGCAGAAGGCAATCACGGGGGCCAGACATTTTGTGAAGACCTTGGAAGGAGTAGACAAGCCAAACGGAAGAGTAGAGAATTGAAAGTGGGCTCTGAAGCATACCAAACTTCTGTAGGATTCTTCTATAGGAACGTGTACATTGGCATCTTTTAGGTTCAGAGTAACCATTACAGCCTGAGGGGTGATCGTGGTGAGCATCTTTTGAAGAGTATGCATTTTGAATTTGGGAAAAAGAAGAGACTCAGGATGGACAAATCCAGGATAGGGCACCAGGAGCCTTCTTTCCCGGGGGCCAGGAATAGTCTGGTGTAAAACCCTTTTCCTACCTGGTGGTTTGGTACTGGTTCCACACAACCCTGGGAACACAGATTTTGTAACTGAGAAATGGCTTCTGCTCTTTGATTTTGAGGTACATCAGGGAGGTCTGAGACTCTTGTTTCTTTGAAAGTCATGCAGCCATTTGAGAACTTCCAGCACCCACTTGTCGGAGGTAATAAGAGCCTAGTTCTCCTTGAATAAGAAAAGTCTTCCCTCCTACCTTTTCTAGGGTTGGGGATAGGATTGGGGTGGAGTTATTGCTGTTCTCTAGGGTTGGGGATAGGATTGGGGTGGAGTCATTGCTGTTCTCTGCTACAGGTCTTTGGCCTAGAACTTCCCAGTCTGGGTGTTCCCAATGACCACTGCCTTGCCCTGTGAGATTTGTTGCTGCTGTCTATGAGACCTTTTCTTCGTATTTTTCTGCTGACTTGGCTTAGACTGTGAGGGAAAGGACCAATGCTCAGTGGGAAAATTCCTACTAAACCTGGGTGGCTGGACTTGAAGGAAGTCATTAACAGTCTGCATGGATTTAACTTTATCCTCAATTGTTTTTAACACAGCCTCAGCCACAAGTCCAAACAGGGAGTCTTTATCCAGGGTCATCTAGTAGTTTAGATTTGACTTGTCATGGTAAAGGCTGCTCTCTAAGCCAAGCACATCTTCTAATAAAAGAACCACAGACAACAGCTTGGGTAGATGCCTCTAGTGCAACATACTAGTGCAAGGAGTGCCTAGTAACCTGGGCACTCGAATGGCAGAGATCCAACAGTTCTTTGGAGACGTGCTTGTCCTCCAGGGAGGATTTTTTTTCCTCATATTTTCCATGATACTTTGCTGGTATTTAATCACATGGAATTGGAAGTTGAGGGCCCTCACGGCCAGACAGAGGAAGTGTAAACATTCTTTCCAAACTTGTCTAGGCACTTGCTTTCTTTGTATGTAGTATTTTCTTTTTAGGTACTAGCCTTAACTGCTTTGGGCCCAGGAATGACAACCCCTGAACTAGCAGTGGGGTTCCTGAACAGGAATTTATGCAACTCCAGTATCTTACAACACATCTGATTTTCGAGAGGCTGGTGGAAGAGTCTGGGTTGAGACAATTCCATGAAAACATCCTCTACCACCTCCAAAACTGCAGGAAAAGCCAAGGGTTTGCACTGTGGAAGTTCCAGGAACTCCCTCACCCTCTTTTTTGATTGGGGGTATTCGTGTACCTGCCACTGGAAGCATTCTCTCATGGCATGCAGAGCTTCCCCCAAGGTAATGTCCTCATGGGTTGAAGCAGAAGATAAAGCCTCTTCTGAGTCTGAATCCTCAAAGGAGGGGTTCATCTTCTAGGACAGAGTCCTCCTGATCAGAGTCCTCACCTGAATCAGGGGGTTCTGAAAGGGGCTCAGGAGTAGATCTCTCTCTTCCTTTTCCCTGGAGAAAATTTAGGGGGAGACTGCCTGCCTCTGACCACAGGAATAAGGTCCTCCGCCAGCCTTGACTAAGTCCTGTTGGTAACCTGTGAAAAGGGAGCTGGCAGGCCTAGACACAAACACTGAGGTTGCGCTCCTCTTGGGTGTAGCTTTTGCCTTAGGCCTGTGTGCATCCGCTACTCTGCTGCTAGTCCTTCGAAAGGAAGTAATAGTAGCTGGTGGACACCCCTGGGAAGCATTGTTTGTTATGGAAGCCAAAGCCTGCACAGCAGCTCCAGACCTGACAAATGTATTATAAGCTAAGGCCTGCATTGAAGTTGAAGGACCTGACAGCATGTCAGACTCCAAAAAGGTCTCGACAGAGGCATGTGCCACCACTTCACTCACAGAGAGGGGCTGAGAAAGCATGTCACCTTTCTCTGCAATGATAAGCCTTGGGAGACTGGCAGATGGAGAACAGGTGTCATGAGGCCCGAAGTTTGCCTCTTTTTCCTTTTTTCGCTTAGGGAGCTCAATCTCAGGATGACTGATGGATGCGGATTGCTGACAAGGTGCTTAGAATTTCCACCCTACACCTTATAGTTTTGGTACTGAAACAGGTGCGGACAACAATCAGGGACATTGTGGTTTGGGCCTCAGCATGCGACATACAAAGTATGAAAGAGTCTGTGTGGGATTTGTTTTCCATAGCTGAGACAGCTGTTAACTACCTGACATGACAAAAAAAAAAAGAATTCCCCAATGGGGAACTTGGCTTTCAGAAGGTTTCTCACTCCAGTGCGGACAGACGACACACACACACACACTACTGCTTTGGGCTCCGACGGCAATAAAGACTGATGTCATGGCATCAGCTGGCTCCCTTTATACCCAAACGTACTGATGTCAGGGTACAGCATTTGACAGCCTTAAGAAGGGTGAATTTTATTTACTCTGGTGGTCAGGTCGACCAAGGTCTTCTGAAGGTCTTCTGAAGCTGGAAATACCATAAGTCAAGACTGCAACACTGAAAAGTACAGTTTTGTACCTACCATAAATGTAGATGTCCGATAGGTATGCATCTGCAGTCATCACATATGGGTTTGTCCTGCCTCAGGCAGCCCTTCGGTCGGCCGGATTCCAAAGTCTGGGTCAGGCCTCGGCTGATGTCGCACTTTCCCCAACGTCAGAGCGTCTGGGGTATAAAAGCATCAGCCTACGCCATTTTCCTCAGTTTTTCTTGCCCCAGATGCCAGGTGCCCTCTAAGGAAGGCTAAAATTTGGAGAGATGCATTTTAAAAAACAAATCCAAACATGCAAAGTACTATAAAAACAAATACACCATAATAGATCCCCCCAGCTAGCTATAAGAGGGGTAAGCACCCCAAAAAATACCACTATAAAAGGGGTAAGCACCCAAGAAATACCACAGAGGGGAAGGAGGGAGGGTAAACCTGACTGCAGATGCATACCTATCTGACATCTACATTTATGGTAGGTACAAAACTGTACTATGTCCTTCAAGGATGCATCTGCAGTCATCACATATGGGTAGAATACCATAGCCAATCTGGGGGTAAAGGATGGTGTAGCTAAAATACCCTGCAGGACTGCCGTAGCAAAGCCTGCTCGGGATCTGGAATATAAAGGTAAATTGTAATGCTTGGCAAATGTATGCACGGAGCTCCATGTAGCAGCTTCTAAAATGTCCTTGGTAGCCACGCCTCTTAGGAAGGCTGTGGAGGTGGCTGTGGCTCTCGTGGAATGAGGTCTAATCTTAGCTGGCACAGTTTTTCCAAGAAAGGAGTAACAAAAACGAATGCAATTTCCTATCCATTTTGAAATTGTCTGTTTGGAAATTGCTTTTCCTTGTGCCCCAGCAGCATATGCTACAAACAGCTGGTCAGTCTTTCTGTAACTTTTAGTTCTGTCCAAGTAGTAGCACAACTGTCTGTGTATGTCCAGGGTGTGCAGAAGCTTCTCCCCTTTATTTTGTGGTTTTGGGAAGAAGGTAGGCAAGTGAATAGCTTGGTTCAAAGATACCCTGGATACCACCTTTGGCATAAATGTAGGATTGGTTCTCAATGAAACTCTGTCCTGATGAAAAATAAGAAATGGCTGTACTGCCATCAGAGCTTGTAACTCAGATACTCTTCTTGCTGAGGTTATGGCCAGAAGGAAGGCAGTTTTCCAAGACAGAAACTGTAGATCTGCAGATGCTGCTGGTTCGAAGGGAGGAAGTGTTAGTTTTTCCAACACGAAGTTAAGGTCCCAAGCAGGTAGAGGTGGTTTCCTTGGAGGATTGATATTTTTGATTCCTCTTAGAAACTGTCTCAGGAGAGGATGAGAGAAGACAGGTGGATCAACACTGTATTCTGCTGAAATTGCTGAAGCATGTATCTTAATGGAAGAGTAAGACAGACCGTTGTGGAACAATTCTGCCAAATATTCCAGTATATGTGCCATGTTCATCACCGTCACATCTAGGCCCTTTGTTGTGTTCCAAATGTGAAATCTTTTCCATTTTGCTGAATATGCCTTCCTTGTGGAAGGCCGGCGAGCTTCCATAATAATATCCTTCACTCTCTGGGATAGCTTATTCGAAGTCTTCGGTAGCTGAATCACAGGAGCTGGCCGACCGGCACTTGCGAACTGCTTCTGCTTCGGGCACCACGCAGCAAGAAAGACTGGGGAAAATGGCGTCGGCTGATGCTTTTATACCCCAGAAGCTCTGACGTCGGGGAAAGTGCGACATTAGCCGAGGCCAGACCCAGACTTTGGAATCCGGCCAACCAAAGGGCTGCCTGAGGCAGGACAACCCATATGTGATGACTGCAGATGCATCCTTGAAGGACATCACAAAGATCACCACCACTTGTTACAGATCTGCTGGTGGCGGTAGAGTCACTTATTTTGACTGTGTGCGTTCTGTTGGTGAGTCAGTTTGCAACTCACCTGACAACATATGGGTTTGATCTCCAGCTGGATGAATTTATCAATGATGCCTGAGTGGGGAACAGTGTCAAAGGCCTTAGCCAGATCCAAGTGGGCCATATGCACAGATCTGTCATTGTTCAGGGCTTTGGTGACTGTCACAAAGAAGTCCAAGAAGCAGGATCTTTCTTTAACAAAGCCAAACTGGGTTGGATCGAGCATTTGGAGGTCTTCTATACCTTTGTTGATAAGGTCCATGATTATTCTTTCCATAGCCTTGCAGATTAGGCTGGTCAAGCTTACAGGTCTATAGTTTCCAGGGTCTGTGGAGGCACCTCCTTTATGTAATGGGATGACTGTTGCAGCTTTCCATTCAGCAAGTACAAAACCAGTACTTAAGACTGTGGTTAAAAAGAGTACCCAACAGTGCAGTCAGTTCCTGTTTTAATCCATTTAGAATGCAGCCTAGCATATTATCAGGTCCCATAGAGGCTGTTTTTGGCTTTGGAGAGAACATTTATGACCTGCTCCTTGGAGATACTACGTAGAGGGCAGGTAGTAGGGATTCTTTGGGGGGTTATATGGAGGAACAGGGGAGAGAAGTTTGCCCTGAACCTGACAGCTAGCAGGTTGGCTATTTCTGCGGGTTCAGGATAAATGGTGCCATTAACAACCAGTTCTGAGCAGATCTGAATTTTCCCTTTACGGTTTCTGACATAGCTGAAGAAGGCCTTATGGTTTATACTCAGCGAAGGTGGCTAATGTGGATTCATGGTTAGCTTTAGAATGCCTTACAAGGTGTCTTATTTGCTTGTTTAAGCAGAGGAGGGAAGGCTTCCAATTCAGACCGTTGCTTTCTGCTGATGGACAGCAATTTCTTTCTCTTACTGTATAACCTGTTAATGGCAGATGTCCACCAGGCAGGCTTGTTCTTTCTTGAGGATCTTACTTTGATCTTAACAGGTATGGCTGAGTCAATACATTTATATAGATGTTTATACATGACATTGGTGTAAATCCCAGTATATGTGTTCATGTAATCAGTGAGGACAGGGGCTATGAAGCTATTAATGCCGTCATGTATTCGGTTATAATTGGCTTTGGAGAAGTTTTTTTTAGTCTAGTTGCTGCACACAGATGGCAAGATGTTATCGTTACTTCCAATGAGACTAATTTATGATCAGATCTCACTAGGGAGGGCTGCACACACTGGGTGGCACAACAATCGCACGTGTTAGTGAGCATCAGATCCAGAATGTTTGGACCGCTTATGTAGTTGTCAACCAACTGGTCTAGGGCACTGAGTTGATTAAGTCCAAGAACCTTTGGGCAAGTGTCTTACTACATGTACAATTTACTCAATCTATGGATGGGTAGTTAAAGTTACCTACAGCCAGGGCATTTGGTTTTATCTTGAGCGATTCAAGTAGATCCAAGTATGCAGTGTGGGTATCCTGGTTCATGGAGGGGGTCCTTTAACTGGCAACAACTGAGAGGGGTCTTACCTATAGGCAACTGGACCTGGATTAGTTCAAGGGAATAATTTTGTTTAACCAATCTAGAAGTGTATTTATCTTTGATGCATACTGATACTCCACCTCCTTTAGCTCTCGCACTTTCAGTTTATGGTATGGAAGGTATTATAACTTTGTATGGCCAGGGTGCTTTCTGCGGCCTTAAACTAAGTCTCTCACTGCACAAAAGTCAGCTTCTTCTATGGTTAGGGTTGCTTCCATTGAGTACACAGTTTTAGGTTTGGACTCCTAGCGCTTAACAGCATGACCCTGAGGTTGCTTTTTGAAGATATTTTTATGTTGGGAATTTTGTTGTTGTGACATTGCCTGAAAAAGACAAACATGGGGGAAGCAAGAACCTTAGCCAGTAACTAAACCCTGAGGTGACAGATGAAGACCATCTCTGCAAAGCAGCACGGTCCCAGGCTGACAGGTACTGGTTCCCCTTAGAATGACACCAGCAACTAAGCCAATTGTTGAAGTCAATCACTTTTTGTTCATATTGTGGTATCATCTTAGGTGAAGGCAGTATGCTGCTCAAGGCTAGGGACATACCTGCCTGATGCACATATTCAGAGAGCTCAGTCATGTCTCTCTTCATATAGTCCAGTGAGATACGTCTCAAGTCATTCACAACAACATGAACCATGACAGAGTCGTAATGGCACTTGCTGTAGAGACCCGAGTGTGTGCGAGATCTGTTGGCTCCTGGCACCCGACAGACAGCTGACCATAACCTTCTCCTTGATCCCACTCACCAGGCCGGACATCTGTGTCTCTCACTATAGAGTCACCTATGCCCAAAAAATTTGGTTTAGGTGTGCTTTGCCTTAGGGGCTTGTTTGGTGAGACACTTGTGCTTGTGGTTTTGTGTGTACTGAGTGCTGTAGTTACTGTATTAGGTGTAGCATGTTTTGTTTTGGAGACCTCTGATGTTTGGATACATTTCTGGTGAGTACCTCCACGTATAATGGTTTATGTGTTAAGATTGGGGTTTGTGCAGGAGGTGTAGTATGCGGGCTGATAAACTGTTCAGCATCACCGTTCTGTGAAAGAGAGAGCAAGGATTCCAAATTCTTAGTGTATATGCATCTCTCACAAAACTGAGCTTGAGTGGTTTAGGAGTAGTGGGTTGTAAGTGTACATGAGGCAATTGCTACACTGCTTCAGGATACCCATATCAATCAAGCTAGCAGGAGTAATGGAGGATAACTGACCATCCATAATACTAGGTGTAAATTTGCTTACTTTAATGAAGAAGGATGTGGTTTAATTGGGGGCTTAATGCTGGGTCTATACTACTGGGGCTCAAGCGGTATGAGACTATTTGGTATTAGGAGATTTCAGTTAAAGTGGAAATGCTGTAGAAAGCCCAGCTGAGGTGCTCTCTGAGCAGCTAAGTGCAATTTAAGGGACTCCTCAGTCAGAGCATGGGCAGCTTCTAAGGGAAAATAAATCTGCTTTAGCTTTTGTGTCTATAACCGCCAATGATTACCTCCACTGTGCAGTTCTGCGTGAAGGTGCGCTATGTGCAAACAGATGCCTCAGATTGCTCAGATGACATTAGGAGAGCAGTGGCTGCTTACCAAACTCAGTGGAGCTGTGTTAAAAAACAGGAGCAAACCCGCACAAACAGGGCTTATGTAGCAACTGTGAGAATAGAATTTATGTACTTACCATAACTTGGTTTTGTTCAATTTCATTATCCATCACAAATGGGTCTTTGAGTACGTCCTCAGATCTGACGTGGCCGTTTCTTCCAAACATACGATCTGAGCCTCAAACGCCTCCCTCTCCCATGATGCCTCACTCCTCTTCAAACCTTGAGATAGAGTTTGCTGGCCCTTCCTCAAAATGGTTATCATAAAAGAGATACAGAGAAAGAGAAAGTACAGTTTTGTACCTACCATAAAAGTAGATGTCCGATAGGAATGCATCTGCAGTCCTTACAAATGGGTTGTCCTGTCGTCAGGCAGCCCTTCGGTCGGCCGGATTCCAAAGTCTGGGTCTGGCCTCGGCTGGTGTCGCACTTCACCCGACGTCATAGCTGCAGTTATTCGGGTATAAAGGCATCAGCCGACGCCATTTTCCTCCGTCTTTCTTGCCCCAGATGCCAGGTGCCCTCTTGGAAGGCTAAATTTGGATAAATGCCAATGGTTCCAAATAGTAGAGAGCAAACACAAAAAATAAGCATGTATGTACATATATACAAACAAATACACCATAAGAGATCCCCCCCGAGCAAGCTATAAGATGGGCAAATACCCTAGGAGTACCACAGAGGGGAAGGCGGGTGGGTAATCCTGACTGCAGATGCATTCCTATCGGACATCTACATTTATGGTAGGTACAAAACTGTACTATGTCCTTCAAGGATGCATCTGCAGTCCTTACAAATGGGTAGAATACCATAGCCAAACTAGGGGAGGAGGAAGAAGAGATTATGGTGTAGTTAGGATCCCTTGCAAAACAGCAGTGGCAAACCCTGCTCGGGATCTAGAGTATAAAGGTAAGTTATAATGCTTGGCAAATGTATGCACGGAGGTCCAAGTAGCAGCCTCTATAATGTCCTTGGTAGCCACTCCTCGTAAGAAAGCTGTGGTAGTGGCCGTAGCCCTTGTTGAGTGAGGCCTGATGTTCTCTGGAGTTTTCTTTCCATGGTAGGAGTAACAAAATCTAATGCAATTTCCTATCCACTTGGAGATTGTCTGTTTTGAAATTGCTTTTCCTTCCTTCCTGTTGCATATGCTACCAGTAGCTGGTCAGTTTTTCTATTGCCCTTGGTTCTGTCCAGGTAGTAGCGTAACTGTCTATGTACATCCAAGGTATGCAGCAGTCTTTCTCCCCTGTTCTGTGGGTTGGGGAAGAATGTAGGTAGGTGGATAGCCTGATTTAAAGATACTCTGGATACCACCTTGGGCATAAATGTAGGATTTGTTCTCATGGACACTCTATCTTGGTGGAAGATCAGGAAGGGTTGCACTGCCATTAATGCCTGTAGTTCAGATACCCTTCTTGCTGAAGTGATTGCCAGCAGGAAAGCAGTCTTCCATGATAAGTATTGTAATTCTGCTGTTGCTGCTGGTTCGAAAGGAGGAAGTGTCAATTTTTCTAGCACAAAGTTCAAGTCCCATGCTGGCAATGGTGGTTTCCTAGGAGGTTTTACATTTTTAATTCCTCTCAGGAACTGCCTGAGCAGAGGATGCGAGAAGACAGGAGGATCTGAGCTGTATTCTGCTGAAATAGCTGATGCATGTATCTTGATGGAAGAATAGGACAGGCCTTTGTGGAAGAGCTCTGCCAAGTATTCCAGGATGCTGGCTATGTTTTCCTGTGACACATCTTCTCCCTTTGCAGTACTCCAGATGAGATATCTTTTCCATTTTGCTGCATAATTTTTTCTTGTTGAGGGTCTGCGAGCCTCAAGGATAATGTCTTTAACCCTTTGTGATAAATTTGGGTTAATTGATCTTGTGTAATGTTCCAGGCAGTCAGCTGTAGAGTTTTCAGGCTTGGATGCAGGATGTTGTAGTTGTTCTGAGTTAACAGCAATGGAACCAGGGGTAGTGCCCATATTTGTTCCCGAGACATGCTCCTTAGCAATGGGTACCAATGTTGCCTTGGCCAGTCTGGAGCTATCAGGATGATCCTTGGACGGTCCTCTTTGATCTTCAATAGCACCTTGTGCATCAAAGGTAGCGGTGGGAATGCATATGCTGTCAGGTTTTTCCAACTGAAAGATAGGGAGTCCACCTTCCAAGCAAGTGGGTGGTATGTCCTTGTGCAGAATTTCTTTAGCTGGTGATTGTGTGGGGATGCAAATAAGTCTATTTCTGGAAGTCCCCATTTCCTTGTAATGTCTTTGAAGATGTCCGGATGTAGCATCCATTCGTGGGCATCCGTGGTAGTCCTGCTTAATATGTCTGAAAGAATGTTTTCTTTTCCTGGTACAAAAATTGCTTGTAACTGAATGTTGTAGCTCAGAGCCACATTCCATAGGTCCAGTGCCATCCGGCATAGAGGGTATGAATGTGTGCCTCCCTGTTTGTTGATGTACCACATAACTGTTGTGTTGTCTGTCCTTATCAACTGACCTTCTTGGAGAAATGGTCTGAATGTCTGGATTGCCAATTTTACTGCCAGCATTTCCTTTAGATTTATATGCAGGTGCAGCTGGCTTTGAGCCCATAAGCCTTGTATGCATCTGTCCAGCATGTGGGCCCCCCAACCGAGGTCTGAGGCGTCCGTCGTGATGGTTTGGCTTGGTTGAATGCTGTGGAAGGGCAATCCTGTGTTTGATTGACAGGCCTGAGCCCACCATAGGAACTCTTGCTTCAGGCATGGAATTATTGGAATTTTGGTTTCTAAGCTGTGCTTGTGTTGAGACCATAAATTCTTTAGGTACCACTGTAGCTTCCTCATATGCAGTCTGGCATGAGGGACCAGTATTATGCAGGATGCCATGAAGCCCAAGGCTTGTAGTACTTTTCTGGCTGTTAGATGGTTCTGCTTTGTTAATGCCAAGAAGTAGAGAGGTAGATGCTCTTGCTTTTCTGCAGTTAGGAATGCCATTTGCTTTGATGTGTCCAGGTCTGCACCCAAAAAGGTTATTCTTTGGGATGTATCAGCCTTGACTTTTTTATATTGACTGTATATCCCAGGGCTTGTAGCAGGTAAATGACTCTTTGCAAGTCTTCTGTTAGCTTGTTTTTGTTGTCCGCTTGTATCAGGCAGTCGTCCAGGTAGGGGTAAATTTGGATTCCCTGAAGCCTGCAATGAGCAATTACTGATGCCAGGCATTTCGTGAACACTCTGGGCGCAGTAGATAAGCCAAAGGGCAATGCTGAGAATTGATAATGCTCTGATCCTGCAAGAAATCTGAGGTATCTTCTGCAATTTGGTCGTATGGGGACGTGCAGGTATGCCTCCTTGAGATCTAGAGTTACCAGCCAAGACTCCTTGCCCAGCATGGGAAGAAGCTGCTGTAGAGTCAGCATTTTGAATTTTGGAACAATGAGGAATGTGTTTAAAGCGGACAGGTCGAGAATAGGCCTCCATTTGTTCTCTTTTCTTGGTACCAAGAAGAGTCTGGAGTAAAATCCCTTTCCTTGCTCCATAGATGGTACCTTTTCCACAGCTCTCATACTTAATAATTGAGATATTTGTTTTAGAGCTTCCGTCTTTTGATTTGGAGGTAAGTTTGGCATTCCTCTCTTCCCTGGTAGAGTATGGAAGTGGAACCTGTAGCCTTGGTCTATGGTCTGCAAAATCCACTTGTCTCTTGTGATGTAATGCCAGTTTATTGAGAATAAGGCTAGCTTTCCGCCTAAGGGTGCTTCTAGTTGTTCCCTGGTAGGCGGTGCCAGAGCCAAGTCACTGTGATTGTCCTGTTGCAGTGGTGGTGGCTGTGTCTGTGCCTTGCTGGTTGTTACCCTGCCACTGGCGTCCCCTGTAGGCACCTCTGGATTGGTTTCTGCCTCTTGATCGCCTTTTCCTGCCTCTCTGTGCTTTAGAGGAGTCTGGAAAGGACCAATTTTTGGCGGGCCAATTCCTGCTAAACCTTGGAGGTTGGACCTGTAAGAAATCTTTCACTGTTTGTACAGATTTTGCCTTCTCCTCCATTTTCTTCAGTACCTGTTGTGCAGGAGAACCAAATAAGTTGGCCTTGTCCATGGGAGCATCTAACAGTTTTGATTTGACATGGTCCGGTAAGGCCTGCTCTTTCAACCATGCATACCTTCTGATAACTGTGCCAGTCATGGCTGACCTAAAGGAAGCCTCCAGTGCATCATAGCCGCATTTTAAAGAATGGTTACTAACTTGCTGAATGTTATGTACCACTTCCTGAACATACTTCTTATCAAAAGGTTCATCAGAGGATAGTTTTTTAGTTAACTGGTCAAGCATATATTCTTGATATTGGATCATATGAAATTGACAGTTCAAGGCCCTAGCTGACAGAGTAGCAGAAGTGTAAACTTTTTTACCCCATCTCTCTAAGGATCTGGATTCCCTTTCAGAGGGGAGGGGATTTTTAGCAGAGGTAGTTGCTACAGCCTTAGGCCCCTGGGAGATAGTTTCGGGGTCTGCAAAAGGGGCCTTGTATAAATGATGATGTGTGTCCGGGACCCTGTAGTACCTATTGGGCTTAGCAGGGGCCGGAGGTAATGAATCAGGAGCAGTACAAACATCATTAAATGCATCATCTACAACAGAAAGAACTGGAGGTATAGCTAAAGGCCTATGTTGTGGTAAATGCAGGAAGGTTCTAAGCCTTTTCCTGGAGTCTGAGAAATCTTGGCCCTGCCATTGAAATTGTTCCCTCATAGCATGCAAGGTTTCCCCAAAGGAAAATTCCTCAGGAGGAGAGGCAGAAGGGATGGACTCTTCAGCATCAGAGTCTTCGTAAGGGGAAAAAGGAGCCTCTGGAGGGTCTGTATTATCTGAATCATCAGAGGAATCATCTGTGGACACTGGCTCAGGGGGCTCTGCTCTAGGCCTCTTCTCTGGAGGTGGATGAGAGGCCCTGTCTGGATGAGGCTGGGATCCCCGGATTAGAGAAATAAAATACTGTGCCAAAGAAAGCATTTGGGAACTGGAACTGGGCCTGTGAGTAGGGGTCTTAACAGGCACAGTTTTTGTAGCTTTAGCTGCTTTAGCCCTGGCAAAGGCCTTAATGGACATGGCTGCAGGAGGCCTAGCAGCTCCACGTGCAGGAGTAGAAATATCCAAGGGAATAGTGTCTGATAATTCCTGAGAAATCGCAACAGTAGGTTGGATTTCAGAAGCCGATTCCACGAGGGTAGAAGAAGCCTCGGTAGAAGGAATGCTTTCGGCTGAAGGAAGAACCGCTTGCTCGGTTTCAGCCGAAACCGAGACACTCGCGGTTTGCTTAACCGCGGTTTCAGCCGAAACCGCGGACCGCGAGTGTCGGTCCTTTTCCTTGCGTTTTTTGGTTACTTGTGTAGCCGGAGGATCTGACGGCATCTTATAAGCAAAATCAGAGCCGAAAAACTGCTCAGCAAATTCCGACCGACGTCTAAGCGTCCGACGGTTAAAAGAAGCACAGGCTAGACAAGCTGCTACGTCGTGGTCTGGGCCTAAACAAGGTAAGCAGTAAGAGTGGAAATCTTTATGAGGTATTTGTTTCCCACAAGTTAAACAGTTATTCACTTTTTCTGACATCGGCTGAGGCAAGAAAGAGTCCCCAATGGGGTACTTAGCTTTTTAGAAGTCTTCGAAGTTGTATTCGGTAGTAGTAATCTCTGGTTCTGACCGACCGGCACTTGCGAACAGCTTCTGCTTCGGGCGCCACGCGGCAAGAAAGACTGAGGAAAATGGCGTCAGCTGATGCCTTTATACCCGAATAACTGCAGCTATGACGTCGGGTGAAGTGTGACACCAGCCGAGGCCAGACCCAGACTTTGGAATCCGGCCGACCGAAGGGCTGCCTGACGACAGGACAACCCATTTGTAAGGACTGCAGATGCATCCTTGAAGGACATCTACTGGAGCCCAAACTAGGAACCAGTGGGTTCTGTAATCCTCTAGATCGCTCTCAGCTGTACCAGGAAGGGGGAAGGAGGGTGGGATATCATGCATAATGAAACTGGACAACACAGATAAGTTATGGTGAGTACATAACTTCTAATCTGATGTTCTCCATTTCATTATGCATCATGAATGGGTCAGAGTCCCCAGCTACACAAACCCTGGGAGGACCTCAAGGAAGGATATATGCCTCAGCATCACTGAACCAAAAGATGCCCTGTTCCTGGAAGTAATGTACAATTTGTAGTGAGATACAAATGTACAAGCTGTGGCCCAAGTAGTTGCAGTGCAAATTTCATCAATTGCAGTTCTAGCAGAAAAGGCTGATGAAGTAGACATTGATCTGGTAGAACGGGCTCTAACTGGATGGGGAAGTTGATTGCCTCGCTGAGAATAAATCTGGCTAAAGTAACCTTGGACATAGCCTGGCCTAACCTACTTGGCGATAAGGTAATGAACACCTGCTCAGATTTTCTACAAGGCCTAATTCTGTGTTAAGTAGAAATGCAACTGTGAACATCCAAGGAATGTCTCACCTTTACTGAAGTGAGGTCCAGATGGAAAACCTCTTCCACTTGCTACAATATATTTTCTTGGTGGAGGGCTTCTAAGAAACAAAGAATAATTATGTGGAAGATGGTCAGCAAAATCACTGGAAGTAAAGAAACCAAGTGTTTAGTTTGAGGGATCGAAGATTGGGAATCTGTCATTCTGACGGATGGGAAATCAGATCCTGTCTGGGATCCAGTATACATGGAGGATATTTGCTGTGAGACCGCAGGAAGGGAAACCATACCTGACTAGGCCAGTGAGGGGCAATGACTATTAGACTGGTATTCAACTTGTTAGCTTTCTGTAGAACTTTAACTATTAGGGGAATCTGAAGATAAGCATAAATCAGACCCAGGGGCCAATCGTGGCTAGAGCATCCCTTGGTGACTTTCCCAAAGAGGGGATCAGAACGAGGTACTTGCTGCATTTGTTGTTTAGGGGAGGGGCAAAGAGGTCACAGCAAGATTGGCCCCAACGGCTGAATATTTGATTTGCTACTTACTGTTCAGGGACCACTCAAGGGAACTTAATATCGACCTGCTCAGTCTGTCCGCCAGGATGTTGGATTCCCCTGGGATGTGCATTGCAATAAGAAAGCAGTTTGAAGCGATCATCCATTCCCCAAACCCTCATGGCCTCTCTGCATAGTGGGTAAGAACAAGTTCCCCCCTGCTTGTTGATGTACCACACCCATGACATACTGTTTGTCAAAATTGCAACAGTCCCCGGGGGAAGGCAGTCCTGAAAGGCTTGCATTGTGAGAAGAACCACCCTCATCTCCATATATTTATGTGCAATTTGGTCTCAGTAGAGTACCAAGTGTCTTGGACCATCTTTCCCTGAAAATGCCTCCCACCCCAACAGGGAGGCATCCGTGTCACTGTGGCCAAAGGAAGTGGAAGAAAGTACAGTTTTGTACCTACCATAAATGTAGATGTTCGAGTGCTGATACAGCTGCAGTAATCACATATGGGTTCTCTGCCGTCAGGCGGGTCGTCGGTCGGCCGAATTCCAAAGTCTTGGTCCGGCGTCGGTTGTTGTCGCCTTCTTCCCTGACGTCAGTGCGACAGGGGTATATAAGTAACAGCCGACGCCATGTTCTCCAGTCTTTCTTGCCCCAGATGTCAGGTGCCCCCAAAAGGAAGGCAATAGATAATAAATATATATATATATATATATATATATATATATATATATATATATATATATATATATATATGATATATACAAGCAATACAATGTTATCAAAAAAGAGTAGTTGCAAGCAAATACACCATATGAGGATAACCCAAAATAAGTTGTATGAGGAGGAGTTAGCCACTAGTCCTATACCTAGAGGGGAAGGAGGGAGGGAAACCTGTACGGCAGCTGTATTAGCACTCGAACATCTACATTTATGGTAGGTACAAAACTGTACTATGTTCATCGTGCATACAGCTGCAGTAATCACATATGGGTAGAATCCCAAAGCTACGCACAGGGTGGTAGGCACTAGGTAGAACTGGGGTGAGCCAGAATGCCCTGCAACACAGCAGTAGCAAAGCCTGCTCTAGTTTTGGAATATAAAGGCAGGTGGTAGTGTCTTGTGAAGGTATGTACAGAACTCCAAGTGGCTGCCTCCAAGATATCTTTGGTAGGAACTCCTCTGAGGAAGGCTGTAGAGGTAGCTGTGGCCCTGGTGGAGTGTGGTCTGATGCCTACAGGGACAGATTTCCCATGATAGGAGTAACAAAATCATATGCAGTGGCCTATCCATTTAGAAATTGTCTGTTTGGTAACAGGCTTCCCTAGAGCTCCTACAGCATAAGACACAACAAGTTGTTGTGATTTCCTGAAAGGCTTTGTTCTGTCCAAATAGTAACGTAGCTGTCTATGGATGTCTAAGGAATGTAGCAGCCTTTCTCCTTTGTTTTGAGGATTAGGGTAAAAGGTAGGTAAGTGTATGGCTTGATTTAAAGCTACCCTGGATACCACTTTAGGCATAAATGACGGGTTGGTTCTAAGGGAAACCCTGTCCTGATGGAAGATAAGAAAGGGCTGCACAGCCATGAGGGCTTGCAGTTCCGAAACCCTACGAGCTGAGGTAATGGCCAGAAGGAAAGCTGTTTTCCAGGACAAATATTGCAAATCTGTTGAGGCAGCTGGTTCAAAGGGAGGCAATGTTAATTTTTCTGGAATGTAATTAAGATCCCAGGCTGGCACTGGTTGTTTCCTTGGTGGTCTTATATTCTTAGCCCCTCTGAGGAATTGTCTTAGAAGTGGGTGAGAATAACGGTGGATCAGTGTTGAATTCTGCAGAAATGGCTGAGGCATGGATTTTTATGGAAGAAAATGAAAGTCCACTGTTCAGCAGCTCAGCTAGATACTGTAATACCTGAAGCAAATTCAGTTTTCTCGGGTCCTGGCCTTTTTTCTCATTCCAAGAGCAAAACCGTTTCCATTTTGCGGAGTAAGTCTTCCTAGTAGATGGCCTTCTGGCCTCCAGAATGACATCCTGAACCTCTTTGGAGAGTAGGGTCTGCTGTGGTGTTAAGGAATTTTCCATGCAGCAAGATTGAGTGTTTTCAGCTGACTGAAGAGTTTTGTAGCTGTGCTGAGTTAGCAGAAGAGGCATTAGAGGTAGAGGCCAGGGAGGAGTATGTGTTAGGCTCCTTAGGAGTGGGTACCAGTGCTGTCTTGGCCAGTCTGGAGCAATCAGTATCATCTTTGGTCTGTCTGCTCTTGCTTTCAAAAGCACCTTGGGTAGAAGAGGCAGAGGTGGGAAAGCGTACACTGTCCATGCTGTCCAACTGAATGAAAGGGCGTCCACCCTCCAGGCCTTTGGATGAAAAGTCCTTGAACAAAACTTTTCCAGCTGATGGTTCCTGTGGGAGGTGAAGAGATCTATGTCTGGCCTTCCCCATGCTTGGATTATCTTTGTAAACACCTGTGAATGCAGCTTCCATTCGTGTGGATCTGTCATATTCCTGCTTAGATTGTCTGCCAGCATGTTTTCCAAACCTGGCAAGTACTGTGCTTGAAGTTCGATCTGCCATTCCAGAGCCACGTTCCAAAGTGTCATGGCTAGTCTGCACAGGGGATATGAATGTGTTCCTCCTTGTTTGTTTATGTACCACATCACTGTGGTGTTGTCTGTTTTTATCAATAATTGCCCTGGATGTAGGAGGTCCTTGAATGCTGTAATTGCATTTATTACTGCTAGCATTTCTTTTTGGTTGATGTGAAGGTGCTTTTCCTTTTCGGACCATTTGCCCTGAATGCACCTGCTTGTCATGTGCGCCCCCCAGGCGTAATCTGAGGCATCTGCTGTGATGACTTGATTTGCTTGAGGCTTGCAGAATGGGAGACCTGTGTTCGTTTGACATGCTTGGGCCCACCATAGAAATTCCTTTTGCAAACATGGAATTATTGGTATTATTGTTTCCAAATTGTGGCTGTGTTGAGACCATAGGCTTTTTAGGTACCAATGAAGTTTTCTCATATGCAACTTTGCACATGGGATTAAAAGAATGCAAGATGCCATGAAGCCCAGAGCCTGCAGGATTTTCCTTGCAGTAAGCCTGGTACAATTTGCTAGTGTTTTGAAGTACTGAGTTAGTTGCCCTTGTTTTTCTGGCGTAAGATAGGCCATCTGGGTGTTTGTGTCCAAGTTGGCACACAGGAAAGTTACTTTCTGAGATGGTATTAGCCTGGATTTCTGTTTGTTGATTGTGTATCCCAAAGAATTCAGTAACCGTGTTGCATAAGCCAGATGTTCCAGAAGAGTGTGCTTGCTGTCCGCTTGGATCAGGCAGTCATCCAAATAAGGGTAAATTTGTATCCCTTGAAGTCTGCAGTAGGCAATTACTGATGCCAGGCATTTTGTGAATACTCTGGGCGCAGTAGGTAAAGCCAAAGGGCAATGCAGAGAATTGATAGTGGATTGAACCTGCAAGAAATCTGAGGTATCTTCTGCAGCTTTGTCTGATTGGGACATGCAGGTATGCCTCCTTGAGGTCCAATGTTACCAGCCAAAACTCCTTGCCCAGCATGGGAAGAAGCTGCTGTAATGTGAGCATCTTGAATTTTGATGCAGTAGAAATGTATTTAGGATGGATAAGTCCAAAATGGGTCTCCAGTCGGTTCCTTTTCTTGGTACCAGGAAAAGTCTGGAATAAAAACCTTGGCCTTGTTCGTGAGTCGGAACCTCTTGAATGGCTTTCATGTCCATGAGTTTTGTAATTTGTATTTGTGCCTCTGCCCTTTGATTGTGTGGCAGGTTTGGCATGCCTCTCATTTTTGGAAGAGTGTGAAAATGAAATCTGTAGCCTCTGTTTATTATGTCCAGGATCCATTTGTCTGTTGTGATAATATGCCAATTTCCTGAAAATAGTGCCAGCTTTCCTCCCAAGGGAGCTGCCAGCTGAGATATGCTTGGCATGAAAAGGGGGAAGTCACTGGGTTTGCTTTCTGTATTGTTGTGCACTGTCTTCGCCACCTCTTGGTGCTTGAGTTGGCCATTGCCTGCCTCTATATGATCCTTGAGATTGTCCTCTGCCCCTTGAGCGCCTGTATCTACCTCTTTGGGGTTTGTAAAGTACAAAAAAGTGTAGTATCAAGACACGTAGGAACATCCAAGTATACCAAAGTAGAAGATAGTTGCAATACGAAACACGCTGACAACACTTGTAGAAGGCAAACCATTTAATTGGAGATAAAAAATGAGCGCTTTCGCGTGGACATCCACGCTTCATCAGATAATTTACTGAATCTATCTTGAGTTTAAATACAGTTATTAAAGGCGGGAAAGCCTGCTCATTAAGCAATTAATTAATTTAAACAATCAAGTTAAAACAAGCATTTTATTTCTTCAAAGGGCCTGTCACTGAATACAAATTCAAATGGTGACGTCAAACATTTTTCTTATGCCCTTTGGAAACAACACTAAGAATACTTATATACAAAATAATTAAAAAATAATAAAACTAAACAGCTTAAAGTATCTTGTGATCATATCTTGTCATATAGAATGAGCGCATTAAACAACTGATACCAGTAAATATAAATAAATGTATCCATTTTAAATGAGAGCTAATAGAACATTCAAATGTGGATCATGAGTATGTATATAAAAATATATATATGTGGTAGAACTAAATGTGTCAAGATATCACTATATGTGATGATGGCATAGTGTTTAAATATAACTCATAAAAGTGCGGGATAAATGTATGAAGCTATATATATAAAGACAAGGTAGATCAAACTGTCATTTTATGTATTTAAAATACTGTGTGAAATACATATAATCATTTATCATAATCATTTTTGTTTATTCACCTTACATTACCCTTACTTATAATATGTAGCTGTTTGGTATAATCAGTATACATATTAATTATTGACATATATATCAACATGAACAAACAATTAAATAGATAAATAAATAAATAAATTGATTTCAATTTTTTAATCAAATTAATTCAAAAATGACAACATTGCACTAAATAGATAGTCTATAGTGTGTGTATATGCATATGGGCAACACTTATATGGGTGCTCTATTTGTTAAATATATATGTTTAACTGATGAAAATTTATTTAATGGATAATCTCAATTGGATAATATTAAACAAAATGATATATGGGAAACATATGAGAAACCATATATCTATTTCTTAGATGCTAGTGCTGGTTTAATAGAAACATGGTTGTTAATTCCCGGTTCTATATGTGCACCTAACCTCAATATCCAATTGAGTTCCATAAGTCTTGAGATGATTCTCTTTATCTCCACCTCTGTCATCCTGTTTTACCTCTTGTAGGACTCTGAAGCAAAATGTATGTTTGCGGAACTCTATGATATGTTTAGCCAGAGCATTAGTATCAATGGCCTGCGTATATCATATAAATGATTGTAAATACGTTCCTGTAATTTCCTCTTTGTTAGTCCTACATAAAATGCCTTACATTTATTACAGGTTGCAAGATATATCAAGTTGGAAGTGTTACAAGTAGCTCGAAAGTATGGTCTGAAGACATAATCAGTGTTAGGATGTTGAAAATGTTGTATTTTTGTAATGAATTTACATCTGTTACAATTGTAACAAGGGTATGTACCAAACTCCTTAGTATAAATACTATTCACTGTGTTAATGTCTTGTTGTATTCTGAGATGTGAATCACCACATAAGATTCTCTTAAGATTTTTACTATTTTTGTAAATAAACCTAGGATATTTACTAATAATATTTCTAGTTTGAGAATCTATAGCTAAGATATGCCAATTGTTACTAATGACTTGTTGTATCTTTTTTATGTCACTAGTATAAGTAATAATATAACTAATATAGTTGTCTCTGACGTCATTTCTTCTATAAGATCTATAATTGCCTTTTATATATGTCAAAGTCATATTTTCCTTTCCTACAGGCTTGATATCATCCAAGACTTCAGATCTAATACTCTTGACCATAAAAGAATTATAACCTCTGTTCATAAATAGATCCTCCATAAAATGTGCTTCTCTATTTAAATCTTCAGTGTTGCTACACAATCTTTGAATTCTTGTGAATTGACTTTTAACAATAGCTTGAAAGGTATGTCGGGGGTGCATACTATTAAAGCATAACATTGAGTTTTTCCATGTGGGTTTCCTGTATAGGGTTGAATCTATCTTGCCCTCTTTACTAAATCTAAGTGTGACATCTAAAAAGTTTATTTCTTGGTCAGAGATTTCTTGTGTAAACCTTAAGAATGTGGTGGTAGTGTTCAAAAACTGCATAAATAATTCAAATGAGGCCTGTGTGCCTTCCCAAATGACTATAACATCGTCCACAAATCGCCTGTAGAATTTAATATGCTTAAAGTTTTCATATGTGAAAAGATATAGTTTCTCCCACCATAAAACTACCAAGTTGGCATAGCCTCTTGAATGGCTTTCATGTCCATGAGTTTTGTAATTTGTATTTGTGCCTCTGCTCTTTGATTGTGTGGCAGGTTTGGCATGCCTCTCATTTTTGGAAGAGTGTGAAAATGAAATCTGTAGCCTCTGTTTATTATGTCCAGGATCCATTTGTCTGTTGTGATAATATGCCAATTTCTTGAAAATAGTGCCAGCTTTCCTCCCAAGGGAGCTGCCAGCTGAGATATGCTTGGCATGAAAAGGGGGAAGTCACTGGGTTTGCTTTCTGTATTGTTGTGCACTGTCTTCGCCACCTTTTGGTGCTTGAGTTGGCCATTGCCTGCCTCTCTATGATCCTTGAGATTGTCCTCTGCCCCTTGAGCGCCTGTATCTACCTCTTTGGGGTTTGTCTGTGGCTGGAAAGGACCAGTTTTTTGTAGGCCAATTTCTACTAAAACGAGGTGGCTGTACCTGTAGAAAAGCCTTGACAGTTTGCATAGATTTAGCTTTTTCTTCCATTTTGCGTAGTATCTCCTCAGCATTAGTACCAAATAGCACATCCTTTTGTAAAGGAGCATCTAGTAGTTTAGCTTTAACATGATCAGGCAAGCTTTGTTATCTAAGCCAGGCATGTCTACGAATGACTGCTCCTGTAGCAGCGGCTCTACTTGAGGCCTCTAAGGCATCATAACCACATTGTAAGGTGTGTTTACCCACTTGTTCTGCACTATGTATCATATCCTGCAATTCCTTCAAATCTGGTTGTTCAGGTTGAGATATTTTGTTTCTTAATTGAGATAACAGAAACTGATGATATTTAAGCATATGGAACTGAAAATTTAAGGCCCTCATGGCTAGGGTGGTAGAGGTGTATACCTTTTTCCCCCACCTTTCTAAGGATCTAGATTCCCTTTCGGAAGGTAGTGGATTCTTGGCAGTAGAGGCCTTCATTCCCTTGGGGCCTTGAGAAATGGTCTCAGGGTCAGCATTATGGCTTTTGAAAAGAAATTGGTGAGAGTTAGGGACTCTGTAATACCTATCAGGTTTGACTGTTGCAGGAGGCAGGGAATCCGGATTGAGACAAGCCTCCGAGTAAACATCATCAAGTATGTCCAGGACAGGAGGAACAGCCAGAGGTCTGTGTTGAGGTAAAAGAAATTCCCTAAGCCTTTTCTTGGAATCAGAAAAGTCTTGGCCTTCCCAATGGAAGTGCTCCCTCAAGGTGTGCAAGGTTTCCCCAAAAGAAAAATCCTCAGGGGGAGATACAGAAGGAATGGACTGTTCTGCATCAGAATCTTCATAAGGGGAGTACGAGTGTTCCTCCACATCAGAATGTTCTGAGAAAATGGAGCCCTGTTCAGAAGAGGGAGAGTCTTCCTCCACTCTGGGTCTCTTGTCTGGAGGGGGTTGGGAACCCCTGATATAGGAAATTAAATCCTCAGCCATTTTAAGCATCTGCTTTTTAGGCATGGGGCCTGGGGATGGGCCCTGTGCAACAGGCCTCTTGGGATGCATGGCTGATTTGGACTTAGTGAAGACCTTAATGGAAAAGGAAGAAGAGGGTCTAAATATACCCTGGGTGGAAGTGGACCTGTCCACATTAGAAGGCTCAACACTCACAGTGGTGTCGGTGGTTGTAGTCTGAGTTAGGGCCGAGGTACCAGCGGTCTCTGGTACAGAAGACACCGCCAATGAAGTGTCGTCGGTAGTCAGGGACTGCATAGGCGTCTCACCGAGAACCACCACGTGCAGCCGGTTTTGGCGTGGTGTCGAAGGAGACCGCGGACCTCGCGTGTCGGTCCTTGTCCTTTCGTTTTTTGGACAAAACGGTAGTCGGAGTATCCAACGACATTTTATAATCAAAGGCTTTACCAAAATAATGTTGGGCGAACTCCGCCCGACGCTTAATAGCGCGTTTATTGAAAGTAGCGCAAAAGCGACATCCCGAGATGTCGTGGTCTGGGCCTAAACAAGGTATGCAGAGGGAATGGAAATCCTTATGCGGAATTTGCTTCCCACAAGAAATACAATTGTAACTTTGACATCGGTCTGAGGCAAGAAAAGTTTCCCCAACGGGGTACTTAGCTCTAAAGAAGACTTCGGTTTCCAATTTTTCGTAAATTCAGGAGCTGGCCGACCGGCACTTGTGAACTGCTTCTGCTTCGGGCATCGCGCGGCAAAAAAGACTGGAGAACATGGCGTCGGCTGTTACTTATATACCCCTGTCGCACTGACGTCAGGGAAGAAGGCGACAACAACTGACGCCAGACCAAGACTTTGGAATTCGGCCGACCAAGGACCCGCCTAACGGCAGAGAACCCATATGTGATTACTGCAGCTGTATGCACGATGAACATCGAAGGGCCTGTCAAGAAGAAGGTCATCTGTAAGCATCCACCATTATATATGACGCCTGCAAATCGGAGTAAGCCTGACTGGGGTTGATAAGCAAGTGTTCACTGGAGAACCGCATGAAAAACCTGGCTAAGGGCACTAGAAGAATGGCAGCCAACATGGAACCTAGGACCATGAGGACCAGGTCAGCTGGAGGAGATGGGAGTGTCTAGTAGACAGTGAATCTGCTGTCTCAGGAATCATATTCTCAGGAGGGGTAGGGCTGCTATTTGGGTAATTGTGTTCCAACTGTGCACCTATGAATTCAATATCCTGTACTGGGGTCATTTTGGATTTTGCCATGTTCACTGGGATTCCCAGGTAGTGTGCGGCATAACCTGAATCTCCTGGAGTAGTTGATGCCTTGTGGGTGCGTTAGGAACCAATCATCCAGGTAGGGGAACAACTGGAATCCCTGCAGATGGAAGTGAGCTGCAACCACTGCCATGCATTTGATGAACATGCAGGGGGGCAGTGGTGAGGCCAAAGAGTAGTGCTCTGAACTGGTAATGATTGGCCCCAGCCGGAAGCGTCTCCTGGAGCATCTGTCTATTTTGATATAAAGTAAGCATCCTGAGCTCTACAGAGCACATCCAGTCATCCTTGCACAAGAGCGGTAGAATGGACTGTACCGTAACCATGCGGAACTTTGACTTAACAAATAAATTCAGAATGCTCAGATCCATTATAGGTCAAAGGTCATCTGTCTTCTTTGGTACCAAAAAAAAGAAGCGTGAGTAAGTTCCGCGCATCCTAGTTGTTCGGTTGGGACACACTGGATGACTCTCTTGTCTAGAAATTTTTGTACTTCTAAAAGGGCACTCTCCCTCTGACTGGGAGGCATGCTGGGGAGATTATCCTCAGCACTGGGATGAGGAAGTGAAAAGGGAATATAGTAATCTCTGGAAATTATGTTTAACACCCAGGTGTCGTCTATGTCTGACTAGGCTTCTGGGGTAAGGACAGTCTGCCCCTGACTGCCTCTAGAGTATGACAGCTGGGCAGTGCTTCAGGAGTGCTGAAAGGGCCTGTCAGAGAAAGGTTTCCTGAAGCCCTGGTTTTGTGGACCCCCTCTCCCTCTGGGATGGCATCTATCATTGAATCCTTTCCTCCTGCCTCTAGAAGGGGATTCATCTTGCGAATCAAGAAAAGGCCCTTGGGATTTATGGAAAGACATCTTCTTTCTGCTCTGTTGGTTCCTGGAGAAGGTCAGTTGGGGGACAGAAAATTTGATCCCTATGGCAGATGAGGTCTTGCCCTTCATGCTCAATGCGAGTAAGTCTCCTTAACTGACGGTCCAAACAAGAAGGAACCATCAAAGGGGGCGTTAATGAACAACGCCATAAAGGGGTCCACAAACCCACAGTCTCATCCAGACATGTCACCTGAGGGCTATGGCTGAACCAGCCACAAGTGATGTTCCCTCCACTGCATGGAAGATTAACCTCATTGAGGAGTTAGCAATAGAAGCCATAGTGGTCAGCTGAGTGGAAACCTTTTGAAATCTTCCTGTAACGACGACTGTGTCAGAGAGGTGGAGATTTCATTAACCAGAACTCTCTGGAGGAGTGTGAAATGTGTCAAGTAATTCAATGTTTTCAGTGAAAAGGTGGCTGAGGCATATACTCACTTCCCATGTCTAAGTCCTGAGAATCCTTGTTTGGGGGGGTGAACAGTAGAAATCTGTTTGGCAAGCTCTTTTTTGGTGTCTGCCGACACCCCAATGGCATCAACCAGGACACCTTTCCTCCAAAAGGGGTGATCCTGAGGAGGGCTAAAATACTTATCCGTGTGCTTCAGAATAGGTTCTATGGTGTCAGGCTCCTTCCAAGTCTGGCAGGCAAATAAGGTCAATAAGCTGCCCCGCCGGGGCACTCACCAAAGATGTAGATGGTCCTGTCCCAAATGCCTCCAGGAACACTGACACCTACAAGGAAGGGGGTTGGGAAGACCATCCACCCTTTTGTTTCAGGATTTCTAAGACATCACCATAGGGGAGTCTAAATGCTTCCTCTTGTACAGATGCTTCTAGTGGGACCTCCTCCACTGGATACTCGGGGTAGGACTAGAAAGACAGAGGAATCCCTTGCTGAGGGGTATGCTGGAGGCTCTGTAGGAAGGGCTGACCATGGATTGGACAGATGTGAACAAAGCTTTGATCCACAGAGGATTGGGTAGCGTCTGGCGGAAGAGGGACTATGTCTCTAAGCCCTCTCTGCCAAATGGAATGCCAAGGATGCCGGGAGAACCTGCCCCCCCACCCCAGAGGCTGAAGCTCCTAATGGAGAGAAGGAAGAGGACATCCTGGATCAGACATCACCAGAGGTCACCGGCCCCAAACTGTCGAAGGCAGAGGCCCCAAGGGGAAGGGATGGTTCTGAAAAGGCCAGAGCCAACACCAACCCCAAGGAACTGGCACTAAAATCTCAGATCTGGGACCCGATCTGACGGAATTGGCGCTAAGCCGGTCACGGACACAGTCAGAATTGGGGAAAGAGATATCTTGTGCTTCAACGCCGGTCCACTTGGGAGTGCTTGTCCCTGCAGCTTAGAAACAGAGGATCGGATCAGAGGAGGAGGCTGTGAAATTGGAGTCAGAGTTTTCACTTGATCCAGCATGGGTCAGAGAAGGCAAAATCCCCAGCTGGATCTGGGCTTTGAGGAAACTTATCATCCAATCCATATCAGAATGGGACAGCCAAAAAGATCTAGACGAAACAGAGGAATAAGTCAACCGAACTGGTGACATGCTGGGCAGTCTGAGCCACTGAGGGGGACTTGCTCCGGTGCGCAGTATGGCTCCAAGATCTCCAATCTGGTTGAGTGTGACATGGAGTCTGCCCCTGAGATGAAGAGCTGTAGATTTGGATGGTATCCACTGGCTCTGACTGGCTGCTTGGACCAGAGGTCTGAGGGACCAGCAGATTAGAAGGTGTGGCTGGTGCTGACTCCCCTGGATCCACGGGACCTCTCAGATCCGGAGAGAAGCGAGGGCTGGAGGGATCCAACATAGACTCATCTGAAAGCTTTTTCTGTTTTTCTCAACAACTTCCTATCTCTCCCATCTCTCTCTTTTACCTTTCCTGACCCCACCAACTTTACCACTGCACCTATAGTTACAATTTGTATCTACCATGTCTAAAAATAAACCCTCCACCATAATCCACTTACAAATGTTACTCATACTTACACTTCTATCTCCATTAAATCTTGCCTACCTGTTAACCTCCTATGAGCACCCAGTATATACAAACTTGCTACACCCTACTAAACAATCTACCACTTCTTCACTAGCCTCTCACACTGACCATTTCAACATTACATCCATACCCAACTATCTATTACCTAAATACCATAGGACAGCACACATTAGATATAACTTCCCTAGTTCCAGAAGGTATCCATTTCCTCTCAGTAAATACACTAATAATCGATATCTAACACTACTCCACTCCCTAAAGGATGGAGACATTCATCCAAACCCAGGCCCAAACACCTCCATTACCACTCAACTCGTTAACCCAAACCCCTCCACCATTCACCCACTTAAAAAACCTCCAAACTCACTCTTAATAGCTCACCTCAACACACGTAGCATTAATAATAAAACAACACAACTCCATGCTCTCTTGGAACTCTACCCATTTGATATTATTTGTCCCAACAGAAACTTGGTTAAAACCAGTAACAAGACACAATGAAATTTTACCACCTGGTTACATCATACGTCTTGAGCGTGTAACCAAGAAAGGTGGTGGAGTAGCTGTTCTATTCAAATCTGATTTTCAAATAACCATCTTTAACCAAAAACCTCCTCAAGACTCAAATGCTGAGATACTTGTTACCAAGTTTCAGCTAAACCCAGTCAAATCTATCTATATTATTTGCATCTATGTTCCTCAAGGTAATAACATCACTACCATCGAAAACATCCTTTGTTGGTTATCTCTAAACCTTCCCCAAGATACCATAATCCTAGGCGATTTTAACATTGATTGGAATGTTTGCAATAACAACTACCCCACTAACCATATTAATCTCTATGGGTTTACCCAAACTATTACCTCCCCTACTAGAATAAAGAAGAAGAAAGAAAGCACCTTAGATTGGATACTTATTAATATTCAACCCCAGACTTATGAAGCCGGAACCCTCCCTGATGACATAAGCGACCACTCACTAACCTACATTATCAGGCTCAAAACCAATCCAGCCATTCAACCCATATTTAGGGCAATTAGAACCAAGAAAAAATTCAACTTAGATCTATTCCTAAGTGAACTTAAAGCATGTAATTGGTCCCCCTTAAAACACCTTTCTCTTGATGAAGCTGTTGATTACTTTAATACTCATTTCCTAAACATACTCAACCACCATGCTCCGACCCACTCTATCAGGATAAGAACTAAATCTGCTCCATGGCTTACTAAGGAAACCAAGCAAAAAATCAGTCTCAGAAATAAATAATGGAATAAATCACGCTTAACTAAAAACCATGCTGATCTCCAAAACTACAAACTGAGAAATGAAACAAAAAAGCTATATTGTTTGATAAAAAAAAAACTATTACCTACAATTTCAGCAGACCCACCAGAATAAACCTCAAACGTTCTGGTCAAGCATTACTCAATCATTACATCCAAGTCAATCTATCACACCTAACCCTCAAGGCACTGACAAAGAGGATCCTAAACAAACTGCTAACGCCTTGTTCACCAAAGCAATTCAAACTCTTGCCTGTCAGCTCTCTCCTCAAAACGTAACAGCATCTAATTCGGACTCTAACCCACCTCCTCCATTTCTCTTCCAACCTGTCCCCACAGCATTTATTCTCACCCTTATCCAAAAACTGAAACAATGCACTCCTGCTGACAGACTACCCTCAGAATACCTACAGATAGCAGCCAAATCTATTGCTTACCCCATCTCCATTCTCATCAATAGAACCATCACTGAAGGATATATCCCCAAACTTTGGAAAGTCTCTCATATTATTCCCCTTCATAAAGGGGGAGAACTCCACTGAACTCTACAACTATCGTCCCATGGCCCTACTCTCTCCTTTATCTAAGATAATGGAAAGATGTATCCACAGGCAATTGCTTGACCACCTTCTCCATAATAACCTGCTTTCCAACTCCCAACATGGGTTTCGACCTTCCCATAGCACAACTACTGCCCTCCTTTCCTTTATTGACACTATCAATAACAATCGTAATCCTAACAAGCTCTTCTCTGCACTTTTCATAGACCTGTCCAAGGCTTTCGACATGGTAAATCACACTATACTCAAACATTCTCAAATCTCTGTCTCTCGACCCACTAGCTATAAAATGGTTCCATTCCTACTTAAATAGACATCAAGCTGTGCTCTGGAACAACGTTCTTTCTACCCATCTACCTGTTAATATTGGTGTTCCTCAAGGCTCCATACTGGGCCCTCTCCTGTTTTCTATATACATCAATGACCTTCACCAAGTAAATCTCCCCCAATAGACTTCACTGTATCATCCAATGATGGTACACTCATATCCCAACATCTAACTACCAAACTGCTAGGTATCACCATAGACAATAACCTAAACTTTGATGCCCATATCAACAACATTCTGAAAACTACTAATAAAAAAATAGGCTCTCTTTATAGGATCAAATCCTTCCTCACTCCTGCAACTAGAATAACTATTGCCCACACCCATCTAATCTCCACCCTTCTTTATGCCTCACCCACATTTACCAATCAAAAAATAACGTTAAGAAACTAGAAAACTCCTATAATAGCATAGCCAGATTTGCCACATGTAACCCATACAGAACACACCACTGTATTAATCTAAAGCATCTAGGGTGGCTTGAACTACTGCAGCAGCTGAAATTTAATCAACTGGCCATCGTCCACAAAATACTTTATCAACCTGCCAAAACACCCATCCTCTCTAACCTTATTCACCCCTATGATAACGTGAAATCCCTAAGATCTTCACAAAAATTTCTTGTATATGTCAATAATTCAAACACTAGGGCTGGAGACTCTCTTTTTTCTAATTCTATTGGAAAAACCTGGAACCTACTTCCCTCTGAACTTACCACAGTTCCCTCTATTACTCTGTTTAAAAATAAACCGAACTCTTCCTGAAAACACATTGGATGTGCCCCTGTTCTAAACCTGACTGACCAACTTATCCCTCATTACTTGAATCAACCTACCTTCTCATCTCTGAAACTATTTCATCTTAACTACTACTATGCTTCTCCTCTATCATAGTCTTACTTATTACTTGATTCTCTAAAAAATGTCACATATTACTTCTAGATGTATTACTTAACTGCTTCTCCATTTCACTTTCCCTTTCTTACCTAAATCTATACTATATTTTCTTTTCTTTTCTAATCTATTATTCTTTATCAACAATTAAATTCAACTTCATTTAATTATACTAAGTCTAGTCAAATATGTGTAGCCTTCGTTATATGTACTTTATAAATCTGCAACCTCTTATTATTTCTGTCTTTACAGAAAATGTATCTTCATTCTAAATATGTATATCTGTAGATGTGAACTTTATTTGAAATGTGTGGAGCTTTTCTCCCCGGGCCTCTACTGAAAATGGACATATATCCAGCTAGACTAGCCCGGTCAACAAATGTAAAATAAAAATAAAATAAAATAAAAATGTCCCCAGTGAAACAGAGGGGGCATGCTGCTTCTGAAAAGAGGTCTGGGCTCCATTGGAAGGTAAAAGCACTTTCAAAATAAGCTCATTTCACCCAAGGATTGAAGTCTGAGCAGATGTTGCACAGCATTACCAAGTGCCCAGACTCAAGAAATAAACGCAGCTCTTGTGGGCATCCAGCTGGGGAATCTGATGTCCAAAAGAGGCACATCTCTTAAAGCCAGATAAGTCTGGCTTGTTAGGCATGAGTGCTCATAGGAGTGCACTCACCAGCACTACTCGCAGACACACTATACAAACTACTCTATAACTAAAAATAGAGGGAAAGTTTTTTTTTTTTTGGAAAAGAGAAAGGGGAACGAGAGAGAAACAGAAGGTGGTGAAGGACCCCAACACCAGTGAAAAACTGAAGGGATAAGAAAACTACCTAATGGGAGGGAAGGTTAACTAAAGATTCTACAACACTAGTAAAAACCATCATGGAAAACGTTAAGAAACATTACAAGAATGAAGCAGATTTTCCTACTTATGTGAGGACAGACTCGCAATCACATCTGTGCTGGAAGGTGGCAAATGAGATTGGTTTGTAGAGGAGTGAGGCATCATGGAGGAGGGAGGGGTTTGAGGCTCGTATCATATGTCTGGAAGAAATGGCCACGTCGGATCCAAGGACGGACCTAAAGATCCACTCATGATGCATAATGAAATAGACATCATCAGATCCCTTTTTAAAACAAGTTAAGCACTTTTCAAACAAGCTGGTCAATAGCAATGCTAAATACTGAGCCGCCTTATTCCAACAATCTCCAACTCAGATGGGTCCTTTGCTACACTCTTCTGCCACAAGGGTGCAGGAGGCCCTCGTAATGTAATACGGTGATTTTAGTGCTTAGATAATGTCTAGATTCAGCAAATCTGAATCTAGTCTATGCTAAAAAATACAAAGTGCAAGACAAACAGTCGCAAACAGCTGAAAAGTACAGTTTTCTACCTACCATAAATGTAGATGTTAGAGTGTTCACACTGCTGCAGTCATCACACTTGGGTTATCTGCTCTCAGGCGGACCCGCAGTCGGCCTGAGTTCCAAAGTCTTGGTCTGGCATCGGTTGCGGTCGCATCTTCCCGGACGTCAGTGCGACAGGGGTATAAAAAAGAGGCAGCCGAGGCCATTTTCTTCAGTTTTTCTTGCCCCAGATGTCAGGTGCCCCCAAATAGGAAGGCGATACATAATCCTAAGTAAAATACATAAGTAGAAAATAATAGCTACAGCTGTAAGCAAATACACCATACAGAAATACATCATAGAGATTGTATAAAAAGGGAGATATAGACAAAACCCAGGTAAGAAGAGGGGATGGTGGGAGGGTAACCTGGACTGCTGCAGTGTGAACACTCGAACATCTACATTTATGGTAGGTACAAAACTGTACTATGTTCATCATGTTACACTGCTGCAGTCATCACACTTGGGTTGAATCCCAAAGCTAAGGCTGGGCGGTTGGCACTAAACAGGGTTTGGAGAAGCTAGTAGGCCCTGCAGAACTGCAGTGGCAAAGCCAGCTCTGGTTTTTGAGTATAGTGGTAGTGCTTGGTGAAGGTGTGCACTGAACTCCCAAGTTGCAGCCTCCAAAATATCCTTGGTTGGTACCCCTCTGAGGAAGGCTGCTGATGTTGCTGTAGCCCTGGTGGAATGGGGCCTAATGTTACCAGGTACAGGTTTCCCATGGTGTGTGTAGCAGAAACGGATACAATGTCCTATCCATTTTGAAATGGTCTGTTTTGAGGTAGCCTTTCCTTGTGATCCTGTAGCATAGGATACAAAGAGCTGGTCAGATTTTCTGAAAGCCTTAGTTTTATCCAAGTAGAAACTTAATTGCCTGTGAATGTCCAAAGAGTGTAGGAGCCTTTCCCCTTTATTCTGGGGGTTTGGATAAAAGGTGGGCAAATGAATGGTTTGGTTTAGAGCCACACTGGATACCACCTTTGGTATAAAGGAAGGGTTAGTTCGTAAAGAGACTCTGTCTTGATGAAAAATGATGAAAGGCTCCACTGCCATTAGGGCCTGTAGCTCTGAGACTCTTCATGCTGAGGTTATTGCTAGCAGCAGGGCAGTTTTCCATGATAAAAATTGTAAATCGGCTGAAAAAGCTGGTTCGAAGGGCGGTAGTGTAAGTTTTTCCAAAACAAAATTGACGTCCCAAGTTGGTGTTGGTGCTCTCCGGGGCAGTCTTATGTTCTTAGCCCCGCTGAGGTACTGTCTTAGTAATGAATGTGAAAATATAGGAGGATCCGTGTTGTAATGAGCTGGAATAGCTGAAGCGTGGATCTTAACAGACGAAAAGGAAAGGCCTTTGTGCAACATCTCAGTTAAATATTGCAGAATCTGAGGAATATTTGGGACAAGAGGATTTTGGCCTTTAGCCTGGTTCCAGGCGCAGAATCTTTTCCATTTGTCTGAGTAGGTTTTCCTGTTGCTGGGTCTCCTAGCTGCCAGAATGACATCCATAACAGCTTTAGAGAGAAGTGTTGACTGGTTGTTTAGGAAATCTGCCATGCAGCCAGATTTAAAGTCTTGAGCTGGCTGTGTAGAATCTGATTGTTTTGCTGAGTCAGCAGGTGAGGAATTTGAGGTAAAATCCATGGTGGGCCTTGAGCCATGTTCCTTAATACTGGACACCAGTGTTGGCGTGGCCAGTCGGGAGCAATGAGTATCATTTGTGGCCTCTCTAATCTGGCTTTTAGCAGCACCTTTGCCAGAACAGGAAGTGGAGGAAAGGCATACACTGCTAATGTTTTCCAACTGAATGAGAGGGCGTCCACTTTCCAAGCTAGTGTGTGGTATGTCCTTGTGCAAAATTTTCGTAGTTGGTAGTTTTGGAGGGAGGCAAACAGATCTATGGCTGGGCTCCCCCATTTTTGAGTTATCATTGTGAACACTTGTGGATCTAGTTTCCACTCGTGAGGATCCATGATATTTCCGCTTAGTTCGTCTGCCAATGTATTTTTCTTTCCTGGGAGGAATTGTGTTTGTAGTTGAACTTGCTAGGTCAGTGCTGTGTTCCACAAGGTCATTGCTTGCCTGTATAGGGGGTAGGAATGTGTGCCTCCTTGTTTATGTACCACATCACTGTGGTGTTGTCCGTCTTTATTAGAAGTTGTCCTGGATGTAGGAGGTCCTTGAAAGCTGCTAGGGCATTTTGTACAGCTAGCATCTCTTTCTGATTGATGTGGAGATGCATTTGATCTGCAGAACATTTGCCCTGAATACACTGTCCTGCCATGTGTGCTCCCCAGGAATAATCCGATGCATCTGTTATTGTTTGCCTGGCTGTGGGTAAAGTGAAAGGTGGACTCTTGTTGAGGTGACATGCCTGAGCCCACCATAGAAACTCCTGTTGAACGCAGGGAATGAGTGGTATTATTGTTTCCAAGCTGTGGCTGTGTTGAGTCCATACGCTTTTCAGGTACCATTGTAATTTCCTCATAAGCAGTTTGGCATATGGAATTTGTAGTATTCAAGATGCCATGAATCCCAAGGCCTGCAGGGAGTTGGGTCTTTGTTGCCATCATTTTGAAGTATTGAGTCAGTTGTCCTTGCTTGTATGGTGTGAGATAAGCCGTTGTATTTAAGCTGGCACCCAGGAATATTATGTCTTGTGAGGGCACTAGTTTTGACTTCTTTTCGTTTACTGTGTACCCTAGGCAACTTAGTAGGTTTTTACAAACGCCAGATGTTTTAAAAGAATGTCCTTGCTTTCTGCTTGAATAAGGCAGTCGTCCAGGTATGGATATATTTGAATTCCTCTTTGTCTGCAGTATGCAATTACTGGTGCCAGGCATTTTGTGAAGACCCTGGGCGCAGTAGATAAGCCAAAGGGCAGTGCAGAGAATTGGTAACGAGTTGAACCTGCTATAAATCGGAGGTATCTTCTGCAATTTTGTCTGATAGGGACATGCAGGTATGCCTCCTTGAGGTCCAACGTTACTAGCCAGGCCTTCTTGCCCAGCATGGGAAGAAGTTGCTGTAGTGTGAGCATCTTGAATTTGGGTACTTCCAGGTATGTGTTTAGAATTGAAAGGTCCAGAATGGGTCTTCAGGCTTTGTCCTTTCGGGGAACCAGAAGGAGTCTTGAGTAAAATCCTTGTCCTTGCTCCTGTGTAGGAACCTGTTGAATGGCTCATGTCCATGAGTGCTGTAATTTGTCTCTGAGCCTCTGCCCATAGATTTGGTGGCAGGTTTGGCATTCCTTTTATCTATCCTTGAGATACAATATTTAGGACCCATTTGTCTTTTGTGATGATGTGCCAATTGTCTGCAAAAAGTGCAAGTTTTCCTCCCAAGGGAGTTGCCAAGAGGGATTTGCTTGTAAGTTATTGTGTTTTGTCTTCTGATAGTTTGAGACCTGTCTTCTCCTCCTTTCTGGGTTGTGGCACCCCATTGTCGTGGCTTGTAAGAGCCTTGCGGCTGACCTCTGCCCCTTGGGCGTCTGTATTTTCCCCTCTGTGGTCTGTCAGAAGTTGGAAAGGACCAGTTTTTGGTTGGCCAATTTCTGCTGAAACGAGGGGGTTGAACCTGTAAAAAATCCTTGACCGTCTGCATAGATTTTGTCTTATCCTCCATTTTCTTTAAAACCTCTTCTGCTTTCACACTAAATAAAACATCCTGCTGTAAAGGTGCATCCAATAACTTTGCTTTAACATGATCAGGTAAAGTTTGTTCTTTTAACCAAGCATGTCTACGAATGACAGACCCTGTTACTGCTGCTCTACAAGAAGCTTCCAATGAATCAAATCCACATTGCAAAGTATGTTTTCCCACTTGTTCTGCTGCATGCAACAAATCTTGCATTTCCTTGTAATCAGGCTGCTCTGTATGTGTGATCATTTTTTGTTTTAATTGAGACATCAAATATTGTTGATATTTCAGCATGTGAAACTGGCAATTTAGGGCCCTCATAGCTAAAGTAGCTGAGGTATACACTTTCTTTCCCCATCTGTCTAGTGCTCTAGAATCCCTTTCAGAGGGTACAGGATTTTTAGCAATAGAGGCCTTTAACCCCTTTGGGACCCTGGGAAATGGTTTCTGGGTCAGCAGCAGGGCTTTTATATAGGAATTTGTGAGACTCAGGGACTCTGTAGTATCTGTCTGGTTTGGCTGGTGCAAGAGGTAATGAATCTGGGTTAAGGCTACATTCTGAATAAACATCATCCGCAATGTCTAACACAGGTGGAACAGCAAGGGGTCTGTGCTGGGGTAGCAAAAGGAACTATCGGAGCCTTTTCTTAGAATCAGAGTAATCTTGGCCTTCCCAGTGGAAATGTTCCCTCATGGTATGTAAAGTTTCCCCAAAAGAGTAGTCTTCTGGGGGAGTTGCAGAAGGAATTGACTCTTCAGCATTAGAGTTTTCATAAGGGGGAAAAGAGTATTCCTGTTCCTCCGAAGAATCTGACGAAATGGAAACCTGGTCAGAGGAAGCGTAGTCGTCGTCCTCCTGTCTAGGCCTGTTGTCAGGAGGGGGATGGGAACCCCTGATTAGGGTAATTAAGTCTTCAGCCATCTTAAGCATCTGTTTCTTAGTCATGGGGCCTTGTACTGGAGACTGCTGTACAGGCTTCCTTACTTTTAGAGGAGTTTTCAGCTTTGCATAGGATTTAATAGGAAGTGTAGTCGGTCTGAAGACACCTTCAGCAACTGAAGGCCTTTCAACTACACCGGAATCCCCTTCAGCCATGGAGTCAGAAGGGCCTAAAGATAAAGGCTCTGGAGGCCAAGCAATCTCTGCTTGGGAGTCGGATGCGGCCTGGGATTCTAAATCAGCGGTAGTCAGGGGCTACGTAGGTGCCTCACTGAAAACCGGAGAACCAGCGACTGGCCTAGCAGAGGCCTCAGTGTCTGGTTTGGGTCTCGGCTGCCTGTCCTTATCTTTGCGCTTTTTATGCATCCCGGTCGTCGGTTGCTCCGACGGCATGGTATAATTAAATTTTCTATCAAAATAATGTCGGGCGAAATCAAACCGACGTTTAATAGTTCGTCTGTTAAACCTAGCACAAAACCGACAACCTGTGACGTCGTAGTCTGGGCCTAGGCAAGGAATACAATAAGAATGAAAATCCTTATGAGGTATTTGCTTCCCACAAGAAATACAATTAACTTTTTCTGACATCGTTCTGAGGCAAGAAAAGGTTCTCCAACGGGGTACTTAGCTTTATTGAAGACTTCGGTCTGAAATTCGATTTGAAAATCTCAGGAGTCGGCCGAATGGCACTTGCGAACTGTTTCTGCTTCGGGCACCGCACGGCAAGAAAGACTGAAGAAAATGGTGTTGGCTGCCTCTTTTATACCCCTGTCGCACTGACGTCAGGGAAGAAGCGACCGCAACCGACGCCGGACCAAGACTTTGGAACTCAGGCAGACTGTGGGACCGCCTAACGGCAGATAACCCAAGTGTGATGACTGCAGCAGTGTAACACGATGAACATCAGTGAAAAAGCAAAACAGTTAACTAAAAAAAAAGTTAAAAGTAGGCGGCAATTCAGTGATGCACAGTTTTAAAAAAGTGCAGTACAGTGAATAAAAATACTTATCACACCTGTTCAAGTTCACGTCACTTCTCCTTTGATTTCTTAACTACTGGATGTCTTTTCTATGGTTGTTAATAAAATGCAACTTTTTGTCCCCTCTTAGTTCATTCTTCCATGCCTTGCTCCATCTGCATGACTTTTTTCTTGTAGCAAAAAACCCTGTTGCAGAGCTAAACACTGCAAAACTGGCTATTCCATCGGTTGAGAATACCCTCATTGTTTTCTCTTCACCAGTTGTTTGTAATTCCAATCACTGTTTCTTCCTCCTGTAATTCTCACTCTGCCATGTCACTCTTGCTTCTTCTTCCTCCTTTAGCACTTCTCTCCAGTTCTTCACCTTTCAACTCTAACATTTATTTCATTTCCTTTTGCTTCCTTCAGTAAGTTTTCTCCTGCTCCTCTCTCCAGCTCTGTTGCACTCTGCTGCATCACAGGATTCCTGGAACTGCAGCATCAGCCCTCCAGTACCACCTAGCAGCTCCAGTGTGTGCTTCACTTCCTCTGCTCCAAAACATCCCTGTTCCCCAACCAAAATTTCCTTAGTATAAATACCACCTTGGGTCTTCCCTGAAAAGGAGAGTACTGACTAAGTGGGACTAAACCCGTTAACAGAGAATAATTAAAATAAATAAAACCAACTTGTTCTCATACCCCCAAAGGTCCCTTTATTAAATGCGCGTCACAACAAGTGTTGAGGACCCCAGCATACAACATAGTAGCCCTGTGTTGGGGATTACACTTACAGGTTCATAGGTTTATACTAGGCTATCTGCCCTAAGGCATTTATAAGCCTATCCCAAAGTTTTGTGGCTTACGCCACCCCTTATATGAAAAAATACTGTGCCCATTAGTTTGTTGTGCCTCTGTCTAGCAGTGACACAGAGATGATTCCTGGGGTAAACCTACGATCTCCCATCCACAGGTCAAGATTTTTCGAACAGAGCTAGCGAGGTGCTCTGCCTCACATGGACCGGGATTTTATTCCACAGCATAGGGAGTCTCTGAGTGATAAATCTATCCCTCCAGCACGTCCTATTTATATCCGTGCTAAGGTTTAAGTTGCTTGCTCTAGTGGTTTTGGTGGATTTTGATTTTTTGAGGTGGAGCATGTCCATTAATTCCGGGTTGGACATGGCCTTGTATGTCAGGCACATGTCACCTCTGAGCAGATGGTATGCAACTGAATAGAGCTGGAGTTTCTTCAATCTGGCAGCATATGACAGATTTTGGAGTCCCTTTATCCTTTTGGTGAGGAACTTTTGGGGTCTCTCCAATTGCTGCAGATGTCGGGTGAGATACATCCCGAATGGGGCATTGTACTCGATCATTGGTCTGATAAGTGAAGAGTACAGGGGAACAATGACCTCACTAGATCTGGATGTGAATCCCTTCATGATCAGGTGGGCAATGTAGAAGGTCTTTCTAACCACTTTAGCAACATGAGTGTCAAAAGAAAGGCCACTGTCAACCTGGGTCTCCAGGTCCCTGATAACCTCTTCTGTGCTTAGTGGATTGCCACCTATATGGTAGCTTGGGGTTACCTTGTTTTTCCCGAAGGGTATGACTATACATTTTTTGGCATTTAACTTCAGGCCATGGCTCTGGCACCAGCTATCTGTTTCCGTGAGTCCCTTCTAAAGGATATCCGTGTCCGATGCACTTTCCACTATGGCGCCCAGTTTGCAGTAGTCTGCAAACTTTGTCAGCCAAAGTCCTCCCATGTTGGCCTGTACTTCTGAGAAGTAGATGCCAAACAACAGGGGGCCAAGGACAGAGCCCTGTGGGACACCACTTGTGACCGGCTTGGAGTCTGATATAGCACCAGCAACTCTAACCCTGTGGGTTCTGTCCTTAAGCCAGTTTGCAACCCATCTTGTGACATATGGGTTTACATTTAAGCTGGTAAGTTTTTCTACAATACCAGAGTGGGGTATTGTGTCGAAAGCCTTTGCAAGGTCAAGGTAGGCTGTATGGACTGCCTTTCCCTCATCAATGGCCTTGGTGACTGTTTCGAAGAAGTCGACCAAGTTCAAAAGGCATGATCTGCCCTTGATGAAGCCAAACTGGGTCGAGTCCAATGTCTGCAAGTCCCCTATATCTTTGTTTATGAGCTCCATTATGATCCTCTCCATAGCTTTGCAGACTAGACTTGTTAAGCTTATGGGGCGGTAATGACCAGGGTCCGTAGAGGCACCGCCTTTGTGGAGTGGGACCATAGTTGCCGTACGCCACTCCTTGGGCACGTATCCTGTGGTAAGGCTGAGATTAAACAGCTGCCTTATGTGCGGGTTTAATTCCTCATTTAGCTCGTGTAGCACACAGCCGGGGACACCATCCGGTCCCATTGATGCTGTGTTTTTAGCTTTAGAGAGAGCAGCTTTCACCTGCGCATTTGAGATGTCTGGGAGGCTACACTCCGCTGGGACAGTTATCTCTCCTTTAGGGGGGGGGAGGGGGGTGAAGTTTGCACTGAACCTGTCTGCCAGTATGTTGGCAATGTCTGTGGGTTCAGTGATTTTTGTATCATTTTGGACTAATTCTGAGCATATCTGGGAGTTTCCACCCAGGTTCCTAACATAGCTGAAAAAGGCCTTATGATTGTCCTTTGAATCCATGGCAATTTTTCTCTCAAAATTGGCCTTAGTTGATTTTATGAGTGCTCATATTTTTTTACTAATAATGATCAGGGGTGACTTCCCTTTTATGGATTTTGTTATCACACTTCTCACACTTTAAATCCCGAAAGCTGTGCAAAACTGTCAAATGTTAACATTCACTCAAAACAGCCGCTAACTACAAGTGAACTAAATATAGCCTTAAGTATCTCCCCACAACAAGTACCAGACTGTTAGAAAACAAATGAAAAGGAGCAGAGCAGAGATCTTTGGCCTAAGAGGGAGAGCTAAGAAAGAAGACAAAATGTATACTCAATTCAACCAAAAACATAAGAAAGGGATGGATCAGACCTGAAACGTAGTCTGAAATCATGGAAAGCATAAATTTGAAGAAAAGCAGCAAGTCCTAACAGCAAGCTGCAGAGCAAGTGTGAAACTTAAACCTAGAGAGAAAGAGGTGTGTAAAGACAAAGCCTAGGCAAGTTTTCAGGTGCTAAGCAGTCAAATCCTACAGGTTTTGAAAATTATCAACTGGATCATCCTAATATGTATTTCTAACGGCAGACACTTCTAGCTACATAAAAATTTTGCAGTGTTCACATCCAGGGTGTTCAGGGCTCTTCCCCTCTCTGCTGTGTTTTTTGTCACAACACAGAAAACAGGGAAACGCATGGGATTTGCTTCCGGGACAGTTAAACACACTATCAGGAGGCAACAGAGGTTACTACTAATGGATATTCAGTTCTTGGAAAAGGTCAAACTGGTTCCCTACGTTTGAAGGACTGCAGCTTTGAGTTCCTGTGAGCAGGTGATGGTCACCACGGAGAGTTTTGTAAGAAATGAACTTTCCCATCACTGATCTGGTAGGCTTGAATTAGAAGTTATGTACTCACCATAACGTTCCATCTGAGTAGGTGACTTCATTTGGATGCAACCTGTGGGTTTCGGATCCGACCTCGGATCCGAGCCGGCATTTCAAAAGCTTAGGATCCGAGCTCCTAGCTCCTCCCTCTACCCATAATCCCCTGCCAAGCCCTAACTGACCTCAGATTGAGTTTGCCTATAGAATACTAGAATAAAAAATATCTAAATAGATGAATAAACTCTTATTGTACAAAGGTCAGGGGGATGGAGGGGGGGATGGTTGCATCCAAATGAGGTCACCTACTCAGATGGAACGTTATGGTGAGTACATAACTTCTAAATCTGAAGTAGGCAGACTTCATTTGTCTGCAACCTGTGGGACAGAGTCCCCAGCTACCTAAATCTTGGACGGCCGTCATGGAAGGATGTTCCGGAGCACCGCTGAGCCAAAGGATGCTCTCCCCCTGGAAACAACATCCACCTTATAATGTGAAATGAAGGTATGAGACGAGGCCCAAGTGGCTGCCGCGCAGATATCATCCAATGGCACTCGGGACTTAAACGCGGCTGAAGTGGAAACTGCCCTAGTAGAGTGAGCAGTAACCCTCTGAGGAGCAGGCTTACCTGAAGTGTCATAAGCCTGCAGAATACAATTAGCAATCCATCTCGACAGTGTGACTTTGGAAACAGCTTTGCCCATAGCAAATTTAGCAAAGGAGACAAACAGTTGATCTGATTGTCTATGACCAGCCGTTCTGTGAATGTAAAAGCGCAATTGCCTATGAACCATCTAAAGAATGCAGCTTATATTCTCCTTTGTTTTTATAGTTGGGGAAAAACACAGGTAAATTGATTGATTGATTAATATTAGATTCCGAAGAAACTTTTGGAAGAAAAGATGGATTGGTCCTGTGGCACACCCTATCGGGAAAAAAGGAGAGGTAAGGCAGTTTGACACATAGAGCCTGAAGTTCCGACACTCTTCTGGCTGATGTGATGGCTACCAAGAAAGCAGTCTTCCAGGAAAGGTACTTTAGATCTGCAGAAGCTGCAGGCTCAAAGGGGGTAGCAGTAAGGGCCTGTAGAACTAAGGATAGGTCCCAAGGTGGTACAGCTTCTTTGACCGGTGGCCTCAACAGAAAAACTCCTTTAAGAAAGGTCTTGCAAAGTTTTGCAGTCATGAGGGGAGCTGACTCATGACCCACATGATAATGGGAAATCACTGCCATTTGTACCTTTACCGTGGAAGAACTAGCCCCTTGATGAAAGAGGTCTGTTAAGAAGTCCAGTACCGCAGACATAGGTGCCGAAAAGGATCAACATTGTTCTGGATCGCCCAAATAGAAAACCTTTTCCATTTGCTCCGGTAAACCTTCCTAGTGGAAGGTTTATGAGCCGCCACTAAAATGGCCTTGACAGGTGACAAGATACCGGGAGTCCTAATCAAGGATGGAACTGGAGCAGCCAGGCTGCCAATTTCAGGGTGTGTAGATTCGGGATCGGGAGTTCTTGAGGATGGGAAATGAGATCCGGGATCGGATCCAGAATCCAGGGCGGATTCACTTTGTGAGACCATACATAAGGGAACCAAGGCTGACGAGGCCAGAACGGGGCAATGAGAATCATTCTGCTCCCCAAACTGTTGGCTTTCTGCAAGAGCCTCTGCATCAGAGGTAGTGGAGGATAGGCATAAAGGAGTCCGGGAGGCTAAGCATGCACCAGAGCGTCTCTCGGGGATTCCCCAGGTGGGGGAAGTAGAGCGAAGAAACTGTCGCATTTGGCGTTTGAGTGAGAAGCAAAAAGATCGCAACAGGGTTGCCCCCAGACGGCAAAAATCTTCTTCACTACCAGAGGATTGAGAGACCATTCGTGCGGGGAAAGAATGGTGCGACTGAGCTTGTCCGCAAGGATGTTGGATTTTCCCAGAATGTGCATTGCTACAAGAAAGCGTTTGGTGGAAATTGCCCATTCCCAGACTCTCATGGCCTCTCGACAAAGGGGATAGGACCTGGTTCCCCCCTGCTTGTTGATGTACCAGACTACCAACATGTTGTCTGTCTGGATCGCAATAGTCCCCGTAGGAAGAAGGCTGTGAAGTGCTTGCAACGCTAGGAGCACCGCCCTCATCTCCAGGACATTTATATGCAACGAGGTCTCTGAACTGTTCCACGTGCCTTGGACAATCTTGCCCGCAGAATGCCCCCCCGAGGCGAGAAGCGTCCTTAGTCACCGTGGCTCGGGGGAATGTTGCACAAAAGGGTCTCCCTGCCAGAGGCTCCGGAGACTGGAGCCACCAAAACAGGGAGTCCCTGCATGCCTTGCTGACCGCTAACGGGCTGTTGAGAGAGGAGTACAGCGGGGACCACTGGACCTGTAGGGTCCATTGAAGAACCCGCATGTGTAAGCGAGCATGAAGAAGTGGAATAGCTGCTGCCATTGAACTTAGGGCCCTCAGGACCGAAGCCGCCATCGGAAAAGGTTGCAGGACTGCTGTGATATGACACCTCAGGCTGGCTAGCCTGTCTGGAGTGAGGAAGGCCCGCATTGATCTTGTGTCCAACCTTCCTCCTATGAAATCTATAAGTTGTGTGGGGTGCAGTAAAGATTTTTCCCAGTTTATGGTGATGCCCAGCCCAGCCTTGGGGCTATAAGGAGGAAATAGTCCCTGGCTGAACACAGTAGATGCCTTGATGATGCCGTCAGGAGCCAGTCGTCCAGGTACAGAAAGACCTGTAATCCCTGGAGTCGCAGGTGGGCCGCTACTACTGCTAGTACCTTGGTGAACACCCTGGGGGCAGAGGTGAGACCAAAGGGAAGGACCCTGAACTGGTAGTGGCTGGCTCCCAGCCGGAAGCGGAGGAACCTCCTGGACCGTCTGTCCATCCGAATGTGGTAGTACACGTCCTTGAGGTCGATAGAGCACATCCAATCGTTCTCCCGCAAAAGGTGGAGTATAGATTGTAGGGTGACCATCTGGAACTTTTGCTTGGTTACAGACAGGTTCAGCAGGGAAAGGTCTAAGATCGGTCTTAAGTCCCCCGTTTTCTTTGGCACCAAGAAGAACCTGGAGTAAAACCCTGATCCGGTCTGATCTCGGGGGACGCGCTGGATGGCTCTTTTTTCTAGCAGCTGCTCAATTTCGACAGCTGCTGCCTCCCTTTGGTCAGGTGGTACATCGGGGAGGCTGCGGGATCTGGGGATTTTGCTCAGGGGAATGGCATAACCTCTGGATATCACACGAAGCACCCAACGGTCTGATGTGATTGACTCCGAAGAAGTCAGGTGCCTCAAAAAACGCCCCCCGACTGCCTCCAGAGACGGACAGCCGGGCAACCCTTCAGGGCTGTTGCGTGGGTCTGTCAGAGAAAGGTTCTCTGGACCCAAAGTTCCTAGGAGCCCCTCTGCCTCTGGGACGGCGACCTCCCTGTCCTCCTCTGCCATGGAAGGACTGGTTATCCGGAGCAGGTTGGGACTGCTGCGACTTCCGGAACCACATCATCTTCTGTCCCTTTTGGTTCTTCGAGAAGGACCTCTGGGGAGCCGAGAAGTGGACTCCGACGGCAGACAGCGTCTTCCCGTCCTTCTCGCTCTGGACTAATGTTTCGCGAACAGTTTGCCAAACAAGGCAGAACCATCAAAGGGGGCATTCGCGAAGGTCGCTTTGAAGGGCTCTGCAAAATCACAGTGGCGGAGCCAAGCCTGACGCCTCATGACTAGGACCGCTCCACTAGCTCTAGCGGCTCCCTCAGTAGCGTGAGAAAGTAGCTGCATAGAAGTATTGGAAACTGCTCTAAGAGTGGCCATACGGGTGGAGTACACACGTTTGTCCTCACCCGACATGGATTCTGGTGGGGGGGGTGCAGTGTACTCTTTAATCAAGTCCCACTGCATCCTGATGACATGTGCCATGTAGTTCAGCGCTCTCAAAGAGAAGGTTGCTGAACTAAAAACTCGCTTCCCAATGCGATCCATCGAGCGGGACTCTTTGCCCGGAGGATGCATAGAGGGACTCTCCTGGGCTAACTCCCTCTTCGTGGCTGCGGCCATCATCATGGCATCTACCGGGGGGCCCTTGCTCCAGTGAGTGCGGTCCGCTGGGGGGCTCAGGATACGGTCCGGACGCTTGGGTACAGGCTGAACGGTGTCCGGATCCTTCCATGCTCTGGTGGATATAAGGTCCACCAGAGGATCAGCAGGAGGGGACACCCAAGAGGTAGATGGACCCGCCTCGAATGCCTCCAAGAACACAGACTCGTCTGAGGAGGCCTTGGGGGCAGACCACCCCCCCCTGATCCTTAACATCTCCATAATGTCTCCAAAGGAGACGTCTTCCGGGGGTGATCTTGGGGAGCCCTCCCCTTCATCCAAGTCTGTGTCTTCGGTAATGGACTCAGGGGAGTCCACGTGCCTCCTTTTGCACTTACGCTTCCGAGGCACTTCCTCGGGGGGACTGTCCGAGGAGTCCTCTTCAGCAGCTAGATGTTCCAAGGGAACTACTTGGGACATCGAGGCGGGCTGTCCCTGGGACCGGCTGATGGGAGCCTGGCCCAGCTGCAAGGGAGTGCGGGTTGGAGCCGTGGCAGGGACCGGGGGTCCGGTAGTCCTCAACAGCGCCCTTTCCACTACGTTGAAGGCCGGGGGGGGAGCCAGCTTCTCTAAGCCCCGAGAGCCGACCCCCACTCGGATCAGACGCACGGACCGGAGTCGGAGCCGAAACCGTCGGATCCGAGAGACCGGTGTGCCCGGGGGGGGGGGGTGCCAGCTTCTCTAAGCCCCGAGAGCCGACCCCCACTCGGATCCGACGCACGGACCGGAGTCGGAGCCGAAACAGTCGGATCCGAGAGACCGGTGCGCTCCGACTTAGACGGAGTCAAACACACACCAGCTCCCTCGGATCCGAGGCTCGGCCCTCGGCTCCGAGAGGTCGGGTCCGAAGTACCCAAAGCACTCAAGGGATGGGTCGGATCCGAGATGCGCCGACCTGTCGGATCCGACCCACCCCCGGATCCAACTCTGCCCGGCACCGACAGCTCCAAACCCGGGGTGTGGGTCGGAGAAGGAGCCAAGGGGGCGAAAAAAGGGGTCGAAGCCCCTCCCGGATGGGGGGGGGCTAAGAGCACTCCCATTTGCATCTGGGCCTGGATGAAACGCCTCATCATCCGGTCCATGTCTGCTTTGGACATTGAAAAGGTGGATCTAGATGAGGCCACCGAAGCGGACCTAGAGAGCCGCCTCGGGGACCTCACTGAAGGGTTAGCCTCCTCCTCCTCGGGCCCAGAAGAGAACCGAGGGGAGTGGAGCCGAGGAGGAGGAGATCTAGTAGACACAGGGGAGGCCCGTTTAGATGGAGGAGCCGAGCTTAAGGTCTCAGCTCTCCGTTTGTGGTGCCTCTCCTTGTGTCTCTCCTTCTTCTCTTTCTCCCTTATAGTCTCTCCCTCTCCTCCGGCTTTTTGGTGGGAGGTTGAGTCCCTGCCGGGGGAGGGGAGACCGCAGCACCCACGGAAGGCTGCTGGCTAGTAGGGGCAGAGGCCGGAGCCGCATCTGGAGGGAGAAGTCCCGCCAGAACAAGCTTCGACCTCCGCTCCCTTAAAGCTCGGTGGTTGAACCCTGCACATATGGTACAACCAGATGACAGGTGTTCAACCCCCAAGCATTTAACGCACCGAGTGTGGCCATCTGCTGGGGACAGCTTGTGGCCACACTCGGTACATTTAGAAAACACTGCCTTATGGGCTTCTGACATCCTAAGCCCTAACAGGCCTAACACACACACAGCTAAAGAACAAACACACAAACTACGCAAAACCCGTGAAAAAAATTAACAAGGTAAAGAGAGGAAAGCCTAACACATACACTCAAATTAACTAAATATCAAAATTTTAAAGTTTTCCAGTCAAAAACTCTTATCTTAACCAGGACCTTGAGGAGTCCGTTGCAACTTGAAACGCGGCAAACAAAATCTGAGGTCAGTTAGGGCTTGGCAGGGGATTATGGGTAGAGGGAGGAGCTAGGAGCTCGGATCCTAAGCTTTTGAAATGCCGGCTCGGATCCGAGGTCGGATCCGAAACCCACAGGTTGCAGACAAATGAAGTCTGCCTACTTCAGATCAACAGTTAAATCCCTACTTTGCTTTCTTCTCCAGTGAAACAAAAAAATGGAGCTGGATGAAGTGGTTCAGGAACATTTTAGAAACCACTGTCAATAAAAGATGCAACTTTGTTCAAAGGGACACACTTGACAAAGACCAAAAATAGTTGACGACATAGGAAGGCCTGCAGTTTTAACGGCCTGCAAGTGAAGGTGACAGCAATCAGAAAAAAAACATTTCCAAAGAAACAAAAGTACAGTTGTGTACACTTACCATAAATGTAGATGTTCGAGTGTATTTACTGTTGCAGTCATCACATTTGGGTTACCTGCTTGCAGTTGCCCTCAGTCAGCCTGATTATCAAAGTCTTGGGTCCTGCGTCAGTTGCTGTCTCATCTTCGATGATGTCAGGCAGTCAGGGGTATAAAGCATGCAGCCAATGCCATTACATCATTTTTTCTTGCCCCAGATGTCAGGTGCCCCCCTAATGGGAAGCAAATATATATACAAGGTTATAGCTCCAACACAAAAGCAATTACACCAAAAAGCTTTTAAGCATAGTAAAAAGGGATAGAGGTACAGCCAAAATAAGTCAGGGGGCTGGAGGGAGGGTAACCAGGACAGTTACCTTTTATTCTGTGGATTAGAAAAGAAGGTTGGCAAATGAATGGACTGATTAAGAGCCACACTGGATACTACCTTGGGCATGAAGGAGGGACTGGTCCTGAGGGACACCCTGTCCGCATGAAAGATGATGAAAGGCTCCACTGCCATAAGGGCCTGTAATTCAGACAGGCTTCTTGCTAAAGTGATGGCTAAAAGGTAGGCTGTCTTCCAAGAAAGGAATTTCAACTCTGCATTTGCAGCTGGCTCAAAAGGAGGTAGAGTAAGTTTTCCCAATACAAAGTTAAGGTCCCAGGCTGGAGTAGGGGCTCTCCTGGGTGGTCCTAAGTTTTTGGCCCCTCTGAGGAACTGCTTGAGCAGTGGATGAGAGAAGAGGGGTGGTTCTGTGTTGTAATGAGCTGAAATGGCTGAGGCAGGAATTTTGATGAAGGAAAAAGAAAGGCCCTTGTGAAGCATCTCAGTTAAGTATTGAAGAATCTGAGGTAAATTGGGAGCTGATGTGCTCATCCCCTGAGTCTGCATCTAGGAATAGAATCTTTTCCATTTTTCAGCATAAGATTTTCTAGTACTAGGCCTCCTTGCCTCCAGAATGATATCCAACACTTGTTTACTGAGGAATGGTAATGAGAGATCAGGTAATTAGCCAGGCTACCAGGTTCAAGGTTTGGTGCTGAGGGTGCAGAATCTGGCCACTCTGTTGTGACAGCAGGGTAGGGGTCTGAGACAGGTGCCATGGTGCCAGCAGCGACACTGCGCAAGAGGGGGTACCAGTGTTGGTGTGGCCAGTATGGTGCAATCAGCATCATCGTTGGTTTGTCCTGTTTGATCTTTAGTAGTACCTTGGAGAGGGCAGGCAGAGGAGGAAAGGCATAAACTGACAGATTTTTCCAGGTGAAGGACAGGGCATTCCCTTTCCAAGCTTGTTTGTGGGGTGTCCTTGGGCAGAACTTGTCCAATTGGTAGTTCAGGGGGGAAGCAAACAGGTCCATCTCTGGATTCCCCCATTTGTTTATCAAAATGCTGAATGTCCTTGGTTCCAGTTTCCACTAGTGTGGGTCCATGAGATTTCTGCTTAGATCGTCTGCCAGTGTATTTAGCTTTCCTAACAGGAATTAAGCCTGTAAGTGCACTTGGCAGCTCAAGGCTGTGTTCCACACAGCCATGGCTAGTCTGCAGAGAGGGTATGAGTGGGTTCCCCCCTGCTTGCTTATATACCACATAACAGTGGTGTTGTCCGTCTTTACCAATAACTGTCCTGGAAGAATGTGGTCCTTGAAGGCTGTCAGAGCATTCTGTACCGCTAACATTTCTTTTTGATTGATATGCAGGTTCATTGACTTGGGTTCCATTTGCCCTGAATGCACCTCCCTGTCAAGTGAGCCCCCCATGCATAGTCTGATGCTTCTGCTGTTAGGGTTTGGGCGGCAGAGTGAATGGCAGCCCCTCGTTTTGGTGGCAGGCCTCTGCCCACCAAAGGAACTCTAACTGTAGGCAAGGTACGATAGGAATCATTGTTTCTAGATCCTGAGAATGTTGACACCATAGGCTTTTTAGATACCATTGTAGTTTCCTCATATGTAGTCTTGCATATGGAATTAAGAGAATGCAGGAGGGCATGAACCCCAAGGCTTGCAGTATTTGTCTTGCAGATAGCAGGGTCTTGATGGCCATTAGTTTGAAGTAAGCTGTCAAATGAACTTGTTTCTCTGGCATGAGAAAAGCCATCTGGGAAGTTGGGTTCAGGTTTACTCCCAAGATTACAATTTGTTGGCAGGGTACCAGATATGATTTTTTTTCGTTTATGGTGTACCCCAGAAAAGTTATCACTTTTTGTACAAATGCCAGATGATTCAATAGTATGTCTTTGCTTTCTGCCTGAATTAGACAATTGTCCAGGTATGGGTATATTTGAATATTTCTTTGCCTGCAAAATGCAATGACTGGAGCTAGGCACTTTGTGAAAACCCTGGCCGCAGTAGATAAGCCAAAGGGCAGTACAGAGAACTGATGGTGCATGATGCCAGCTTTGAAGCGTAGGTATCTTCTGCAAGATTCCCTGACTGGGATGTGCAAGTAGGCTTCCTTTAAATCCAGAGTTGCCAACCAGGCATCCTTGCCTAGCATAGGAAGCAACTGGTAAAGAGTTAGCATCTTGAATTTTGGGATCACCAAAAAAGTGTTAAGGATAGAGAGATCCAGGACAGGATGCCAGTTGTAGTCTTTTCTGGGCACCAGAAAAAGTCTTGAGTAGAAACCTTGTCCTCTTTCCTCTTCTGGGACAGCCCTTATACTTAGAGAACTTGCTTTTGAGCCTCTGCCCACTGACTTGGGGGTAGTTCTGACCAACCGTTTGGGGTTGGTAAAGTGTGGAAGTGGAATCTGTATCATTGGGAAACTATATTTAAAACCCATTTGTCCTGGGTAATGAGTTCCCAGTTTTTTGCCTGCAGAGTAATCTTTCCCCCTAAAGGAGCAGTCACTTGAGAAGGGCTTGGAAGTTTTAAAGCTAAGTCATTGAGACAGTTTACCATAAGGGGGGTCTTACTACTCCCTGCTTTGGAAGTGGGAGCCCCCCACTGCTTAGTCCTGTGCGTGCATTGGGACTGAAGCCTGAGTGTTCTGCTGGTTCTGGGTTTGGACTGAGAAGGCCTGGAAGAGGTAGGAAAGGACCAATTCTTAGAGGGCCAATGCCTACTAAATCTTGGAGACTGCACTTGCAGGAAATCTTTAACAGTTTGCATAGATTTAGCTTTATCTTCCATCGTTTTTAGAACTTCTTCAGCCTTATTGCCAAACAGACGGTCTTGCTGCAAAGGAGCATCCAACAATTTAGCTTTAACATGATCTGGCAGATTGCTCCTTAAGCCAAGCATGCCTTTTAAGTACAGACCCAGTAACAGCAGCCCTGCAAGATGCCTCTAGTGAATCAAAACCACATTGCAAAGTATGTTTTCCAACTTGTTCAGCAGAATGCATTAAATCCTGTAAATCCTTATTTTCAGCACAGTCAGGGATCAACATAATTTTCTGTTTAAGCAATCCAATAATATGCTGTTGATACTTGAAACTGGCAATTTAAGGCCCTAATGGCCAAGGTTGCAGAAGTGTATACCTTCTTACCCCATCTATCCAGTGCCCTGGAATCTCTATCAGAGGGAGTAGTATTTTTGGCAGTAGTAGCCTTAATACCCTTGGGTCCCTGTGAAATAGTCTCAGGATCAGCAGTAGGATTTTTAAAACGGAACTTGTGAGAATCAGGAACCTTGTAATATCTATCAGGTTTTCTGGGAGCAGGAGGTAAAGAGTCAGGGGCCAAGCTAGATTCTGAAAAGGCATCATCAACGATGTCTAGTACAGGGGGGACAGCTAAAGACCTGTGCTGGGGCAGGAGTAAGAAATCTCTAAGCCTCTTTTTCGAATCGGAGTAATTCTGGCTTTCCCAGCGAAAATGCTCCCTAAGAGTATGCAAGGTTTCACCAAAAGAGAAATCTTCTGGAAGGGAAGCAGAGAGAATAGAGTCCTCTGCATCAGAATCTCTTCATAGGTAGATAAGGGTAAATTCTGGTCATCAGAGGAAATATTTCAGAATCCTGATCAGAAGTATCATAAGCAAATTCAGTCCTAGGTCTCTTAGAAGGGGAAGGTTGGCTTCCCCTGATTAAAGTAATAAGGTCTTCAGCCATTTTTATCATTTTTTTTTAGGCATAGATGCCTGACCATGCGGTCTGGGCGTTGGTTTTCTAGGCATGGTTCGAGTTTTAGGCCTCGAAGAAGAAGATGGCATCGGTTTAATATGCAAGTCAGTAGGCCTGAATACACCCTCAGAAGCCGGTGCCTGTACAGCGGCTCCAGACCCATCCAAGGTAGAGACATCCGCAGGTTCCACAGCTGAAGCATCTCACGGCATACTGGACTCTGAATGGGTCACAGTAGAGGCTTGCGAATCTGAAGTAGCGGGTATCAGGGGCTACAAATGCACCTCACTGAGTACTGAACTGGTGACTAGAGTAGGAGAAGCATCATCGGCAGCTTTGGACCTAGGCAGCCTGTCAGTCTATCTTTTTACGGAATGTCGGTAGTCAGATGGCTTACCAAAGACATATCTGGATAATTGAACTGAGTACCAAAATATTTAGAAGCATAAATATACAGACGATGAATAGTTTGTTGCTTAAATAAGGCACAAAACCGACAGCGAGGTACATCATGGTCAGGGCCTAGGCCAGGAATACAGTACGAATGAAAATCTTTATGAGGCATTTGCTTTCCACAAGAAATACAATTACTAACTTTTACTGACAACGGTTTAGAGCAAGAAAAAGTTTCCCCAACGGGGTACTTAGCAGTAGTTGAAGTCTTTGGTTCTGAAACTGAAAAATAAAAATTTCAGGAGTCAACCGACTGGCACTTGCGAACTGCTTCTGCATCGGGCACCGCACGGCAAGAAAGACTGATGTAATGGCGTCGGCTGCATGCTTTATACCCCTGACTGCCTGACGTCAAGGAAGATGACAGCAACCGATGCAGGACCCAAGACTTTGATAATCAGGCCGACTGATGGCTACTGCAAGCAGATAATCCAAATGTGATGACTGCAACAGTGAAACACAAAGAACATCCTAAGAGACGCTATGCTGGCAAGCTCAAACAGTAGATGGTTAAGTCAATCAACCATGAAGGTCAAATTCCAGGAAGGGAGGATTCTTCAAAGCAAGGCAGAGAAAACATCCCTTTAAAATGCTTAACTGGTGTTTTGCCACAATCTCTCATCACAAAAACATGATGGGGTACATTTATTAGCTCTTTCTGCCTAACTGAAATAACAAGAGGACTATATCATAAAGGTGGCTGACCTGAACTTAACTGCTTGAAAGTACACCTTTCTCATCTACAGGTTGGGGGGTGGGGGGACTGGTTTAGTAATTTCTTCACCGAACTTTGCAAGGAGGAGTAGACTCAGCAACAGCATGTAAAGAAACTTCCCATCCTACTGCATAGCCACTGTATTGAACCAGATGGAAGCGAGAGAAGATTACACTCCCATGTGGCGAACAGCTTGATCTCCAGAGTGCACCTCTTCTGGAAGGCACTGACTAAGCAATGCCAACCATATCTAGAGCTGCAAGAGAACAGTGGAGCAGATTACGTAGTTTGCCAACTTCTTCAGTTTCACTTGGTGCAATTGTGCTTTGAGAATGATGCCACTTGCCCACAGCTTGCTGCAAGACTATTTACCAACTCAGCATGCAGAGAACATGATCACATGCCCCTGTGCTTTTTCAAATACTAAATGATAAACTGAGTGAGTGAGCAGTGGATACAGAAGAGGCTTCATATGTATGGCTTTCAAGGTCCAAAGATGATGCAAATCTGCAGCTGGTTGATATACCCCCCCCCAATCATGGCAGAGGACAAAACAGTTAAACCACAGAAAACAGAGATAAGCTCTCCATACCACCACTGAAACATCCATCATGTCATAAGGAATGGGAACATAACCAGGAGGACTGGTGTAAACTGTTCATAATGTTAAGGAGAGACAGAAGACTTTTCCCAGTTTATGGTGACCTCAGAGAGTGCCAACCAAAGCAGAAGACCAAAGCAAGATGTCTGCAGGGAATCCTTGGTCTGTGCTACTAACAGTCATGCAAGCAGGAGGGCACGTGAAGGTTCTTTTCCAATAAAGCTTTAGCAACAGCTGGAACAACTTGGTAAATACTACTGGCTCTCAAGAGAGCCAAATGTCAACACCCTATAATGAAAGTGAAGTCTGAATGATGTGAAAGAACCTACACAGTGTGGACCACAACATTTTATGAGACTGAATGCATTAATCATGTCCAACTATAAGAAGAAGTTATGTACTTACCATAACGTTCCATGTTAGTTGTCTTCTTCTTGCCTTCTTTCTTGATGGATGGGTTCGGAGCCGAATACTAAAGCTCGAGAGCTATTTTTACCGGCTCGAGGCTATCCTATGTCCCATAATGCTAGGCGAAATATACCCAGATCTCGTTTGATAGCTAACACTATGGACAGACATGTCCCACCATTAGAAAAGAAAAAACTAAGAGCTATGTAGAACTAAAAACTCTACAAGCCTGTCTTTCACCAGGGCTACCAAAGGGGAAGAAGAGCTCTAGCTGAAGGGATAATCCTGGTGACAAGGAAAGTCTTACCCAATACTCTAGGTCTTTCCAGGCTAGGGGGATGGAGGGTAGGACGCAAGAAAGAAGGCGAGATGAAGACAACTAACATGGAACGTTATAGTAAGTACATAACTTCTTAATGTTAAGTTGTCAATCTCGCCTTCATTCTTGATGGATGGGACCGCGTCCCTAGCACCTTAGTCCTGGGTGGCTCAATGGAACAGACTCTTGAGTACAGTGGAACCAAAATCAGCCCTATTTCTGGAGGCAATATCCAGTTTGTAATGAGAGATGAAGGTATGAGGAGAGGCCCATGTGGCCGCTGCACAAACAGAATCCATAGAATGTCTCGCCTGAAAAGCAACTGAAAAAGCTAATGCTCTAGTTGAATGAGCTCTAGGCTTGGTAGGGAGCTCCTTATGCCTCAATTGATAGGTTAAAGAGATGAGAGGTCAACCATCTGGACAGTCACTTTAGAAACCGGAAGGCCCTGCTTCCCTTCGGCGTAAGATAAGAAGAGTTGCTCTGATTTTCCCGTTAGCTTGGTTCTATCCAGATAGAAACGTAGTTGCCTATGGACATCCAAACAATGTAATCTTCTCTCAGCTCTACCAGTGTAATTTGGAAAGAAAACTGGGAGATCAATGGTTTGATTCAGATTTTTTTCCGAGAGTACCTTAGGTAAGAAGGATGGATTTGCCCTAAGAGCCACTCTATCTTTGTGAAAAACAAGATAAGGGGGGGGCGCACAGATGGTGCTTGTAGTTCCGAAACCCTTCTCGCTGAGGTAATAGCTACCAAGAAAAGTGTTTTTCACGAGAGCAGTTTTAACGAGTAGGAGGCAGCAGGCTCAAAAGGAGGCAGAATTAATGACGACAGTACCAAATTTAGATCCCACGGTGAAGGAGGGTCTTTGACTGGGGGCCTAAGTAATAGGGTACCCTTCAGAAAGGCTTTGCAGAGCTTGTGGGACATATAGAAGACTCTGACAAGCCAACATGGTAATTTGCAATAGACGCCAACTGGACTTTGATAGTGGCTGAAGAACCTTTTTGAAAGGGTTCCGCCAGAAAATCTAGAACTGTTTGGACAGGGGCAGTACAGGGATCAACTTGGTTCTTTTCTGCCCAAACAGAGAAACGTTTCCATTTGCTTGCGTACGTCCTTCTGGTGTTAGACTTGTGAGAGGCAAGGATAATCGGATGTACTGTCGGAGAAATTAGAGGAAGTCTGGCTAGGGTTGGAAGTGGAGCAACCAAGCCGTGAGGTTGAGAATTGAAAGGGATTGGTGCAGCCTGCCCGATTAGTGGGTCAGAATGTCTGGCACAGAGTCCAGATGCCAGGGCTGCTCCAGTAGATGACATTGTAGGAACGGAAACCAGACTTGTAGGGGCCAGTAAGGGGCAATGAGTATCATCCTGGATCTCAAGGCAGTTGCTTTCTGGACTAACAGAGTGATTAAGGGAAAGGGGGGGGCATAAAGGAGACCCCTGGGCCAATCGTGGACTAGAGCGTCTCTGGGAGAGAGGCCCGGAAGAGGGTGAAGAAGTCTTGACACTTGTTGTTTTGAGGGGTTGCGAAAAGGTCGCAGCAAGGCTGACCCGGCTTTTTGAAGATTTAGTCCACTACTAGTTGGTTGAGAGACCACTCGTAGGGCATGAGAATGTCCCTGCTCAGCCTGTCTGCTATGATATTGGACTTCCCGGGAATGTGTTTTGCTACCAGAAACCGCTGAGAAGAGATCGCCCATTGCCAGAGTCTGAGCGCTTCCCAACAAAGAGGGTAGGACCTGGTTCCGCCCTGTTTGTTGATGTACCATACTACAGACATAATGTCTGTCTGTATTACAATCGTCCCAGTGGGAAGAGACTTCTAGAGAGCCTGCAATGCCAACAGCACCGCTCTCATCTCCAGGACAATGATGTGCAAGTGGTACTCTAAGGGTTGTCATGTGCCCTGGACTGTCCTGCCCTGAAAATGCCCCCCCCCACCCAATCAGGGAGGTGTCCGTTGTCACTGTGGCAACCGGTGGGGGGAGAACAACCGGTCTGCCTTGAAGCACCTGAGGTGAGCCCATCCACCAAGATAGGTGTCGTTTGCAAGACTGAGTGATGAGAATATTGTGTGACATGGGAAGCTGCTGAAAGGACCATTGGGGAAAAAAGCATCCACTGTAGTATCCACATATGAAAACGAGCTAGGGGGAGCAAGGTGATTGTTGCAGCCATCAGACCAAGCATTTTCAGTACAAACCTGGCTTGGACCCTGTCCTCCTGTAGCAGGACTTGAACATGACTGCGAATATTGTATACTCTTTGCATAGGAAGTTTTGCTGACAACTCTACCGTGTTTAACATGGTGCCTATGAAGGTAATATGCTGACAAGGCAGATTTTTCGAAATTTATAGAGATGCCTAGCGCTTTGCAAGTTTGTACAGCGTAATCCCTGGCTTGAAGTAGCTGGTGCCTGGTGGTGGCAGTAAGGAGCCAGTCATCCAAATATGGAAACACCTGGAATCCTCAACGTCTCAAGTGAGCCGCAACCACTGCCATGCATCTGGTAAACACCCTGGGGGCTGTGGTGAGGCCAAAGGGCAGGGCTCTGAATTGGTAGTGACTGGCTCCTAGCTGGAAGCGGAGAAACCTCCTGTAGCGCCTGTTAATTTTGATATGGTAGTACGCATCCTGAAGGTCTATAGAGCACATCCAATTGTCCTGACCCAAAAAGGGAAGAATGGACTGTAGCGTGACCATCTGGAATTTTGTTTTTCGAACCGATTTGTTCAGTCTGCTGAGATCCAAAATAGGTCTCCAGTCCCTTGTCTTTTTTGGTACCAAAAAGAATTTGGAGTAGATTCCGGATCCTTGTTGGTCTGCCGGGACTGTTTGGATGGCTCTTTTTAAAAGCAGCTTTGAAATTTCTAGTGCTGCTTGGTCTCTCAGACCGGGTGGAACGTCTGGAAGAGGCCCTTTTGGTTGATGTGGGGTGTGGATAAAGGGGATTTTGTTGCCCTCGGATATGATCGACCATACCCATCTGTCCTGCGTAAGGGAGCATCAGGCTTCTGGGTACAGCGAAAGTCTTCCCCCGACTGCCTCCGAAGGTGGACAGTCGGGCAGCTCCTCAGGGGGCTGAAAAGGTTTGTCAGAGAAAGATTCTCTGCTACCCTGATTCTGCAAACCCCCCCCTGCCCCTAGGGCGGCGTCTGTTGTTCCCTCCTCTGCCTCTAGAGGGAAGCTCACCACTTGCGTCCGGCAGAACTCCTTGAGGTTAGCGGAACCACATTTTCCCGCCCTTTTGACCCTTAGGATACGGTCTAGAAGGGGCGGAAAAACGGACTCCCACGGCAGAGAGAGTCTTGCCTTCCTGTTCGCACCTGGTTAAGGTATCCTTCACTTGAGGTCCAAAAAGAGCAGAACCATCAAAGGGGGTGTTAGTGAATGACGCCTTGAAGGGGTCAGCAAAATTGCAGAGCCGCATCCAGGCATGTCTCCTTAGAGCAACACCCGTACCTGCGGCTCTACTCGCTCCATCAGCTGCATAAGAGATGAGCCACATGGAAGAGTTAACAATAGAGTTCAGGGTACCAAGCTGGGAGTTGATCTTTTCCTGAGACCCCACAGCTGCTGGGTCGTGCAATGTTTTACCCTTGAGAAGGTCTCTCTGAAGTCGGGTGAAATGGCATAAATAATTCAGCGACCACATAGCAAAGGTCGCTGAGGAAAACATCCGCTTGCCGTACCTATCCATAGTCCTAGATTCCTTATTAGGAGGATGGACAGGTACTGAAGGGTCAGCAAACTCCTTAGTGGTTGCCACCACCACCGTGGCATCCACGGGAACACCTTTGGAGAGAAACTGCTCATCTGTATGAGCAGTAATAAATTTAGTGGGCCTCCGGGGAGTTGGTTCCATAGTATCCGGGGCTGTCCACGCCTTCCGAGCCACCACCTCCATAAGTGGGTCAAAAGCGGGGACACCCAGGAGGTGGAAGGGCGAGAACCGAAGGCATCCAGGTACACAGACTCGTCCTTGGGTGGGTTAAGGGCAGACCAGTTCCCCCTCTGTTTGAGGATCTCTAAGATGTCAGAAAAGGAGACATCCTCAGAGGGGGACCTTGGGGACCCTTACGAATCATCCAGGTCGGTCTCAGATGTCACTGACTCAGGAGAGTCAACATGTTTCCCCTTACATGTCCTCTTCCGAGGGGACTCCCCCGCAGGGTCAGGGGAGGCCTCGGAAGAGGAAGAAAGGCCCAATGGGGCAGCCTGGAGCGTCTGTTCTCCTCGCTTGGGGTCGGGAGGGTAGGCAGGGGCCGAAGCAGGCACCATAGAGGGAGGGGCCGAGGAGGCCGACCGTGGTGCTGGTATTGGAGCCAGCACGCTCATCACCTCAAAGGCGCCCCTGTCAGGCAGGGAAGAAGACCTAACTCCGAGATGTGAACTTCCCCCGGCACCGAGAGGGACGGCTCAGAGGCCGATGTCGGGGCCGAACTCAACTATGCCGAGGCTCCGAGAGGGAGAGCGGGGCCGGACAAGGGTCCGATGCCACTCGCCCCCTCGGAGCTGACGAGGGAGTCTCGGCGCCCGGATCCCTCCAAGGACGGAGCCAAGGACGGGATCGGAGCTGACGAAGGAACCGACAACAGGTGGATCGGTTCCGACGCCCCCACAGTACTCACCTCGACGACCTCCGGCTCCGAACTCAGCAGAGTAGTCGGAGGAGGAACTTGAGCGGGTGTAGGGGTAGCCCCTGTCTGTTGAAATGGGCTATGTAGCAACTGGGCCAGTGCCTGCGACTTTAAAAGCCGGCTGACTACCCTCTCAAGGTCATGGTCCGAAAGCCTGGAAGACCTAGAGGAATGAGATCTATGGCTCCGCTCCAACAAGAGTGGAGACTTCGAAGCCGATCTAACAGACTCGAGAGACGAAGACCTAGAGCTCTTTATGCTCGGGGACGGCTCCGACACTAAAGTCGGAGCAGACTGAGGTCTAGATGCCTCGGTTCTGGCCGGAACCGACGAGGCAGCAAGAGCACCGCTCGGCACGGGCTTTGAAGGTTTCCCAGCCATGGTCTTAGCCAGGGAACCTTCAAGCTTCAACAAGCCTCTAAGAATGAGTTTGTTTCTGCGCTCCTGGAGGACTCTAGGGCTAAAAGCGTGGCAGATGGAACAAAAGTCCTGCAGGTGCACAGGGCCCAAACAATACACACAAGAAATGTGACCGTCTATCAGAGACATCTTTTGACAGCACGAGTCACTTCTTGAAACCTGATACCTTAGTATCCTTAGACATACTGCTGTAAAACAATACACAATACACTAAATTATAATAATAATTTACTATAAGCAGAAAAAAAGGGGGAACTACTGCTAAACAGAGGGACAGAATTCCACACACACAGAACAACCAAGGGAAATCTGTACTACTAAGGGGAGGGTCAGAGGCCCAACCACCTTAAGGGTGGAGAAAAAGGGAGATTAGCAACTAGAAAAAGGGGAAAGACTAGTTGCTAGCTTCACTAATACTAAAGGGACAAAGGAGGATAAAAGACTGACTAAAAAACTCTCTCAAAAGTTATTAATAAAAATATACCACCTGGAGCCGTTGAAAACGCAACCTCGCAGCTGAAGCGGCAAACGAGATCTAGGTATATTTCGCCTAGCATTATGGGACATAGGATAGCCTTGAGCCGGTAAAAATAGCTCTCGAGCTTTAGTATTCAGCCGAGGTTCGGCTCCGAACCCATCCAGCAAGAATGAAGGCGAGATTGACAACTTATCATATAATTACCTTCCAGCAACAAGGACACAAGAACTTTAAGGATCACTTTCCAAAACTAAATGTAGTGGAAGCTCTGGCTAAAGTTTCAGAAGTCCAGAATGGGATGTAAATTGTCTGCACTTTCTGCAACAGGAATGTGTGGGAGAATAATCTCCTTCTATGGCGCCTTTTAACTCATTAACACCGAGTACCGTTGCATGGTGCCTCTGCAGTTACAGCCGAGCGCTCACTGAGGCGCTAAGAATTGTATAGTGTTACACCCGAGTGTCTTCCACAAGCGCAGGTATCTTTATACTTGCATTTTAGCTCCACTGTTAAAAAATAAGCTGAAAAAGTACCTGAAATTTGTCAGTTACGTTCTCAACTTATTTTTCAGAGTGGAGCTGTCGGTATGGTCATATTTGAAATTTTTGAGAAAATCGGCTTGTTTTCTTTACAAAGAGCACATGTTGTGAGTGAGGAGTGACAGCAAGCGATCCCATAGCAGCAGTTATTTTTACTGTTAGTATGTTTAAGGCTATAAAACGTTGTTTAAAATCATTTATCTAAAAACACCTCAAACTGCAAGCAATTTCAAAAACATACGTTAATGAAACATCAGCATGAAACGCTTGAAGAAATATTTCTTACTTAGTAATTGCTAGTTCCCCTTGCGCTGTATCAAATTGTATTTCTTCCTTCTTTGCTGTGTAACCCGTAGGATTGAAATATGAAATAACATGGTCCAAAATACAAAGCTACAGCATGTGTTCATGGAACACTCAAATAGAAACCAATGCTATAAAAGCATGACAAATATATCTGTATTCATTGTGCTAAATATAATCATACTATAAAGCCCAATTGCTAATATTCGGTACGCAAAGTACGTGGTTATTTATCCAGTTGTCTCATTGTCCTTGCTTATATGCTTCTATTGATGAACGATTATTGCCATACTCCGTAATTGATTTTAAGTTCTGTAATGCGATCAATAGTGCAATATCTAACTGAAAGCCATCGCATTAAAGGGGGAGTGTCTAACATGTGGTGTGCTGTTTTTTTATTACACCATCCTACAGTTTAACCTATAAAATGAACCCAAGTATCTTACTTTCCATGATTTTATAACTATTTTGGTAATATTTCAATACTTTAAATATTCAGGGCGTCCCGGGTTCACCTAACTGCAATAAAACCTCACACAAGTTGTTGTCATCCTTACTTTCTTATGCCCCAGCCCCACCCTGGACTGCTGTAACTAAGAACTTTATCTTCCCAGTGGCGTTTTGATTCTCCTAGGAAACCAAACAGTACACTACTGTTCAGATATTTGTGTAACATTGTCATTTCCTTGCTTTACGCTGTTCCTTGCTTTCTAAAGCGTGCCTGATGTTGCCTCATTTTTACTTTTCCCTTATTACGTTCTGATTTGACAGTCAGTAATGTCAGATGTTCAAGTTTTGTACTTAAAATTTTAAGTTCACACGAAAACATATTCTATTGGCCTTATTAGAGAATCTTCCTTTTTAATCACTATTTTATTTGTTCATGATTTTTTTCAGGGAATAAGTTAAGAGCTGTATTCACTGGGAATATAAACTTCAGTTAGTTACCGTTACCACAACCTCGAATATTACGCGATTATGTTAATTAACGTTTCTAACAGAAAGAAGCACTAAGCTGTAGTTGTGCTTATTTTAGTTAACTTCTTTTTTTCCTTTCAAAGTTTAAAATAAAGGAAAGCACCATATGCACACAGCAGTGTTATGCATTTAAACAAAGAAACAAAGTAAGCTAAGATTATTGATGGGCTAATTCAAAAGCAGGAATTCCTCAGGGAACTGTAAAGTATGTGATCTCGTCCTTTCAAATTCAGACCATTTACTGCAGATATACATTTTTCTTTGCAGGTGCGACACGAAGCTTTGCAGATATTGTGCTGTGCCTCCTTTGTCTGATGTTTTAAATTCTGAAAACTGGTCAACCTTATGCCAGAATCTTGTAGTAGCTCTTCAGGGCCCTTTTGCTACTTTTAGTGTAGGACGTAAACTTTTCCTATGTTTGTAGTATGGAGACAAAATTGAATTTGTTGGGAGTACCAACTATTTCCACTTGTATGTTTTCATTTAGAATGTACTTACTTGAAAATGATTCAGCTGAAAGAAAGTAAACATGAGAAAGAGAGAAAATGGAGGGAGGAGAGAGAGAAGAGTGTGTGTCTGCATCAAATGTACAAAATGGTTCCAGAGGTGTACTAATGCTGTAAGGTTTACAGAAAAGTTAGCTGCATACAGTTTTCTTGCTTTATTATGCCAATTGTAATATATGGACAAATGACCTGTGTCTGTGTGTCTGTAATGGCTAAATGAAGAGAGTTCTAACTGAAGTTAAAAAGTAACAGCTTATTTTCATGCGTGCCATCTTTTTTCTAGATTTCCTTATATTATCAAAAAATAGTACCCATAGACAAAGAACCCAATACTCACAATATGATAAGTTAGATAAAGTTGTAATTTTTAATGGAATCCTCCTGTGCACTATTTTAATAGGATTTAACCTTTATAGAGTTAAATCCTATTAAAATAGTGCACAGGAGGATTCCATTAAAAATTACAACTTTATCTAACTTATCATATTGTGAGTATTGGGTTCTTTGTGTTGCATGCATATGTGAGGATTAGTTTGGTTAGCCAGCAGAAGACATTTATTTATAGAAGTCTTATGGTATAAGGGTCTATTAAGCATTGATGTAAACCTGCAAGTCTTTAGTGGAAGATGCAGTTCAAGGTTTACCTTTGCCAAATGAGCTGCAGCACATCCATCTTCAGATCAGTGCCTGCTTGTCAGTGGTCAAATTCTGGATGCTGCAGTTTGTCAGGCATCATAAAGATGAGATAGTTTCATGACTGTAGAGTATGTGCTATATAGTTGCCATATTTTCAGTTATCCAAAGTGGGACACGGGATGGAGACAAACCTGTGACATCACAGATGGTATGACCAAGACTATACTGCAGCAACTTTTAAGGAGCTGAATGATAAGTAAAGTATCTGAGAGTGCTAGGTTTGCAAAAAGCCATGGGAGTTCTATATGTGCTGTGGTGCACTTTAAGACTTTTTTCATCCTTTTGGTCTAGGTGTGGAGTGCACTTTTCATCACTGGACTAATGATGAGAATATCAGACCACTCACATTTGCATGCACGTGTGTAAGGTTAATTCTGATGTCATTTTCATTAGTTTCTCAAAGTATGGGTTGGATCTGACCCTCAGATTCAACTCTGCTAATCCTCTTTAGATACTTGGATCTGACTCTCTAGCTCGTCCTTTTTACCCATAATGCTCCTTACTTGCCAGATTACCTCAGATCTCATTTGCTGCTCTAATGATTTGATTGAGGTTGTGGTCTCTCAAGCTGTTTTGTGCCTTGTTAGGTGTTGCGAGTAAAAATAGAATTTATTAACTTTTTTTCATTTGCTCCTTACATTTACTATTCTTATTTATTTTGCATTCCTTCTTTTAGTCTTCTTTACCTTTGGGATACTGTTTAGGTAACTTGTATCATTGTTGGTATTAGGCATTTTTCTATACATTTTAGGTATTCTTTCTACCATTGTTGGTAATTAATTTATTTTAGTTATTTACTTTTGTTTACTGGGGTAGTCCAACTGGGTGGAAGCCCATATGGTGACTCAGTTGTAAAACGTGTGCTGTAGGCTCCAAGGTTTCTGCTCAGCTCCACTCACTGAACCTATGAACGTTTTATGTTTGCCAATATATATTCAGTTTTTTTTTTCTCCAGGTTGTTTGGTTTCCTCCCACCTTCCAAAAACATGTTGCTTGATTGGCTACATGTACATGTAGTTGTCTAATATATTATATTTACCTTCATTTTGTTGCTTAGAATATTGCTGAAAGAGTCCATGTGCCAGCTCAATTGTTTGGTTAGCAAAGTAGTTTATAAATGTAGAGCTTTGCATAAGACAGTTATGTGTCATTGTTGAGAATTTTTGTTGTGCTGATGACTATAATAGGTAGTTGGTGAAACATCACACTTGCATTTGTTTGCTTGCACTCAGTGTTATCATTCATTCCACAACACAGACACACAAAAAATTCCATTTTTTATGGAGATGAAGGAATAATGAACTGCAAGTACAGCATGGTGGCTCAAGAGACATTTAAAAAAGGATCACAAATTGTTACAGAACATAATGTATAATGATCCTTTTTGACATAACTGTTTCTAAGAAATTTATCAGCATGCACCGTCTTGTATACGTTGTCTGTCTTTATGGTGGAATTCACACAGCAGTGCTGGTGTGTGTTCTGGAGGACTGTGTGATCCATGTGGTGTGGTGTGAGTGTTGACCTCCTCTTGACCAGCTATTCCTGTCTTCACTGGAGAGTATCTGCATAGATAATCTGGTTTTATTGATATTTTCAGTCCAACTTCCAATTCATCCAACCTATTACTTCTGATGATATGTTCAGCATATAAATATAAATTATTTGAGGTACAGATTCAAGGCATATATTGTGACATGGTTTCTAAGAGACTACCCACAGCTCTTTTTAGTGGACACAGTCCAATGCTTTATTGTTCAAAATACAGCTGGAACAGGTACATTTTTTCTTGAACTCTTGCTTTTTTTCATTATCCAGCGGATGTTGTCAGTTGGATGCGATATTGACATCAAAGCCTTCTTGCTTTATGAGAAATATTTGCTGTGCGTGAGAGCTGGAGACATCTCAGCTGTACATATTTTCGCAGAATGTTGATATTTTTTTACCTCGTAAATTTGGCCTGGCAAATTCTGTGTATGTTTTGTTTTTTTTTTAACCTCTAGACAGGTAACCAACATGGTGTTTCTCATAGCTGCATTGTACTCACTTGTGTGAATGCTTCATGTTGGTGATTGCAGACACTAGGAGCTGCTGCTGAAGGCTTGTTCAGGGAAATGCTTCATGTTGGTTATTGCATCTATGATTATACTCAGTAGTTGTCCGAGGGAGATAAAGGTTATTACTTGCTGACTACTACCGTCATGAAGGTACCATATATTTTGGGCATTTTTCTTGGCTTTGTCAGTCATGTGTGGAATTTAGGTGGGAGGAAGGGCTCAGTAATATCTAAGTGTTATAATGTTTTACTAAATTACTCAGGTCTCCTTACTGATGAGTCTGTGTTACATAACAGCTGCACAAGGTAATATAATGAATGCCTACTCAACAGGTTATGTGCAGCAATTATCACCTGTGTCTTAGCATGCATACCTTTGCAGTAATGAAATGCAGTTCATTATCACATTACCAGTAAGTGCACTTACAATACATCACTGAGTCATTATCACTTTTCAGGCCAAACTCTCAGCAGCTGTCACTGTTATTCACATAAGTAGAAGTCATTATGACATTGAATGCACAAGCCAGCTTTGTTTTTTTCTCCAATTGGAGTCAATTGCAAGCCACCTCACGTGAGTTTCTTTCTTTTTTAAAAATTTCAAGAAATGTAACACATATGAGGCAAAATCTGGACCTAGATTTTAAATACTATTTCTAAATTAGTTACTAGAATAACAGGATTTGTACTAGAATGTATTTTATGAAGGATATGAATAGATATGTTATTATTTAGTGACTTACATCCTCTGTGATTTGCCAGATGTTTACAGAATGGGTTCATGCTTGGCTTGATGCACAGGGTCAGTGGATCTACAGACTGTCATGACAGCATCACCGCAGATGATGTTCACCTGTTCAGAAGGGATGGCATTCACCTAAATGAGGAAGGACATTGCATTGTTCTTGACTGACCTCCACAATGGCATGGAAGAGCTATGCAGGATTGGTGACATGCAGCTTGTGAGAAGAATGGAAAACACCCATGACCAAGTAGGACCAGTATGGTAGGACTCTTTCAGGAGAGTGCGACTACGTACAATCTGTCACTGACCATCCTACAATACTTCTTTTTTTAGTCTGCTTTTATCAGGTATGTGTAGACTTTAGATGACAGGAAGGGCTTACTAATACAGAAATTGATCCCTTAGGTCCATTGCTGAATGGACACATGTAAAGAGAAAAGGCATAGGTAAGGCAGACTGTGACACTGAAGGAGGTCGTTAGACTGCAGTGTCACTGGCTGTCTGAGTGGGTAGCCAGCACAGCTATCAGACAGATGAGATGGCCTTGCCTGCCACTGAAGTCCCATGTCCGTCCTGGATTCATTAGTGGAGTGGCTGTCCTTACCGTGCTTTTTCTCTTTACATGTACCCATTCAGCAGTATGTTGGCTACACCAAGAATGTGTATATTTACAATCATGTGTCTACATGGTTCTGAATGCTGTACACATGTACATATCAGTTTTGTTAGGACTTAGGTTATGGAAATTATGATTTTTTTTCATAGTTTGGTAAATAACTTTGCAAGGAAACATCCGAATGTGCCAAGTAATACCTCATTTTGAAGACAGTATTGCTGGTTCCAACATGGTAAAAGAATTGTGCCTGTATGTTGGACACCTGTACAGATATCAAAGTTTATTTCGGACTTAGGTTATGAAAATTATGATTTTTTTTTTCATATTTTGGTAAATAACTTTGCAAGGGAGCATGTCAGTGTGCTAAGTAATACCTTGTTTTGAAGACAGTTCTTTTACCATGTTGTAAGGTGTAACACTGTCTGTGCAATGTACAGATGTACAAATATCAGTTTGTTTAGTCTTGTAGGATTATGAAAATTATACATTTCCAATACTTCTCATTATCATGCCCATATCTTTGTAAGGGAGCATGGTGAATCACACAAGTGATGCATCATTTTGAAGCTGACATTGAGACGCACAACTTCTACACTGATATGTAGGCTCCGTCTGTTACAGGTGATGAGATATTATGCTTTGTTTATTTATCAATTATGAGAAATAATATATTAGTCATATTTCTGTGAATATCTCAAGAAAGGAGCATCACAAAGTAATGGTTAAGGTATCATTTTAAAGCGGACATTCATGCTAACAAATTATATGGGTCTGCATGGTACATTGACCAAGATATTGTGCTTTGCTTTTCCAAAAAGATAAAAAATATGCACAATATCGACATTCCTTGCCAGATATTTAATAATGACGTTGATATGCACTATCAACATTTACACTGTTGGAAAGGTCAGTGTCTGCTGAACAACTTTTGCGTTTACATTTTTAGTCTAGCTCTTATAGTTAAAGAGTTATGAACATTTGTTTTCTGTATGGTATTACAAACGGATTTTCTGAAAATGAGCTCAGGCTGCACTGTTGTTCCTATGGTGGAATTAAGCATGTAGCCTTTTATGAGCTGCTCCGGAGTGAATGAGTTAAGAGCAGAGTCTAGGTTTGTCCTATGACCAGCACAGAGAAAATCTAGCTGTTCAGGACAAAACTCTTCAGGAAAGGCCCATGAATTGAGACACAGCCTAAGGTGTACACCTGTAGGACACACTGTATTGTACTCCTGTAATAGATTTCCAATCCAAAGCAAACCTGGAGACCCCTTTTCTTCCCACAGCAGCACCAACCTACATGGAGGAGTGTTGTGACTGCAGTTGCACCTTCTTGCAAGACCTGGCAGGCAAGCAGTACAGGGTTCTGTGGTGCCACTTCAAATACATCAAACCGAACTGAAAAGGAATTTAAAGTCATTGTTTTTCATGGGGACAACAATCCCCACACCAAAGCCTCCTGGCATTCCCTTTTAATATAAGCAACTCCTTAGATCACTGCACCCTCAGAGAAAGGATGAATTGCCCATTCCGGTGAATCCCTTCTGAAATGTACTCTCACATCCATGGTTTTCCACACTTGTAGCATGTGCTACAAATATATACTTCCTGCACAAAAGAAAGAAAACACTACATGATGTAGGAGTGTCTTTCCTGGATGATGAGGAAATGTCTTTTTTTACTTATTTTTAAATCTGCTTAGTCCAGAAGAGGATGAGAGAGAGAGACAGGGGGATCAAAAAGTTTCTCCACTCTTAAGGAGATTGACAACCAAATCTTGAGAAGCCTCTCCGAACAGCACTTATCCCCTGAGCTGAGTATCAAAGATGCTGTTTTTAACTTCTCCCTGAGGAAGAATCTCAGCCATGTCATCTTGTACAAGCACCTATTCGAGTCTGCAGCCCTGTCATCAACACTAACCCAATCAAAATTAAACTAGCCTATGAGAAAACCCACTTGAAAAGCCACTGCTTCCACCAAGATCAGACTCATGGAAATCCTAAACTATGTCAGGAACTGATTCACTAGGGAGGACTGGAATTTTCAATTGTCAGGCAAGTAGCAGGGGATCATAAAACTACATGCAGCAGAACAATACACTTACAACATCTGTCCAAAGCCTTGACTAAAGGCAGGGTAATAAATTGCAATAGGATATGGAAACCATACTTAAAAGAAAATGACATGCTAGAGTCAGCTCTACAATTTCTGGAAAGAACTCTACATACTCAGCTGAGGACTTAACATTTGCCTTCTTAGGGGCCACAGCAGTAGACTCATGTTGACAGGATGGAATCTTTAACTGGTTTGATAAATGCCTTGGTACTCCAAGTCGAATGGGTAAGGATCCAAAGACTAGTCCATATTAAAGCTCATAAAAAAAGAAGTTATGCCTTACCATAACATTCCATCTGCATTGTTGAGCCTCGTTCAGTCATTACGTTTGGGTATCGGTTCCGACCTTGGAAATGAGCCAGTCATCTTCCAAGCTCATGTCTGCTACAAACTCTCGAGCTAAAACTCTTAACCAGAACTCCCCTCTCTCTGTTACCTCCGACAGAGTTTGCAAGTCAAAAGAAGGTACAGGCTACCTCTAGTCAAATGACCTAACAGAACCGGATGGTGAGGTCCACTAGAAACCACAGGAGGGGGAAGGAGGGAGGGTCGTAATGACTGAACGAGGATCAACAATACAGATGGAATGTTATGGTAAGACATAACTTCTTTATCTGATTATTTTTAATCCTCGTTCATTCCTTACATGTGGGACCAGAGTCCCCAGCTACCTTTATTCCTGGGAGGATCTCATGGAAGGACATTCCTGAGCACCATAGAACCAAAAGATGCTCTTCCCCTGTAGGCCAAATCCAATTTGTAATGATTGATGAAGGTATGAGGAGTAGCCCAAGTTGCAGCTGCAAAAATGTAATGTAAAGAGGCTCTGGCATGGAAGGCAGCAGAAGTTGCCACCGACCTTGTAGCATGAGCCTTTATGGTAGCAGGTAATGAAATATTACGTTGTCTATACATGAAGGTCACACAGTCTTTTAACCATTTAGCCAATGTGACCTTAGCAACAGCACATCCTAATCTAGGTCCAGCACAGGCCAAAAATAACTGGTCTGATTTATGAGAAGCCTTAGTCCTGTTCAAGTAGAAGGGAATTTGCCTGTGAATATCTATGGTATGTAGGCAATACTCTCCACTGTTTGAATGATTGGGGAAGAAAACTGGCAATTCAATGATTTGATTAATGGACATTTCAGAGATCACTTTTGGCAGAAAGAAAGGATTAGTTCACAATGACGCGCTCTCTCTGTGAAAAATCAAATATGGACTCTTGATGCATAAGGCTTGAAAGCTCAGAGATACATCTGGTGGAAGTAATGGAGACCAAAAAAAGAAGTTATGTCCTTACCATAACGTTCCATGTGGAGTGTTCATCTCGCCTTGGTTATTACACATGGGTTCGTAGCCGATCCTCGGCTCCGTGCCGGCCGACTGCAAGCTCTGCATCGAGAAGAAGCTCGAGGACATCTAATACCCACAATCCCCCTCTGCCTTTACCTCAGATCTAGTTTGCAAGCAAACCAGACATAAAGCACACACACATGCCAACTATATACATAAAATACATATATACAAACATACCCAGTGTATGATAGTAACAGTAATACTGCAACAGCAGAAGGAGAATACTCCAGACCAGGCACCAAATCGAACGTTCTTCCTAAGGGTGGGAAGGGTGGGAGTGTAACAAGGCGAGATGAACACTCCACATGGAACGTTATGGTAAGGACATAACTTCTTTATGTGAGAGTGTTCAATCTCGCCTTTGTTCTTACACATGGGTAGCGTCCCTAGCTCCATGATCCTGAGGAACTCAAGGGAGAACGTTCTTGAGCACAGTGGAACCAAAGGTTGCCCTATCCCTAGAAACCCTGTCCACTTTGTAATGAGATATAAATGTATGTGGTTTAGCCCAAGTAGCAGCCGCACAAATAGTGTCTAGTGGTAAGCGAGCTGCGTGAGCCAAAGATGTAGAAATTGATCTGGTAGAATGTCCTCTGGGTTTTGCTGATAATGTTTGATGAGAAGCTTCATAAACATAAATGATACAGTCAGTTAGCCACTTCGAAAGAGTTTGTTTCGTGACTGCAAGACCCTTTCTGCTGTCAGCAAAAGCTACAAATAGTTGATCAGATTTCCTGTGATCTTTTGTTCTATCCAAATAAAATCTGAGTTGTCTATGGACGTCTAGTTTGTGCAACACATACTCTAATTTATTAGAGTGGTCTTTAAAGAAGGTGGGTAATTCGATGGATTGATTAATATTATTAGTAGAACAAACTTTGGGAAGAAAGGATGGATTAGTGCGTAGGGATACTCTGTCAGAATGAAAAATTAAATTAGGATGTTTGACAGAAAGGGCCTGCAGCTCAGACACCCGTCTAGCAGATGTAATAGCCACTAGAAACAATGTTTTCCATGACAAAAATTTCAAAGTGCAACTTGAAGCTGGTTCAAAGGGTGGTAACATCAATTTAGAGAGTAATAAATTTAAATTCCACGGTGATGTCGGACATCTGACTGGTGGTCTGATATGAAAGGAACCCTTTAAAAAGGCTTTACAAAGTCTGTGAGCCATAATAGGTGCACCACTTTCCTCTACATGATAGTTAGAAATGGCAGCTAACTGTACTCTTAAGGTAGCCGGGGAAACTCCTTCCTGAAATAACTCAGTCAAAAATTCTAAAATCTTATTCAACGGAGCTGTAACAGGGTCCAACTGATGTGACTCCGCCCAGAAGACAAACCGTTTCCACTTACTGGTGTAAGTCTTTGTAGTGGAAACTTTATGAGAAGCTACCAAAATATCTTGAACCGCCCGATGTAAGGGAATTGACCTGGCTAGAAAGGAAGCGGAGCAGCCAAGCTGCTAGATGGAGAGATTCTAGGGATGGGTGAGGAACTCCTGACGAGTGAGTCAGTAGATCTGGCTCTGGGTCCAGCATCCAAGGTCCCGAATGCGGTGATGCAATAGAAAGGGAACCAAATTTGACGAGGCCAGAACGGAGCAATGAGAATTATAGTCCTCTGAAGGTTGTTTGCTTTCTGTAGAAACTTTGCAATCAGGGGAAATGGAGGAAAAGCATATAGGAGACCGGGGCCAATCGTGCACCAGCGTCCCTGGGGACTTCCCTGGAGGGGTAATAGGGCAAAGTAGCTCCTGCATTTGGCGTTCATTGGAGGCAAACAGATCGCAGGTAGGCTGGCCCCATTTGCGAAAAATCCTTCCCGCAACTGACTGTTTGAGGGACCACTCGTGAGGCAATAGTATTGCTCTGCTCAGCCTGTCGGCTATGCCCTTGGATGACCCGGGATGTGCGTTGCGATCAGAAAGCGACCGTGGACTCTGCCCATTGCCAAATTCTCATGGCCTCTCTGCATAGTTGGTAAGACCTGGTTCCCCCTTGCTTGTTTATGTACCAGACTACGGACATGTTGTCTGTCTGAACTGCAATGGTCCCTGGAGGAAGAAGGGGAGCAAAGTGTTGCAACGCTAAAAACACTGCCCTCAACTCCAGAACATTGATGTGCAGATTGTACTCCAGATTGGTCCATTCGCCTTGGACTGTCTGTCCCTGAAAGATGCCCCCCCACCCTATCAGGGAAGCGTCCGTGGTTATCGTCGCTGACGGTGTGGGTAGCACAAATGGTCTTCTGCTGGATAGGTTGCAAGTCTGTAACCACCACCTTAGGTGTGATTTGCATGTTTTCGTTATCAATATTTCGTGAGTCAGTGGAAGTTGTTGGAATGACCATTGTGCAAATAGAAGCCATTGTAGCACTCTCATGTGCAGTCTTCCCAATGGTATCGCAATGAGAGAAGCTGCCATGAGACCCAAACTTTCAGAACAATTTTTGCTGGGGATTTTCTGGACGACAGAAGAAGGGAAATGTTGAATTGAAGTGCTACTATCCTTTCTGTAGGAAGTTTTAGAACTAACTGACGCTGCATCTAATTCGCTCCTATGAATAAGATATGCTGTGATGGCTGTAGCAACGATTTTTCAAATTTACTGAAATGCCAAGGTGTGTACAAAGTTGTAGGGTGTAATCCCTGGCTTGTATCAGTTGACGCCTGGTGGTGGTAGACAGGAGCCAGTCGTCCAGATACGGAAACACCTGAATCCTGCGCCTCAGATGAGACGCTACCACTGCCATGCATTTGGTGAAGACCCTGGGGCTGTGGTCAGGCCAAAGGGCAGGGCTCGAACTGATAGTGACTGGCTCCCTAGCCGAAGCGCAAATGATCCCTGGACGCCCTGGCCATTTTGATGTGGTAGTGCGTCCTTCAGATCTATTGAGCACATCCAGTCGTCCTTCTGTAAGAATGGAAGGATCGATTGAAGCCTGACCATTCGGAACTTTTCCTTCTTGACAAAGGTGTTGAGATGGCTTAGGTCCAGAATTGGCCTCCAGTCCCCTGTTTTCTTTGGAACTAAAAAGAACCTTGAGTAAGTTCCGAATCCTATTTGGTCCGCTGGGACTGGTTGGATGACTCTTTTTTCTAGCAGCTTTGAAATTTCTGTAGCTGCTGGCTGTCGCAGATGGGGTGGTACATCTGGGAGCTTTCTTTTTGGAATGGGGTTGGATAGAAATGGGATTTTGTAACCTCTGGTAACAATGCTTTTTACCCAATTGTCTGAGGAAAGGTTTAGCCAGGCCTGAGGGTATAAAGCTAAGCGACCCCCGACTGCCTCCAGAGCAGGACAGTCGGGCCTCCTCTCAGGAGTGCTGAAAAGGTTTGCCAGGGAGGTTATCCCTGTCACCTTGGTTTTGCGGACCCCCTCTGCCGCCAGAGCGGCATCTTCCACCTCTGCCCCCCCCTCTGCCTCTAGAGGGGGCATCACCCTGTGTGTTTGGGAAAGATCCTTGGGGTTTTTGAAACCAAGAGGCATGGTTTTCCCAGCTATGGTCACAAGCCTCATGCCCTCCTCACCCATAATGCCCCGGGTTTCACCATGACCTCAGGGATAACTTTGTTAAAGCAACACAAATTCCTAAAAGGGTAAATACAAAAGGGATGAGAAAACTATGCAGCCAGGGGCTAGAGTGGATGGTTGTAGACAAATGAATGTACCCACTCAGATGGAACGCTATGGTGAGGGACAAACTCTAAGCTACCTGTAGATATTCATTTGGGTCTGCAAACCTGTGGGACAGAGTCCCCAGCTACCTGATGCTCATGCCATCATGGGATCATCTTCGGAGCACCGCTGAGCCAGCATTCGCTCTACCCCTAGATGCAAGGATGCTCTTATAGGATGAAATATCAACTATGAGATGAAATAAGCGCATATGTACAAATATCATCTATAGATGAATCAGAGCATTGGCTAAGACCGAGTAGATACTGACCGGTTGAATGGCATGATGCTAGCCAAAAGTGGCCTTCCTGAAGCTTGATACCAATACCTTGCACCGATTGTAGCCCTTTAAAAGAAACTTTAGAGATTGGCTTGAAACTTCCTGTCTGTTGCAGCGAAATAACGTTTGGTCGGGAAATAACAGCTACCAGTAGAAACAGCTTGTATTCACTAAGTTTTATTCAACTTTCTAAGAATGGGGCTTTATATCAATGGATTTTTCATATTTAGCTGTTTTGTTGGGAGAAAAATGGATTTTAAGGTGTTTCTATTGAGAAGCGATTTTAGAAGAAAGACGTGGTTGGTTAGGAGGGGTACATCCTAGGGAGACAGAACGAATGAAGTTTGGAGGTTTAGCTGATAAAGTCGTTGAAGGCTGTCAACTCTTCTGAAATGTAATGGCGCCAAAACAAGGTCGCTGTCTTGAAGAAATTTTGAGGCGGACAAGGAGCCGCTTGGCCCAAGGTCTGGAAGGCCCAAGGCCTGCAGGGACCAAAGAAAGAAGAATTTGAGGAACTGCTTGTTTTATAGGGGGCCTGAGAAGAAAAGGAAAAGAAATATTTTCCAATATTAAAGCAATTTTTTATGGCCATGAAGAGATTAGAGTCAGAAATAATGATAAAAGAAAATTGCCGCCAGTTGAACTTTGACTGTGGGTAGGTGCACCATCGTTAAAGAAAGAGAGTGGTTAGAAAGTCAACACTCAAAGGGAGAGAATCCGGGAAGGCCTTCAGGCCTTGCCGCTCCCACAAAAGAGAAATTTCCATTTGCTTCGGAATGGATGTACTATGAGTTTGCAGCCACCAAAATAGTGAAGACTTGTGAAGAAACAATGGGAGTCTGAGTGGAAGTGGAACTGGAGCAGCCAAGCCGGAGTTTTGAGGTTGTCCAGGTGGGATTCAGAGGAAATGTGATCCATGGGACATCGTGGATCACAGGAGGAGGATCCAAGGAGGATTCAGGAGGGAAAGTGAGATCTTGTATGTAGGAGGCATGGAGGCCAGAGAGGAGTTCTGCAACCCACCGAGAGGCTTTCTGAAGAACTTGCAGCATCAGAGGCAGCATCAGAGTGCGGTGAAGGCAGACGGTGAAAGCATGCACTACCGCACGGGAGCTGCCTTTTACCTACCGAGGGAGGTGCTGAGCGAAAAACTGGTGCACTTGGTGTTTGAGGGAGAAGCAAAAGATCGCATGGTGGGGGGGTATCGTGCGGCGGCTGGCGCGCTCCGCTACTTGACAAGATGAGAGACCGACACTGTGGCAGGGTCAGCTAGGTGCCACCGAGCTTGTCCGCATGATGGACCTAATTCGTATCAAAGGACATTAGAAAGTTTATTGGTATCGTCCATTCCAAAACCTCATGGCCTCGACAAGAGGGGTAAGACCTTGTTCCCTGTTTGTTAGATGTGTAACAGACAACAGACATGTTGTCCGATTGAAATTCCAATTGTTCCCAAGGAAAGAAGTCCTGAAGGTTAGCTAGACGCAGAGCACTGCCTCATCTCTAGAACATCGTGCATTGGGTAAGGTCTCTGGCAAAGTGCCCGTGCCTTGACGTCCGGCTCAAGAAGTGCCCCCCACGAGAGGCGGATGCCCGTGGGGGCGAGAGGGCGGTGAGGGAGTAGTTGAAGGATGGGCCGGCCTTGTGGCCTTGCGCGGGGAGGGAGCCACCACAAGAGGGACTGGCCAGGCCTTTGCTTTGGATCGCTATGTGCATGATGTCCACTGAGAGCAAGGCATGACCACACCTGGCAGCCTCCACTGAATGCTATATTGAGCCTGGGTAAGCTAGAAGATGCCATGAAGCCGAAGCTGGATGGGACCCTAGAGGGACCAGGACCAACCTCCGCTACTGGATTGTCTGAATGGTCGCCATGGGCCCGCACCTGAGCCACTCCTTGACGCTAAATCTGTCCGCAGTGAGGAAGGCCTCGTTAAACTCCTATAAGGTTGGACACCTCATAAAACGCCATGCAGTGTGGGCGCCAATGGAGACTTTTTGTATTTATTGTGATGAGATGCTTGGGAGCAAGATGGGAGGTAGGAGTCTCGCAGGAAGGAGTAGATGCCTTGTTGCCTGAGTAAGCAGTCTACCACCCCAGGTAGGAAAGTTGGTGACCCACCACTGTCAGGCGGGCCGCCACTACTGCTATTACTTTGTGAACACCGGGGCTGCAGGAGACTGGGAGAAGGACCCGAACTGCGCCTGACTGGCTCCCTGTGAAGCCGGAAAGAAACCTCCTGAGTTTCGTCCATCAGGATGTGTAGTATCGCTGGCCAGGAGATCTATCGAGAGTAATATCCAGGAACTTTCTCCTGGGAAGGGGGAGAATAAGAGAGGAAAGAGACCATTCGGAACTAGTCTTTGGGGTATCGCCAGATTCAAAGAAGAGGTCTAGGATTGGTCTTAGTTCCCCCGCCTTTTGGCACTAAAAAGAATGGGGAGTTTTTTTTGCCAGATCCGTGACCTGGTTCAATGGGGCCGTTGACTTTTCTGGGGCAGATGGAGGACCTTGCTAAAAGGAAGGGATGCTGACCGAGCGACGCTTGGGGAGATGATCAACTGAACAGCGGTCGGATGCATGAACTTCCCAACTGAGTGCCACAGGATCCCCCAGCGGTCCGGAGTAGAGCAGTGGGGCAACCTTGGTGCCCGGAACGCCCCGACCGCTTCCAAGTCTGAGAGCCCCCGGGCAACTGTCTCCTCGCTGCGCTGGGCGTCCTCCTCTGCCGGCCCTGACCCAAGTTTCTGGGAGCCCACGGAAGGAGGGCGGGACTCCTCCTGTCTCCTCTGCCACGGAAGGACTGGTTGTCCGGAGCAGGCTGGACTGTTGGCGACTTAGGCAGAGGCACTGAGGTGCAGACGTCTTTGGTTCCAGGAATAGCCTCTGGGTGCAGAGAAGCCGGATCGTCTTCAGCGTCTACGCAGAACTCTGCCCCGGCTGGTCCACGCCTCCAAAGAGGGTTCAAAAACAGAGCAGAACCATCGTGCGCTGCGAAACGACGCTTGAGCGGGCCTGTAGGGCAGCAGAGTGACCCTGTCAGGCCTGACGAAGAGTGGCCATACCTGTGGAGTGCAGCTCTAGCGGGCGCCTCCGCTGTACGGGAGAAGAAATGATAGAAGTATTTGAACCGAGAACTCAGTGGCCATAATGGTGAGCAGAACTCCATCCTCCTCCGAAATGGATTAGGGGCCAGCAAAAACATGTTAATAAGATCTCGCTGCATCCGAAAACATGTGCCTCGGTCGAGAAGCCGCCCCACGAATCGAGCCGAACTGAACATCCGCTTCCAAGCGGTCCATCATCCGAGACTCCTTGCTCTGGGTGGACTGAGGACCTCCTGGATGTCTCGACTTTGTGGCCGGGCCACAGGGCGGACAATGGAGGCCGGTCGGGAATGTGGGTCCGGCTCTCCGGGCTGGACTAAGGAATCCTATCCGGTCTTTGGGAGGTGGCTCCACGGGGTGTCCCAAGTCTTCCACGGCCACACGGTAATAGTTCCCACCAGGGTCGGCAGCAGGGAGACCCGCCTCAAGACGGAGGGTCTCACCCAAATGCTCTGGAACACGCCCTTCTGTCCGAGGAAGACTTGGGCGGACCACCCCCCCGACAGTGGAGTATTTCCATGATGTCTCCTTCCCAAATCCTCTCGGGGTGCACTGTGGGCTTGAGGGCTTCCTCCAAGTCCGGTGTACCTCCCCTTTGGGAGCCTCCGTGCCTCCTTATCAGAGGTTTGGGGAGCTGTCAGAGGATTGGTCCCAGGGGCAGTTTCCTCCAAGTAGCAGCAATTTGAAGCAGGCTGTCCACGGGCGGCACAGAAAAGCGGGCGCTCCGGGGGATGGAGAGGGCCTGGCCCAGCAGATCAGCTGCCGAGGGCCGGAACAAACAAGCCGGGGTCCGACTCCCTCAACAGGGCCCCTCTACCGCCATCGAAAGCCCCCGAGGGAATACCAAAGGATTCGTAATCGCCTCGGAGAGAAGGAGTGGACTCCGCCGGCGCCGCACTCGGAGGGACGATGCAGGCGCCCACACGGCTGGAAGATCCCCGGCTCCTGATCGAGGTCCGGCAGGTTTTGGTCGAGGTCAATCGGATCGAGTCGAGGAGTCGGATCCGGGTACCACCGGCTCCCGCTGTCGGCACCTTCGGCTCGACCGACGCTGCTCAGCTGCCGGATAAGCGGAGTGGGTCGGCGGAAATGAGCAATAGGCTGGTGCAGGTGTTGATTCTCTCGGGAGGGGAGGCATAGCATCTCTGATCTGCATTCGGGCCTGACAACCTTCTCATCATCCGCATCATCTCAAATCGAGAAGGCGGCGGTGGAGGTCTGACGCAGGCTCCCGAGGTAGGCCTCGAGTGCCTCGGAAGGCTCAGACGATCGCACCTCTCCCTGTGACCCAGGAGAAGGAACACGGGGGGGCCCCGGCGACTAGAAGAGACTGGACCGAGTAGCGCTGGCGGGGGAGGGTCTGCCCGCTCGGGCGGGCCAATGCCGGTCCTCCGCTCTGGCCAGGTGCTTCCTCCGTCAGCAGCATCCTCTCCCTCTCCAGGGGGCGAGGAGGGAGAGTCAGAGGCAGGGGGTGCCACAGGGGAACAACTGTAGAGCTATTAGTATAAGAGAGCGAGGGCGGAGCCGAGTCTGGCGGTAAAGCATCTGCCCAAGACAAGCTTGACCGCTCCTTGAACCCTGCCTCGGGGAAAACCCCAGATATGGGAGCCAGAGATGTGAGGTGTTCAACCCCGAGACACTTAACACACCGAGGGCCATCACGTGAGAGCTTATGGCCACACTGGAGCATTTTGAAAGATAGGATTTAGCTGATCACCAAGCTACTAACTTACCAAAAAAATTTAAAAGCACAGAGACACACAGGCACCGCACATATACAATTTCCACGCAGGGAAGAAATTTAAAAATTACTAAACTAACTAAAAACTAAACTATAAACAGGAACCTAAACTTAAAAAAACAAACAAAACAAAATTTCACTTTTCTGTTATCAAATAACACAACTACCACTAGAGAGCCAACCCAAACCCAAATCCAGTCACCAGCAAAAGCGAGATCTGAGGCTTGAGGTAGAGCAGGGCATTGGAGGTGGAGGAGAGAGCTTGGATCCATCCAGCTGAAAACCATGCCGGTTCGATCCGATATCGGATATTTTCCCACCACGCTGCCCTTTGGGGTACGGTCTGGAAGGGTGGAAAACGGACTCCGACAGCAGACAGAGTCTTTCCCTCCTGTTCACACCGGGTAAGGGTCTCCTTTACTTTAGGGCCAAAAGTGTGGCTCCATCAAATGGGGCGTTAGTAAAGGAAGACTTGAAGGCTTCCAAATGAACATAAGCGCATCCAGGATTGCCTACGAAGAGCAATCGCTGAAGCCGCTGCCCTACTCGATCCTTCGCTGCATAGGATATCAGCCTCATGGACGAAGTTCACAATGGACGTAAGGGTGTTGAGATGCGCTGTAACTTTCTCTGAGACAGCGGCATCTGTAGCACCCTGGAGGTATCTCCCAACTCAATGACTATATCCCTCTGAAAACGAGAAAAATGAGTCAAATAGTTCAGGGAACGCATAGAAAGCCGCTGAACTGAAAATGCTTCCCGTATCTGTCCATGGTCCTAGAATCTTTGTTAGGCGGATGGACAGATGAGGAAGACTCCGACATCTCCTTTTCGTGGCGCTGCCACCACCATGGCGTCTACTGGAACTCCTTTGGTGAGGTAAGCTTTGTCCTGTGGTGCCGTGATGTACTTATTTGGCTTCCTAGGGACTGGTTCCACCGTGTCAGGAGTCTCCCGCCCTTCGAGCAATCAATTCCATTAACTCATCAAAGGGCGGAGTGACCCAGGAGGAGGAAGGACGGGCACCAAATGCCTTCAGCAAAACTGACTCATCCTCAGAAGGGGGGAGGGCTTGCCAGTCACCTCTCTGTTTAAGGATCTCCAAGATGTCAGGAAAAAGAGACATCCTCTGAAGGTGACTTAGGGGACCCTTCTGACTCATCTAAGTCAGTATCAGATGTTAAGGATTCTTGTGGAGAATCCAAGTGTCTCCTCTTACACAGTCTTTTCCTAGGAACTTCTTGGGGAGCATCCGAAGAAGCCTCCGAGGAAGAGGGGCACCTCCAGGGTGGCTGAGACACTGGTGCCCGGCTTGGGCGTGGCCGTGGGTGCAGAGGAAGATAACGGTCCTTTGTGAGGAGAAGCTGTACCTGCTGATGTGGTTGTCTGGGTAGACAACACCTTCCTCATGAGGTCGAAGGCCCCTGGGTCCCAGTCGAGGTATCTCGGTTCGAAGAAATGGGAAGAATCCCGAAACAGGAGCCGAAGGCACCGACCCGAGGACGGAACGAATCGATCCGTGCGAGGCCCGAGAGGGAGGCGTCGGAACGAAACATCGGTCCGACTCGGTCCCGGAACCAAGGACGGATCTCGGCCCGAGACTCGGTACCGGATCGGATGGAGTCGAGGTGAACGGTGCCGACCGAGAAAAACGGTTCTGGCACCGAGGGCTCCACAATCATCAGGTCAGCTTCTTCCGGCTCGAAGACTGGACAGGTCTCGGAGGAGGAACAGGTGGAGATAGTGGTAGGCCTTCAAGTCTCGACATCAACTGAGAGGAGACCGAGATAAGCTTGGATAGGCCGTATGCTCCATCAGTTTCTGCACCACACGGTCCACATCGGTGTCGGAAAGGGCTCTAGAAGAGCAGTCGAAGGGATCGAAGACGGAGCCGACCTCAGCAGAGTCGGTGGAGGGAGCTCCGTCACCGGTTCCAAGACTCGAGGCTCGAAACTGCCAACAGTTGAACACTCGGCCCAAGTCTGTGGAACCGGTGATCTAACTAGACCCGAAGAGCTCGGAGCCGATGACTTTGGCTCCGGCGCCCGACCTTCTCAAGACTTGAATGCCTGGTCTGAAGCATCCAGAGCCTCCTGGAAAGAGGGTTTCAGCAATCCTCTGTCCATCAGTTTCCTGCCTATCTGTCATGATCCTCCCACTAAAAGAGTGACAAATAGAGCAGTCCTCTTGTAAGTGGAGAGGGCCAAGACAGTAGACACAGGAACTGTGGTTGTCTGTGACCGACATCTTTTGGCCACACTGACAACGTTTGAAGCCAGATTTTAATTTTTCTGACATAACAACAAGAAAGAAAGACAGTCCAGTAAGTAAAAGTCACTTCCAATGAAAAACAGTCAAATCCGGTAATAAGTGTCAATTCCTGTAATAAAGTAGACTACAACAAATACTTAGTCAAAGTTACTCAAGTAGGGTGGTAGGCCGAAAAACTCTGTACCCTTTAGTTAAACTAAGTAACTAATCTAAGGAACCGAGATATCTAAGTCCACTCACACACCTACTCTAACTATTCATTGACTAGATTTAAAGTAATTTTTTTGAAAAAGTTTGAACAGAAAGATAAATTCTTATCTGTAAAAGCCTCGAGCTAGTCCCCAGCGATGCGTATGCAGCAGCGGCAAACTAGATCTGAGGTAAAGGCAGAGGGGGATTGTGGGTATTAGATGTCCTCGAGCTTCTTCTCGATGCAGAGCTTGCAGTCGGCCGGCACGGAGCCGAGGATCGGCTCCGAACCCATGTGTAAGAACAAAGGCGAGATTGAACACTCTCACATCAAGGTTTTCCATGACAAATATTTAAGGTCGCAAGAAGTAGCTGGTTCAAAAGGTGGCATTGTCAAAGCTTATAGGACTAATGACAGGTCCCATGGTTGAGTAGGTTGTCTAAAAGGAAGTCTTAATCACGCCTTTTATGAAGGTCTTGCATAACTTGTGTGACATGAGAAGAGTCTTGGACACCATCATGAAAAGTAGATATTGCAGCCAAATGAACTCTAATGGTTGAGGCAGATAGACCGGACTAAAATAGGGTAGACAGATATTCCAGTACTATAGACACTGGTGCTGAAAAAGGATCTACTTGTTTTTCTTTCAGCCAAAAAGTAAATCTTTTCCACTTGCTGAGATATGTAATTCTGGTGGAAGACTTACGAGATGCAATAAGAATGTCACGTACTGGCAAAGAAAAGATCATTCTGCCTGGCAATCAAATGAATTGAAGGAGCCAAGCAGAGAGCTTCAGGCTGTTCAGGCTGGGGTGAATCAGATTCTGTGGATGGGAGATCAACCCAGGGGTTGAATGGAGAATTCACGGTTGATCTAGCAGGTGAGGCCAAAGGAAGGGAAACCAAATATGATGAGGCCAAATATGGTGCTATGAGGATTACTTTGCTCTTCAACCAGCGGGCTTTCTTCAGAAATTGAGGAATGAGGGGGAGAGGTGGAAATGCATAAAGCAGACCCGAGGGCCAATCGTGGACGAGTGTATCCCTGGATGACCGTCCCGGAGGGGGAATCAGGGCGAAATAGTTGCTGCAGTTGTAGTTGGTCGGGGACGCAAAGAGGTTGCAGCAAGGAAGACCCCAGCGGATGAAAATCTCCGCCGCTATCAAGGGATTCAGGGACCACTCGTGAGGTTGTAGAATATACCTGCTGAGTGTCTGCTATCACGTTGGAACACCCGAGAATGTTCGTTGCTAGAAGAAAGCGGTTGGTAGCCATTGCCATATCCTCATGGCCTCTCGATAGAGTGGGTAAGATTTGGTTCCACCTTGTTTCTAGATGTACCAAACCACCGCCACATTGTCTGATTGTATCGCAATAGCCCCAGACGGCAGCAGGGGATGGAATGCTTGCAATGCCAGAAGCACCGCCCTCAGCTCCAGAACATTTATATGCAGATGGGCCTCCATTTCGGACCAAGTACCTTGGACTGTCTGTCCCTGAAATAGCCCCCCACACTCCATCAGGGAGGTGTCCGTGGTCACTGTAGCCATGGGCTGTTGGGGGGAGAAGGGGCGAGGCCATTGTGACACATTGTGCGTCATCCACCAATTTAGATCTTGTTTGCACCTGTGAGTTAGCCGAATCTTGGCTGAGAGAGAGTACTGAAAAGGATACCATTGTGTGAGCAGTAGCCATTGTAGAAGCCTCATGTGAAACCTGGCCAGGGGGACAATCGTACTGGAGAATGCCATGGAACCCAACAACTGGAGAACAGAATGAGCTGTGAATTTCTCCCTTGAATGAATTGGAATCAGTTGCTGCTTTATCCTTACAATTCTGTGCTCTGGAATGGATTCGCTGCAATTCTTTGTATTCAAGATGACCCCTATGAGTTCTGTGGACTGAGATGGGGTGAGATTGGATTTTTGCCAGTTTATGGTTATGCCTAGCCTTTCTGCAGTGAGGAGAGAGTATGCCAGGGCTTCCTCCAATAGATATCTGGTGGGGACAGAGATGAGCCAGTCATCTAGGTATGGATACACCTGGAATCGTTGTAGTCACAAGTGAGCTGTGACGACTGCCATGCACTTTGTGAACACACTGGGGGCTGTAGAGAGTCCGAAGGGCAGTACTCTGAACTGGTAATGACTGGCTCCCGCACGTAAGCGAAGGAATCTTCTTGATGGTCTGTCCTCTTATGTGGTAGTACGCATCTTGAAGATCTATCGAGCACATCCAATAGTCTTTTTCCAAAAGCGGAAGGATAGACTGCATTGTGACCATCCGGAATTTCTGCACTTTTACAAAATTGTTCAATACACTGAGATCCAAAATTGGTCTCCAGTCCCCGGGTTTTCTTTGGCATCAAAAATAGTCTCGAGTAGAATCCGGATCCTATTTGATCTGGAGGGACTATTTGGATGACTCTTTTTATTAGCAGCTTTGAAATCTCTAACGCTGCTTCTTCCCTTTGACTGGGTGGAAAGTTGGGTAAGCTTGTTGAGGGGGCGGGACAAAGATTGAAGGGGATATGATAACCTCTGGTTATTATCCTTTGAACCTAAGAATCGACGGTAATGGTTAGCCAGGCAGAAGGGTACAAAGAGAAACGACCCCCAACCACTTCCAGAGGAAAGCAGTTGGGCCGCTCTTCAGGAGAGCTGGTAGGATTGGCCAGGGAAAGAATCCCTGGAACCCTGGTTACGTGCACCCACTCTGCCCCAATAGCGGAGTCTTCCCTGAGAGTTTCCCCCTCTGCCTCTTGGGGAGAACTCGACCTGTGTGTCACGGAAAGAACCTGGACACTTTCTGTGCTATATCTTCCCACTATTCTGGTTTCTGGATAAAGCCCGCTGAGGGGAAGAATAACTGACACCCACAGCAGAAAGGGTCTTACCCTCCTGTTCACATCTGGCCAGTGTGCTTTTAACCTTGGGTCCGAACAATGAGGCTTCGATGGGAGCGTTGAGAAAGGAAGCCTTGAAGGGTTCCGCGAAATTACACAAATGCATCCAGGCATGTCGTCTCAAAACAATGCCTGAAACCGCCGCTCTTGCTGCTCCTTCTCATGCGTGAGATATAAGGCACATGGAGGAGTTAGATATTGATTCGATGGTGGCTAGCTGAGTGGCCACTTTGTCACGAACCTCATCAGACACAGCTCCAGCCAAAGTTTCAGAGAGCTCAGAAATTAAGTCCCTTTGAAGCCTGGTAAAATGTGCCATACAGTTCAGGGACCTGACTGCAAAGGTCGCTGATACAAAAGTATGCTTCCCTATTCTGTCCAGAGCCCGGGACTCTTTGTTGGGCGGATGTACAGTCTGGATTTCCTCTTCCGCCAGGTCCTTTTTAGTTGCGGTTGCCACCACCAAAGCATCTGCAGGAAGACCTTTGGACCAATGGGGATCACTAGCTGGAGGGGACAAAAGTTTATCTGGCCTCCGGGGAATGGCATCAACTGCGTCAGGAGCCTTTCACGCATGCTGCACGACGAGACAGACAAGTTCGTTGGCAGGTGGAGTAACCCAGGAGGTAGGGTGGCCGGGCACGAAAGGCCTGCAGGAACACAGACTCTTCAAAGGTCAGGTTGGAGGGCTGCCAGTCACCTCTCTGCTTAAGAATTTCAAGGATATCACCAAAGGATACCTTAGAGGGAGATCGAGGGGACCCTTCCCCATCATCAAAGTCTGTGTCTTCTGCAAGGGACTCCTCTGTGGAGTCCATGTGCTTCCTCCTGCATGAGCTCTTTTGATGATCTTCCTCAGAGGGAGAAGCTGGGGAAGACCGCTCAAACGGGGTCTCCTGTGGGAGTATGTCCTGAGGCCATTGTGCCCGGTGTCTGCTAGGAGTGGCTTGTGTACATACGGTACAACGGTCCAGAGGAGGGCGGGGAAAGTGTTAGCACAGGATTGCCAACCGATGCCAGAGCCTTCTCCATAAGCTGGAAGGCTGGTCCACTGAAAAGAGGGGTGGGGACCCAGGGGAGGGGTCACCCTTCGCTTAAGTGGCTGAGCCTGCCGACTCGGAGTCTCTGGACAGTTGTGAAATGCCAAAGTATGTACTCCACAGCTGACATCCTGGGCCGTGACAAGACTCTCCTGCCACAAAGACAACTGCGGCTCCTTAGTGAAGTCCATAAAAGGAACCGAAGTGGGGTAAGACTGTGCTATATCAAGGGGCTTCAAAGGCAATGAAGGAGGAGAATAATTTGGGGTCTTTGGTAAAGGGTGATCACCTCCCAAGGAAGGATAGGTTCTTGGGGGCGGAATACCTCTGGCCAAAAGCACTTGATCCACAAAACGCAACACATAGTGTTCAGAGAGGCTTTTAGCGGATTTCATGGACATGGCTGAGGGAGAGTCAGGTCTATCCAAGGATGGAGCAAACTCGGTGCCCGCCACAGAGGTGGTCTGCACCAAGAACAATGGAGTTGTAATGGACTGAACTACTGGTGTCTGCACCGAGGAAATCATCTGTGCTGAAGGCGTGGTCTGTACGGACGATGACAGTACCGAAGCGGTTGTCAGCACTAAGGCCTGAACCGAAAACATCGGTGACGTAAGCTGAACGGGCCAGTACCGAAAGGGAAGTCAGTGCCGAGTAAGTTGTAGGAGCAGAAAAGGAAATGGGTGTCGAAAAATCCATAAAAGTCATAAGTCTGCATCGACTGGACAGTCGGTGCCGGTAAGGGAGTCTGAACAGAGGAGCTCCTCTGTACCGACGCGGTATGGGGCACACTAGTCTGCACAGGTTGCAGATGATGCTGACGGCCAAGATGCCAAGGGTCTAGGCACCGAAAGCGCTGGAGCCGAAGAAGTCAAATCTGAACTGGAAAGCATAGCTTTCTTGGGTCTCAGTTCCTGAGGGTCTCCCAGCTAGGGACGAAGGAAGAGACTTGGCCTTTTTATGTTCCTCACTCTTTTTCTTATGGAATCTTGGAGGAGTTGAAGCCTCAGACCCAGAAAGAGCCTCTGAAAAAGAAGATTTAAGTAGCCCCTTCAAAATTTATTTTTTCTCTCAATTAAGGTCCTGTTACAGAAATTCTTACAAATCCTGCAAGTCAACTGTTAACTGAGGCACACCCAAGCAATAGACACACAGGGAATGTGCATCTGAAGTAGGTAATTTACGGCCACAATCTAAACATCTTTTGAACCCTGGGCTACCTTTTTTATCTACCACGTTAGTTATAGGGAAGAAAGAAAAACCAGAAAAAAACCAGCAATGGTACAAGAAATACCCAAAGGTAAGAAGGAAAAGGGGTTTACCTACGATGGTAAAAAAAAAAAAAAAAAAAAAAGGAATTACCTCGCGGTAAAAAGAGAGGAAAGGAGTTGAAAAAAATTGAAAAAGGGTAGTCGCTAAATGCGATAAGGTAAGAGATAATTATCTAATAACTTTTTTGTGAACAAAGGTCATCTTAGAACTTAGTATGAAAAAAAATACTGTACTTAGCTCAAGAGAAGTAGCCTGACACGACCGAATGGCGATGCGGCAAACGAAATCTGGAGCAACAGGGAGAGGGGAATTCTGGGTAAGAGTTTTAGGTCTAGAGTTTGTAGCTGATGTGAGCTTGGAAGATGGCTGGCTCGGTTCCGAGGTCGGAACAGATACCCACACGTAAGGAATGAACGAGGATTAACAATATCAGATCTCAAGTTTCATTAAATAAATTATCCAAGCAGTAGAGCGGAGTGAAAAGAAAACAAACAGTTGCCCTTACTTATCTCACAGACAACATCCTCCAAATCTTTGGACTCCTCCTACAAATTTGCCAAGGAGAGCCGTACAATCTCAAAACTGAGCTTATACAAGCTCTCTTGTGCAAGGCAATCAAAGTGACACACACTAGTTATCAGTTAACATCACTTGCTCTCCACAGGCATATTTCCAAAGAAGTGTGAACCCAGAGTAATGACTTAAGCTCCCAGCGAACATTTGATAGATATGTAGGCACTGCACCATGAGGTCTGATGAAAGAACATCCAAAGATTACATCCTATATGGCCCAGATGGCTCTGCTATGCCAGAAAAAGAAATGCGGAGGGAAGATTTGGTCTAAAACACCTCCAACCAATGGTCAAATGACTTGTAGCACCACAGGAACCACCCAGTAGCCCTAACGTTTTGCTCAATAAACAATAGGTGGGTAAGAGTGAAAGTGATTTGGTAAGCACACTTACTCTAAGCCATCTGCAGGCACAAGCTCCCACTGTTTATTTATTATTATTTATTTCAGTTTGATGACCGGGGGAGGTCCACTGAGCTCAGGAGCCTGTTTTCAGTGGAGGCCCGGGGAGAAAAGCTCCAAATTACACAGTAAACATTAAGATACAACAAATTAAAATAAAAGACTTAAAGATACAATTACATTATAAATCAGAGACATGATGTATTACATTGGTTACATAGCATCTGGTGTACAAGCTCAGAACTGGCATGACTTAAACCCTTTTTAACTAAGCTCAAGCCCCAGCTTAGAGCTTCAGTCCTTTTGACAGAGTACTGGCTACTTAACGGTGCTTTGCAGAGGACCCTCCCACCAATGTCCAAAGCAAGGAGTTCATAACTATGGAAATACTTCTACTGACAAGAAAAATCAAGAGTTTCTCTCTTCAATAATTCTGGATGGCATGATTGATGTAATACCAGATGCCATGCTCCTCCCCATGAGGATACAAGTGATGTCAACAATGGTCTTAATTAGCAAAGTTGCCAGTTATAAGGACATCTGTTCAACTTAAACATGGACATCGAAAAGGCAACTGTTCGCCAACATACTCAAAAATAATCAAACCCTGAGCTGTGCAACTGGCAGAAGAAAAAAAACTGCCTCGGGAACAAACTGGTACCTTCTAGTCTGTCTGTGAGTCAGTATTAATCAGTATTGTGTGACCACTCCCTCAGCACAGCAATATTCAGTGTGACTACATTCAGTCCTGCTACCAATAAACCTTGTAAAATTACGGTTAAGGAAAGAGAACATTACTCTTCTTTGCTAATAATGGAGCAGCTAAAAAGAAAAGGTGTGGAGAATTGGAGGTTCCATCAAGGAAAAATATTGGTCTTGGAATAGGTATTTACGGGATGTTACAGCCCTCACATTAAATCTGGAAGTTGATCTTCCACAGTCAAAAATTTAGATCCTAAAGAATAATGTAGTAAACACAAGAACTCACACTAGCTGACTTGCAAGGAACTTTGAGATTTTTTTCTGGTATTACCAGCTCTTAACCTCCTCTCACTCCCAATTTTCCTGCAACATCACATCACAGCATTACACACATTTAGAATAGGAATGCTCACACACAAAGCCCTTGCATCAAACAAGTTATCAATCTGCAAAAAGAAATAAATCTGTAAAAAGAAAGCAAAAAATGTACTATGCTTACACAATCCAAAATTGTAAAGATGATCTAAAAGTTAAAGTAGATTCACTACCTCAAATTGCAGATTTGAGAGACCAGGGTAGCCCCATGGACAATTAAGAGCTTCGGAGTTTTAACCTCCTCCCAGAGTTTTGGGCAATGCCCTCCCACCAAAGCATACAGATTTCAGTGGCATAAAGGGTGCAACAACAGACAGCTCCTTCATATCTTTGTTACCTCGCACAACAAACAGGGAAAAGACCATGGCAACAGAGCCCCAGAGGACTAGATGGTGAAGTCCTAACTACTCCAGGTCAGCCCCAAAGGACCACAATCCCCTGCAAATGGTAATAGACAAAAGAGGGGATGGGCTCAAAACAGATAAATGAAAGGGATGCTGTCTGATGGGAAGCAAGGTGCCACCCCAATCAAAAGGGAAAAACAGAAAGTCAGAAAGGAGGATGGACAGAGGGGTATCTGGACTGCAACAGTGAATCTACCTGAACACCTACATTTATGGTACGTTCCTAACACAGTTGTACTATGCTGATCACAGTATTCACTGCTACAGTCCTCACATTTGGGAAGATTCCAAAGCATAATGTTCTAAAGCGCAGGATAAAGGTTATTTGGACTCAACACCTTGCAAGTCATCAGAATTAAACCCTGCCCTGGCTTAGAGGAACACTAAAGCTACAGGTTTTTGAGAAGGTGTGCACAAGACTACCACACAGCTGAATGAAGGACAGCCTGGGTAGGAACACCCAGGCTGTACTGGCAGCAGTGACTCTAATAGAATGAGTCTTAATCTGGCCTGATACAGGTTTGCCATAGTTTTAACAAAAAAAGAAAGAAATGCAGTGAGTCACCCATACAGAGAGTTTGTTTATTAAAAGGTCTAATATATTTCTCTAGTATAAGAAGGAAACACCCAATCAGACTTTATAAATTCTTAAGTTCTACCAAAGTAAAACCTCAACTGTATGTAAATCAAGAGAATGAGAAGTTCTTTTCCCTTTCCAAAAAAA